>NW_016803211.1:2336820-2422185 GCF_001698545.2 Rhinopithecus bieti
GCTTTGTTTACCTACTTAAGCCTCAGCAATGGCGGGCACCCCTCCCCCAGCCTTGCTGCTGCCTTGTGGTTAGATCGCAGACTGCTGTGCTAGCAATGAGGGAGGCTCCGTGGCTGTGGGACCCTCCCAGGCCAGGTATGGGATATATTCTCCTGGTGTGCCCGTTTGCTTAATGCGCAGTATTGGGGTGGGAGTTACCCGATTTTCCAGGTGTTGTGTGTCTCAGTTCCCCTGGCTAGGAAAAGGGATTCCCTTCCCCTTGCGCTTCCCAGGTGAGGCGATGCCTCGCCCTGCTTCAGCTCTCACTGGTCAGGCTGCAGCAACTGACCAGCACCGATTGTCCAGCACTCCCTAGTGAGATGACCCCAGTACCTCAGTTGAAAATGCAGAAATCACCGGTCTTCTGTGTCGCTCGCGCTGGGAGTTGGAGACTGGAGCTGTTCCTATTCGGCCATCTTGCTCCGCCCCCCCGTTTCTATTTTTCATATGTTTTCTACGTTTGCGATGTTGCTTTGGTAATGGGTAAAAAAGGGATATAAAACAAAAAGCAAAATTATCTTTCCCCCTGAAAAAATGTAAGCAAAGAAGCCAATAAATGTGCCGAATTATTGGCACCAAAAGCGATCATACAATGAAGCCTTTTCCTTATCTCCATCCTAAAACTGAGGCCAGGAGAGATGAGGAGTAGATCATGGTTACTGCTGTAGATGGAGTAAACAATGGACTCAAAACAAAGTCTTCCGACCCGCAATCTAGAGTTCACTGATACACCTACATTGGCTTAAAGCAACAGGATTGCTGATTCCATTTTCTTAGTCCCTGCTCATTGGTGTTTCTTAGACTGCCCTTCTAGTTTTTTGTTTGTGGAATTTGGAGAGGTTGTCCTGCTTCCCTATATCTCTCCTTCACCTTGGGTACATCTGTGGAGATGTCTAAGGGTTTTTCCATTTTTGTCCTATCCTGGAGAGCCATTAGTAAGAACATCAACCAAGAAACGTAAAAATGGCTGCTGTAAATTTGTTCATGGAAGGATAAAATTAAAGACTTTATATCGATAGAAAGCAACAGTTCAGAAAACTTCCCAATGTTTCTGTATTTAGATTTAAAGAGATGCCCATTTTAATGCCCACTTTCTAGAAAGTCAAGTTATAACTAAGACTTTACACGTAACCCCATTTGTTCCAACTTACCAAGCAACTGCTGTATTCTTTCTTTCTTTTCTTTTTCTTTTTTCTTTTTTTTTTTTTTTTTTTTTTTTTTTTTTGAGATGGAGTCTCACTGTATTGCCCAGGCTGGAGTGCAATGGTGTGATCTCGGCTCAGTGCAAACTCTACCTCCCAGGTTCAGGCGATTCTCCTGGCTCAGCCTCTTGAGTAGCTGAGATTATAGGCGCCTGCCACCACGCCCAGCTAATTTTTGTATTTTTAGTAGAGACAGGGTTTCACCATGTTGGTGAGGCTGGTCTGGATCTCCTGATCTTAGGTGATCCAACCATCTCGGCCTCCCAAAGTGCTGGGATTACAGGCGTGAGCCACTACTCTTGGCCTTGCAACTGCAGATTAACAAACTTACAGGTCTATCCTGAAAAGACAGATAAATAAGGAATAAAACAGCATCAGTCTATACAGAGATGCTGCCATCACCCTGTTGGGGACAACCCTGAGGCACATGCTCTACACCAGGTCTCAGGCTTTCCCAGACAGATTCAACCCCAATGGCCCACAGTGATTACCACTCAACAATATACCCTTTTCCTTCCCTGGCTCAATTCCCCACATCTCAACCAGTGCTTTGTGGGATAACTTTTTAATATGTTGCTGACACTCACAACTTTTTAGGGTCTGCTTCTGAAGAAACTCAGTCTTTGACAACCTCTTCACATACTCGCACATACCTGGTCATATATCCCAAAGACCAGAAGACGTGTTATCACATACACCAGTTAGAGCTAATCCAGGAACTAATTCGGAAATAAATGCCTCATCTTTCCTTGAGCATGGCTGAACAGGGCCCTGACCTGTTCATATTCCACTGAAATTTGACTAGGAGGCAAATGACGTGGGGAAAGAGTTAAACCCATAGATCTTAGCAGCGCATCTCTAGTTATTCCATAACCCCCTTATAGGTGCGTCCTCCTCCCCACTGTATTATGAAACAGCTCTATTTGCCAACTTGGATGAAAAACAGATTTAGCTTGTCAAAACAGTGATTACAGGCTACTCAATGGAATTCACAAGAAACTAGAACTCACATAGTTATAAGCTGCATTGTACTAAATGGTAACACACTGCCTTTCCCCCACCCCCCATCTTCTCAGAGTGTGTCACTTTAAGAGTGATTCACAGGCTGTTTCTCTGAAGTTTCCCATTAAACACCTGGTTTGGATAAAAGTGAACCCAGTTGCCATTGAGAAACTTTACTAAATCAGTCCAAGGACATTACTACAAATGTCCCAGGTTTCCTAGATAAGGAAGAGAAATTCACCTACAAAAATCCCAAAATGTGCTGCCTTTGCTGCTGTCATCATGCTTTGGAATTTACTCCCTTAAAGGCAGAGTTTAGGGACCTGGATACAATTTTATTAAAGGATAGCCTAGCAATTTAACAATGATGATGTAGAAAACCCCATTCATAGGCAATATCCTGAACCTCCTTCAGTCTCTGTGATTGGCCACTGGACAATCAGATAAGTAGCCAGCAGCCTTTAGGGAGATCTGAAGGGCCTTGGAGGTGGGCTTGAGGCAGCAGGGTTCTTATCAGGCATTCAGGGGGCTCAAGGCAATAGCCCTTTACCACCCTGTTGCTATACAGAAGCATTTAAATAGAACAACTAGTTTGATCATCCTGGTGGCCACTGAATATTATGCCATGAGTAGTCATATCTCAGCTCTGGTCAGGGTAACTGACCTCCAGCAGGTATTCTCCATTCTGTTTCTGGTTGCTGCATAGAGTGAGAGCTGGAAAGTGACAATGACTTACCAGTGCTGAGTAACAAAAGCTAGTTTCCTTATCTCAAGAGAAGCAAAATCCTAGTGCAAGTCAGGCTGCAGAGCTCCCCTGAGATCAGGCTAAGGTTGGGGTTTCTAATACTGTGATCTTGCCTGGCTTCTGCCCTTCCCTTGCCCTGTCTCTCTTCCCCATGTCTTCACCAGTATGTCTTGGGAGCCCACAAATTCTGACCTCAAGGTCTGATTCTTGAAGACCTGATCTAACAAACTCTAAGCCCCAGGTTTGGGATTTTTTTTATTTTTTATTTTCTTGACTCTGAATCCCATCAATTCCATTTGTTCCTCTTCTGTTCCTCTTAGGAGCCTCCCTTGGTCCCTGTTCCACACAGGTCTTACTTATTTGTGTTGTAATGTTTGCTTTCTGATCCAGAGTCTATGTTCCAATTCCAGAGGACACTGTGTCTCCAAGACTGAGTTCAGTTTTGAAAAATCACCAAGCCTGTGTCTATTGCTTTAGCTATTTCTGTTCTGAATTGTTACTGCCAAATTCCAGGCAAATGTGGAACTGCCAGAGCATGATGTTCCCTCCAAACAAATGGCACTCCTATAGCGTCCTTAACCAATGTGTGAACATTTTTTATCGTTATGGTAATACTGTTACACACAACAGTAAAAATTATCATGTATTGAACACTTACTAAGTGTGGTCTCCAACAGGGATGTTTTATGCATTTCATTTAAGTCTCATAGAAACACCTTAAGGTGGGTACCATTAATTGCAATACACTCTGGGGGAAACAAGGCAGAGAGAGTTAAGGAACTTGGCAAATGTCTCACTACTACCAAGTGAAAGACGCAGACTATGGGCTCTAATCTGTCTGGTACTAAAGAGTGGTTCTAATCACACTCTGGTTGTGTCTCCTCATAGAGAAGAGTTGGGCAAAGCTTCCTAGCATTGGTGGGACAAAGGTAAAGCCCAGGCTACTTTTTTCTGGTCATGAAAAGCCTTTTAGGCTCAGCAAACCTCTGCCTCTTCTTTCCCATTTTCAAGGCTATTGCTCTTGCTATAGCAGCCCAGAACACAGCTGTTCATTTTCTGCACTGCTGGGGTCCTGCTGTATAATCATCTGTCTTAGCCCATTTTTGTTGTGGTATTAATGTAATGCCACAGAATTAGTAAGATAAAATAAACAAAAATTTATTTGGCTTATGGTTCTGGAGGCTGAGAAGTCCAAGATTAACCGGCTGCATCCGTGAGGGCCTTCTTGCTATGTCATAACATGGTAGAAGGCATCATATAGGTGAGAGAGAAAAAAGGGGGCCAAGTACATCCTTTTACCAGGAACCTATTCCTACAATAACTAGCCCACTCCAGAGATAATGTCATTAAACCATTCGTGAGGGCAGAGCCCTGGACCTAATCACCTCTTAAAGTTCTCACTTCTCAATTCTGTTTGCACTGGGCATCCAACACATGAACTTTGGGGGACACTTTCAAACTATGGCACCCACTCTCATCAAATCACGTTATTCCTTTATGTGATTCAAATAGCCAGCCATTTCATTATCCTCTTTAAGGTTCTCAAAAAGATCACTCACACAAAAATATTTCTTAGTAATGTAGAATTGACTGAAGTGAGCATTTTAACAATGATTTATACAGGGAACAATGCAACAAGTCTCTTTAGGTGTAGGGGTCATCTCTCTCCTTGAACTTTCTCTATACACACTGCTCAGCTGACCTCTGCCCCTTCTTTCTACAAAATTATTAAAGTTCTCTTCCATCTTTTACGTGAATGTGGAAACAAGCTTAAAGCTAAATGCCATGCAACTTTGTTTTCGCTTCTTGCAGAGTCTGAATGATTAACTCCGTATAAGTAGAAAACTTAGATATATAACTTTACCACAAAATGCATAAACTTGTCACCAATAATTTTGGAGAATAAAAATGTCTTTGGTTGATATTCAAAAAATAAAAAAATAAATTCCATGCAACTGCCACATATCAAAGGCTTTTTTCAGAAGAAACAGTTTTCCCAAGAAATGACTTTCTTCCACCTACTGCTAAGACGATCAGTTTTTCCTATGTGACATATGTAAGTTAAGGAGAGCAATCAGTATTGGATAGAGATAGCAGCCATTTTTACCTCTGTCCTGGCCCCCAGAAAATGTAGATGAGGGAGGTATGTGGCTTCTCAAAGCCAAGACAAGGTCTGCCAACTCTTGAGATGCTCTACATATTAAGAAAGATGAAAAAAAGGTCAAAACAGAGTTCAAACGTTGTGGCCAATTTGATGTATTTATCTTGGAAAAAATTCTACAGCTTTAATATGTACATACAAATGTGTAACAATATGATGGTGCTATTCACAGACAGTAGAAAGATTTAGTTTTAGCTGAAAAAAATCGTTATGTATTACAAGTTTTGTAATGGTCTGATCATGAATTCGGGTCCAGCACTGGAATAAACGTATTTTTAATCTGTGCCAGGGTATCCTCCTGACTATATGCCTATCTTTATTTGGAGAAAACATCTAGATCTAAATTTAAGATCTTTGGTGAATGTGAAGCCCTACTGAATGGACCTCCCTTTCCCCTACCTGCTCCTCATCGTAATATCCTTTGAGTAAGGATCAGTCCAAACAGCTAGATCAAGTCTTATTTGAGTAAGAACACTCCTTCCATATACATTGATTAATAAAATATATGGATAGCTGTAGATATAAAGACAGAGCATTAAGGGGAAACTATAGAGCCTGGCTAAATGAATGGAGAGACACATTTACACAGATGAGTTGCTTTCAGGCATTTCCACGAGCAATGAATCAGTCTATCCAATTGCTGCCTTCATTCAATCCCGTAAGTCCTGAAAACCCCCCACCAATAAGAACACTGTCTTGTTGTGTGTGTTGTATGTGCTTGCAGAATCATATCAATCTTGAATTAAGGAAACACCCTGCACTGTACAATCCAGACACTATATCCCATGGTTGATGAAGTTACAAAACACATTGAGTTACTTGACAAGGAATTGCCACAGAAAACTAATGCAATTGCAATCTTAAGCCATCCTAATGCAGCTCCTCTTTAAAAAAAAAAAAAAAAAAATCATAGTGCTCCACAGTTTGTAATTTCCACTTTTCCACTGGAAATAGTGGCATCAATATCTTGTCAGTGAGAAATTAAAAGGGGACATGCCATCCCTTTATTCTTTATAGACTGGGAATAATGGAGCTTCTTAGATGAGCAGGCACCATCTAGCTGTGGAGCATGGTAGATGAACTCCAAAGATACAAGTAACAATTATTTCCCTCTCTGTGCCCTTATGCTACCCCTCACATCAAGAAATGGAACCTAATTCCCCCCTCTCAAAACTGAGTTGGCCTTAATGACTTGCTTGACCAATAGAATGTTGTAGGAGTGACATTCCGGACTTCTGAGGCTAGGTCTCCGGAAAATTCCACTTGGGACTTTTGGATATTTCTGCTTGGATGCCAACTCTATGCTGTAAGAAGCCCAAACAACATGGAGGGGCCACGTGTAGATTTTCTAGCCAGTCGTGCCAGAGGAGCTCCCAGTCAACTGACATCCATGCAGATAAACCATCTTAGATGTCCAGCCCAATTAAGCCTTCAGATGACCATATCTTCACGTGCCATTCTGACTACAACTGCATGAAAGACCCAAAGAGAGTGGGCATATTACACTGTTGTTTTAAGTCAATAAATGTTAGGGTGGTTTGTTACACAGCAGTAGGAAGAGAAGAGGAGGGGAGAAGCAAAAAAGAAGTCCCTGGAAGGTCTATCAAATTATAAGACCCACCTTACACCTAAAGGGCATATCTCAAGAGAGAGGACCTAACTAAGGGATCTGTGTTTTGAAAAAGTATCCCAGATTCAGTGACTTTTGGAGAAGACATGGTTAATGTGAAACAGAGTTGCAGCTTGCAAACCTCACATATTTTAATTACTGGATAATTGTGACACTCTCTCCTTAAACTAAGAAGCAGTAACTTCAATCTGCTTATTTTATAAATAATAGACTATGAGATTGTAAGTGATTCTATGGGGTTAGAAATTCTTCAATTGGTATAGACTTCAAAGTTATTTTCAGTCAATTAAAGCTAATCTTTATTTCATCCTATGAAATGTTGCCTCTTGATATGGAATTTAAATTAGAGGGTTTAGACTCTCAAATTTAGGAGCTCCCTGAACCTTCTTATCTTTTCATTGTCATGCTTTTCACTTGAGTAATTAAATTTTAAATTATATCATGAAGTAATCTTGATTTTTTTTAACTTTTATAGTTGGTGTCTCACTCTGTTGCCCAGGCTGGAGTGCAGTGGCACACTCATAGCTCACTGCAGCTTTTAATTCCTGGGCTCAAGTGACCCTTCTGCCTCAGCCTCCTGAGTAGCTGGGACTATAGGTACACACCGTCGTACCTGGCTAATTTTTATTTTTATTTTTTATTTTTGGTAGAGATGAGATCTCACCTTGTTGCCCAGGCTTGTATTGAACACCTGGCCTCAAGCAGTCTTCCCACCTTTGCCTCCCAAAATGCTGGGATTATGGGCATGAGCCACTGCATTCAGCCTGGAGTAAGGGTAATCTTTAAAATGAAAGATGAACTACTATCTTATTCTTTTTAAAAAGTATTTTATATAATTTATAACAAATGATACATCTTTCTTAACTTCAATTATGTTAACTTTTTGGTTTGATTAACAGGAGTGGGCAAATTTCCTATGAAGGACCAGAAAGTCAATATTTTAGGGTTTGAGGGTCACACGTAGAGTTTGAATGCCCATGATGTACATTCTTCCTTTTCTTTGCTTTTTATTTTTTGTCTTTTCCTGTTTTTTCCTTCTTTATTTTTCCTCTTTTTACAATCTTTTAGAAAAGTGGAAAACATTCTTAGCTCTAGGATGTACAATAAGGCTGTGGTTGCGCTTGCTTCATGGACCTGAACAAAATTTTATACACAGAATATATGGTAGGATGAGAAATTAATACTATTCTGTGAATAAAAGGAACTATTATTGGTAGAATACGGTTATTGTTATTATTAATATTTTGACATGCCTACATTTGCTTTTATTCCTAGGTTTCTCAACTTATCCTAATAGGGCCAAATGGAGAAAGAAATATGTTCCAATAACGTACTTTCAAAGTTAGTTTACAAATGTGTTTCTCTGTCAAATATTTCCGTTCACTGAAAGAAAACAGTTTATGATGCATCTTATTCAAATATTACTTTGAAAATACTAGATTAAACAAAATTAAGCAAGTTTGTTTATTGCAGGACTTCTCAGGACCTTGAATATGTGAATGTATGTTGCAGATTCCAAGAGATGAATGTAGTATTCAGCATTTCCTAAAAGTATTTTTAACTTTAGAAATATTATTTGCAAGATCATTTTAAGGAGATAGTGGTTTCCATAAAGTACTTGGAAACAGCACTTCTTTTATTTGCGTAAATTTAAGGGGTACAAGTGTAATTGTGTTACATGGCTGTGTTATGTAGCAGTGAAGTCTGTGTTTTTAGTGTGCTTATCACCCAAATAGTGTCCCTTGTACTCAGTAAATAATGAAATAAAATCTGAGTTCTAAGAAAATTAGTGAGGGGTATGTGTGAACTAACGAGAAGAAACAGCAGGCTCTGGTTAGTGTGCTACTGGGAAGCATTGTTTCTCTGCTACAAATTAGTTTCTAAAACCATCCTAGGTTAAATGTCTCCCATACACTGCTGTGAAGCCTATCTTTTCACAGGAAATTCTTTGGAGAGGTGTCTGACAGTTACTTATGGATGGTGGGCTGATGTTTAGGTCAGACCAAAATAGCATTCACACTTAGGTACTAACTGCCGACCTGGAAAATTACCTCTCTGACCAGAAAGTTGCTGAAAACCTTTCTTTCTTTTTAATGTGCCTGACAACTTTAAAATAGAAACTAATAAGAATGCTTATTTTCCCTGATGTGATAAAAGGCTGATAAAATGGGAGTTAAAATGATTGACTAAGATGTGAAATTTTGATGTTCTCGGCTTTTGTTGCCCATGGAATATTTTAACCCCTTTACTTAGGGTCATAGATATTTCACTCTACTAATCGCACTTTTATTTCTCTGAAGCTCTTCAATTTGTCATTTGAGATACAAGATAGTGTAGTGAAAAGAACACAGGTTGATGTTGCAACTCAGTTATGCATTAATAATGTGACTTGAAGGAAGTCACTTAACTTCACTGACCTCATTAATTCTCTGTAAAATTGATGTGATAAAAAATAACATAGCATATGAAGAGTTTTTACCATGTCATATACATAGTGGGTGGTTAAGATTGATTTATTTTATCTGCTTTCTTTCTTGACTTCCCTGTTGCCTCTCAGTTCTAGGCCTGCACAGCACAATACACTTTGAGTAGTTCAAAAAAATCGACACTATAGGAATGAGCTCATGATCTGAGATGGTGAGCAGAGGGTTTCTTTTTGGTATTTACAAAGATGTACCAAAGCTTTGTGACAAACATCCAGAAATTAGTGATTTCCCCAGGGTGAGAAACTGAGTTTTAAAATAATAAGTGATGGAAATATTGGTTTCTGCCAAGCAGCTTTCTCACAAAGAGGAGTCTATTTTTGTGAGCTATGCAACATCTTAAGAGTTTTCTACAAGCTCTGAAAACCTTCCCTGTCTTTTCCTGTCAGTCAAATATTCCTGCCAATTTCCATTATTGGAAGGCAGTAGCTCATTTACAGTCAAGACACTCCCCTATGCTTGTTTTAGTTTAGCAATTCCGTGGCACATGTTTTGAATTTACATTTTTTTTTATCTCTGACTTTATAGAAGCTCACCAAGGAAATACAAAGTGCCCAAATAGCTGTCAATAATGCTTCCAAAAATACAATTTCTATATAGTTAACAGATTCTCCATGGCCATTGCTGAGCAAAACTTGACCAGAACCAATTCAAGAAAAGATAGAGAATCCAGGCAATCCGATTGCCATAGGGGATGAAATATTTCAAAGACCTGCCTTTTCGAAACAGCATCAAGCACAGATAGTTTCCCAGGGCACTTAGATTAAACTTAGGAAGAACAGATAATTCTAATGTTTATCATTTTAGCTTTGTCTAAAGCACAAGAAAAAAAGAAAGAAAAACTTTAAATTTATTTATTTATTTATTTTTTGAAAATACTCTAACACTGCTACCAAAACCTGAGAGTCAACACAATAAAAGAAAACTCTGGATCAAGTCCATGATAAAAAAATCATACAAAAATACCAACAAAATGTTAGCAGACAAAATGCAGCAGCACATTAAAAAATAACACAGAATAACAAGATGGGATTCAATAGAAAAATTTAACAAGTAATTCATACTAATAAATGTATTAATATAATTTATCATATAAATAGACCAAAAGTGGACACTCATCACAATAAATTCTACAAAATGCCTTTATAGAATTTATGATGATAAATGGCATTATATATAGATACATATATACATACACACATATATAATGCCATATATATGTCATACACACATAAAATGCCATATATACACACATACACAAATATAATAATTTATATATATACACACATACACACACACACCATATCAAAATCCACTCTTAATTTAAAAAACATTATGAAGTAGAAATAAAATAATGCTCTGAAATATGAATGATTATAGCCTAAAGTCAGCAATTGGGTTATTGGGGAAATACTAAACAGCATTCTCATTAATGTTAGCAATAAGACAAAGACGCTGCTATTGCTCAAGAAATACCAGCTAATATAATTAAAGAAAAATTTAAAAATTACAGTGAGAAACCAAGAAATGAAATAATCATTGCAGAAGTTCGTATGAGAAACTGGAAAGAATCTAATTTAAAACAAAAACAAACAATTCAAGAATTCAAAAGTATCTGGGCATAAAATATAATAATACACAGACTTTAATAACCTTCATACATTCAAATTATTAGAAGATATGATGGAATGAGAAATGTCACATAAAGTAACAACCAAAAAAAGGTACATAAATAAATTTAACAAAAATATGAGCAATCTGTTAAAAAATACATTATGATACAAAAACATGGAAAAACATTCCATGTTCTTAGTATGATAAAGTTATTAAACCCTCCTGACTTAACTATAAATTGAGGGTGATCTAAATAAAATGACAAGTAGTACTCTATTTGGAACAAGATAAATTCACTCTAAACTTCACATGAAAAAAATGGGCAAGCAAAAATAACCTTGAATATTAAGGGGCAACAGTGAGGATGGAGGATTAGGCCAAACAAATACTGAAGTTTATTATATAGCCACAGTAATTTGAATATTATATAGTCACAGTGATTTGCATGAATAGTAGTCAGATGCCTTTTGCATCCACTCTGATTCAACATTTCAATTGTCCCAGATTTTGTCTAATATGCAGCTGTCATCTCCGTTTGACACTCTTGTCTTTCCTTCTTGTTTCTAGTGACTTAAGTAGAGAGAGGGCATATGGCACCTAAACGTTGTCATCTTCAAACTAGAAATTTCTATTTCCTTTTGTGCCTTTTGAACTTTTCACCATATACATATATCACCTATTAAAAATAAGTAGCAATGATTTTTACAACAAACTAAGGAAAGGTCAAATGTTTAGCTTTGGTTATTCAGCCTTTCTAATTTGGTGGTCACATTTATGATCTAACAAAGTCCTGAGGTCTCAGAGAGATGACTACAAAAGGCAAGGAGAGGCTTGGTCATTCCCGCTTTCACCTTAACAAAAATGAAAGCAAAACAAAAGTGGTCCAGACTTTACCACTATACAATTTGTCCACTTAACCAAAAACCACTTGTATGCCTAAGCTACTGAAAGAAAAAAAAAGAAAGAAAGAAAGGAAAAGGAAGTGCTGGGGTTTTTCAGTTTATTCGTGATCTAACTGGAAGATGTCAATTAGAATGAGTTCTGCTGTTAAGTGTTTGAGACCCATTGAAACACTGTCTGTGCAGTTTATGACACCATGGAGACACTTAAAGGTAAATGTTCCCCCTATGTATATGGCTGCTGAGCATAAAACATAATTTTACTATTTTAAATTTTTTGTATGATGTATCATTTTTATGTATTCACTACAGCAATCGTTCATGATTTTTTAGAGTTACTCAATACTGAGTCCTTGATGAGAAATGCAACCCTCAATTTTATTACGATTGCTTTAGAAACTTTATTTGGATTCCTGTTCATTTGGTTCATTTACTATTGGGGCTTCCCTGAATACCCACTGGTGAAATTGAGAAGTTGTCTTTTTAATACTTAAATTTTGGAAGAAAATCTGTGGTCCAGTAAGATACACAGTGAAGTGATAAGTTGCAGTGGCCTGCTCCACACTTTCTTAATATTTGGCTTAGTTGCTTCAGCAAATAATTATACATTTACTTTATACTGACATAAAGACAACACATTATGGATCCAGAATTTCATAGATTGCTATGTTCTGGGGAAATATGTCTTGAAGGCTTCTTAAGTCAAAGTTAAAATATAATCGATAGAACTCAGCAGTTTAAATCAAAGAATGAATGTTGTGATATGGATTGCAAATCAGAAAAGTAAAGGTGAATAAAATTTGCTCTGAATGTATAAGTTTTCCAATTGTTATCTCTTAATACTCCTGTAGGTATGGAGTCCAGAGTCACATAGGGAGATGGAGTGCAAGATGGGGTTCACACATACAGTTCTTTTGATTCCTTCTCAAATACTAAAGGCCCTAGATTTGATGTTGCAGTTAAGGACTAAAGGAAAGACAGATGACGTGGCATCTCGTCTCCTTTGCATTCTATATTACTATTACTTCCAGATAGTAGTCCATGGCTGGGCTTAGTGTCTCATGCCTATACTCTCAGCACTTTGGGAGGCCAAGGTAGGAGAATTGCTTGAGCCCAGGAGTATGAGACTAGCCTGGGCAAGATGGTGAGGCCATGCCTCTATTATATATATACATTTTTTTGTTAAAAGAGTTCACAGCTTATGACTTGAAAGTGGGTACCATGTCAGAAATTGCTATATTTGGTCGGGTGCTGTGGCTGATGCCTGTAATCCCAGAACTTTGGGAGGCTGAGGCGAGAGGATCACCTGAGGTCAGGAGTTCGAGACCAGCCTGGCCAACATGGTGAAACCTCGTCTCTACTAAAAATACAAAAATTATCCCTTTGTGGTGGCGAGTGCCTGTAATCCCAGCTACTTGGGAGGCTGAGGCAGGAGAATTGCTGGAACTCAGGAGGCAGAGGTTGCAGTAAGCATAGATCACACCAGTGCACTCCCGCCTGGGCACCAAGAGTGAAACTCCATTAAAAGGAAAGAAAGAAGGAAGGAAGGAAGGAAGGAAGGAAGGAAGGAAGGAAGGAAGGAAGGAAGGAAGGAAAGGAAAGAAGGAAAGAAAGAAGAAAGAAAGAGCAAAGAAGAAAGAAAGAAAGAAAGAAGAGAAAGAAAGAAAGAAAGAAAGAGAGGGAGGGAGGGGAATGGGAGGAGGGAGGAAGGAAGGAAGGAAGAAGAAGGAAGGAAGGAAGGGCAAGGAAGAAGGAAGGGAACAAGGAAAGAAATGGCTACATCTTCATTAACTGAAAAAAATAATAATTAAAAAGAAAAGAAAGAAAGAAAAACCACCAGAGCTGATAAATATTGGATTTACTTCAAGATTCCCTGGTGCTAGGGTTTTAGATAACTGCCTTCCTTTATTCCTGATTCCTTCGGCAAACATCTTTTGAGCTTCCACCATGTGGAACTGCCTACAAAGTCCAGGAGACCAGATGATTAAACACGTCATGATTCTCATCTTCTGAGTATCCCACAGTCTGGTGATGGAGACAGATGTGGTATCATTTCATAAAGAAAGAACTAGTGATTTGTCTTAGGACCCCACAAAGTGTGTGTGTGGAGGAGGGCAGCTATGATGGGATCTGCTTGGGGGTGGTTACGGAAGGCATCCCTAAAAATTAAAGACAAGCTGCATTTAGAAGACATAGACATATGATATCAAGAAACATCTTGGGCCAAGGCTAAACAACTACACAGAGATCTCTTTGATTGTCCAATTAGGCAGAGACACAGGAATATGTGCAGAAGTGAGAGGGATAGGACCAGATAGATCTCCAGTCTGGCCTATACAATCTTGTGGCAGAAAGTTAAGGGAGTCCATGGGGTCTGATTTTCTTCCTCTTCTTTGGAAGGCAGAGAGGAAAACAGCAGGGTTTCTTTATTCCCCCAATTAGTGGTAATTGTATTGCTGAAACTGTGACATGTGCCTACCACACTAGCCTACAGTTACATCAGTTTTAACTTCTGGTACTAATATCAGCAAGAGACAAAGGGAGAGAGAGAGAAAAAAAAAAGAGAGAGTATTTCTTTTGACTATTCTTTAATCACCACCTGCAAAACCAACCTTGGGCAAGCTTTAGCATTTGATGAGAAATCTGCAGATTCACAAATGCTGTATCTGCAAATTCAATCATATACTCAGTTTCGTTGTGTGACTCTGGGCTTCACACATACTTGGTAATTGTTAAGCAGCAACTGGAATACCTATAAACTCAGAGCAAATTTCATCCACTTTTAATTTTCTGATTTTTCAGTCTACATCACAATATTCACTCTTTGGCTAAAAATGTTGTATTCTACAAATTATATTTTTGCCGATCATCTGTTTTAAAACACGCATTCAGCATTTTCATCTTAGAAGCTACTCAACATTAAGTAACACCATTTCTGCAAAGCCTAACTTTAATCACCATTTCTCAAAATATGTAAATCCACTGTTCACAGTGGATTTACTTAAGTATCCATGGTATGTGAGTGTATTTGTGTGTATGTGCATAGGTTGTACATTGCATTTCATTGACATTCTTCTCAGCACTTAGAAAATGGACTGTTTGCACATAGTAGGAATTTAATAAATTGAAAATATGAAGGACATGGTATTCCCACTAAAAGGATATAATCATATTGGATTAAATGTGAATTACTATCTGGATCTACAATTAGCCATCCAGGGTAGACACCCAGATGTTATCAACCTACCACTTGCTATGAAGAGCGGGGCATTGGAGGGGCGATTCAAATCAGTTTCCACATTTTTAAACAGGAATTAAAATAGAAATGTATTTTGTCAGACTGGAAAATGTCATTTTGAAACCACAATTGTAAACTGCATTTTCCCAACAAGTTATGATGGTAGACACCCACAAACAGCCGTTTGTGGCTTCCTTGAGTATAAGAACAACACAAGAAAGAAACAAGCTAACAGTGTATAGTCTCTCCCAGGTACTTTAGCCACCACCTCCAGCAAGTCTGGAAACCAGCTGACTTGTGAAAGTCCAGACAAGTGACCGCTTCAGACGTGATTAGAGATGGCCAATAACCATCTCTCAGGAGTTCTGCTGAATTCAGCTAATGTGATGTTGCTTGGAATTTAAATCAAATTGTATTCTGTCCATTAGGAGATAAAGAAGCAAATGCATCTTAAACCTGTCTTGTCTCTTTCTTCTCATCACTCTCCCCACTATCTTGGCCAAGATTTTTTTTTAAGATAACGGGAAAACAGTCTGCATTTATTGCTTCAGGTGCTGAGTTCAGACAAAACTTCTTTTCCTTTGTCCACTGGGATGGCTTTCACGTTTGGAAAGAACTCTTGAAAATGCAGAATTAGCCCATCTGTTCCATTTTCAGTTTTCTGTCTGCTTATTCTGTCTTTCATAGACTCTGGTTCCTAGCTATACTCATGTTATAACCATTTTCATCTCCTAAATCTCTACTTACATACTTCCCTGTTCAATAAATTGCTACTGAAACAATGGGAAAAATCTAAATCATAAAACTGACTACTTTCATTTGCTTTTTTATTCTATAATTCGGTTGTTATGGAAATGATGCAGAAGGGCTGGACTCCCGGCTAAACCCCACCCTTAAGCCTGGAACCACAGCCCTAAGTGAAAACAGCTGACCCCATTTTTCTGCGCAAATGTTGCCTTTTGGCCTGCCCCGCCCCTATCTTGTGCCCATAAAAGACTTCTGCTGGCAGAAAAATACTAGGGGCTGAGCATTGAGGATACAAGCGGCTGAGTGTTGGAGACTATGGATAGACGAAGCTAACTTCAGAATGTGCAGCTTTGGAAAGGGGCCCAGGTGGAAATAGCCGGGCTTCAGGGAAAGATCACCCCCCCTTCCCCTTTCCAGCCTCCCTTTCTTCTGAGAGCCTCCCACTGCTCAGTAAAGTCTTACACGTTCATCACCTTTCAAGCATTCCTGTGACCTGATTCTTCCTGGATGCTGGACAAGAACCCAGGTGCCAAGAGGGCAGGGGCTACCACCTTGACCCTCCAGTGAGCTGGTTGACACTTGGCCATCCCTAGATGACAGCTGAAAGAGCATTTGTTGTAACACACTTAGAGGCTGCCGTGAGGTCCGCACAGAGACTGCTCCCACCAGAGAGGAGCTGCTGACTGGTTCTAGCATTCATTCACTCTGGTTCCTGCAGTCCTTTACTCACATACTCCCTCCTGTGAGGAAAGACCAGCAGCCGGCTATAGTATGAGCCACTCCAGTTCCAGCCTGTGAAAGGAGTCAAGGGAACTATCCCATCTCTGTATATAGTATTATATAGTTACTATAGTTACACATTTCCGGAGTATCTTAACTAAGAAGAAAATGGCATTGTTTTCCATACCAATTAGAGTAAGAAATGCTTGCAAAGAATGCCAGTAAAAACAGGTAGTCAGGAAATAGTGTTGACTGGGTATGGTGGCTCATGCCTGTAATCCCAGGACTTTGGGAACCAAAGTGGGCAAATCCCTTGTTGCTCAGCCTGGGCAAACATAGCAAGACCTTGTCTCTACAAAAAATACAAAAAAATTAGCCAAGCATGGTGATGCACACCTGTAGTCTCAGCTACCCAGGAGGCTGCAGTGGGAAGATTGCCTGAGTCCAGGATTAGGGGTGAGTCAAGGCTGCAGTGAGTGAGCCATGATGATGCCACTGCACTCCAGCCTGGGTGACAGAGTGAGACACTATCTCAAAAATAAATAAATAAATAGTATTACATCTTAAAAGCTTTATAAATGCTTTCATACAAATGTAATTTTATTACAGGAGAGTCCATCTAAAGAGTACCTATATGTTCATTAAAATAATCTAAAGAATTTAAAAGTCATTACCTCTAATAAATGATATCTCTGCCCTCAGTGTGCAAAATTATGTTTAGTTATTTGAATATTTTGTTTAAAAATACTTCTCTACCTGTTGTAGTGTATATAGACCAAGTAACTTAGTAATAAAGCATTATTTTAGAAACTCAATTTGGGAAATTTCCAGTTGTATGATTAGTGTGTTTCCATTAACACATGATAAGACCTCTAGTTAACTGTAACAGGCAGCATTTATTTCTTGCTTAGTGTGTGGAAGATCTTGTCCTAGACATTGTACTTATATTAATTGGTTTATTTTCATATCAACTTTCTGAAGTACACATTATTATTTGATCCATTTTATCGATGAATAATTTGAGACACAAAAGGGTTAAATAGCACAGGCACGGTGGCTCAAACCTGTAATCCCAGCACTTTGGGAGGCCAAGGCGGGTGGATCACTAGGTCAGGAGTTCAAGACCAGCCTGGCCAACATGGCAAAACTCCATCTCTACTAAAAATGCAAATATTAGCTGGGCATGGTGGCATATGCCTGTAATCCCAGCTACTTGGGAGGCTGAGGCAGAAGAATCACTTAAACCCAGGAGGTGGAGGCTGCAGTGAGCCGAGATCGCGCCACAAAAAAAAAAAAAAAAAAAAAAAAAAAAAAAAAAAAAAAAAAAAAAAAAGCGGGGGGGTTAAATAATCCACAAAGGTTCTCATGGACAGCAAGCAGTCACGTGGGATAGAGTCCTAATTTCTCCAGCCTCAGCCTGTGCTCTGATCCACTCTAATATGCTGTGTTCTCTGTGCAGATTTGCTAAGGAGTGACCTGCAGTCATTACCATTTACTGGCTCTTTAGAATGATCTAAAGAATACCTCTGTTGATGAGGTTAATTGTCATAGGACTCTGGGTTTCTCTTACTAGCAAAACAGATATACACATTTTTTTTAATGGAGAGCATGAGGTTTCTAATTCTTTATTTTGCTTTGGGAAAGTATTTTTCCAAAAAAAAAAAAAAAAAAAAATCCCCATCCATACCCATCCATTAAATTGTCACATATAGGAGAGAAAATTTTAACGTCAAAATGCTGAGAAGATATCAAACTAGATTTAGCTTTGTAGGAATTTTACTACACTGCCTTTTTATTTCTCTTTCTGCTGTGGACTAGAGAAAAAAGTTGTCACTGTTTAATGTTGGTCCATAAATCCATTCTCAAAATCTTCTGATCTAGAGTACATTGTCCACATTGTCTCTTGCTCTCTTCCTCCTTAATCTTCTTCTTCTTCCCCTCATCCTCCTCTGACCTTTCTCCTCCTCCTTCTCTTCTTTTTCCTTACTTGACCCCTACTGGTAGTCATCAAGGATTTAGTCAAAGAGAAGCCAACAGGAAGAAACAAAGGATCAGGTCTTGGAAAATCTACATGCTTAATAACCATTCTGTGGATATTTAAAAATTAATAATAGTGGGTGGTTATTATTAAGCCAGTACTGTCCCTCATTCCTGAATCAATATATCAAATGTTCTCACATTCTTGTGATTTTTTTTTTTTTTTGGCTTCCTCTCTTTGCTTTATCTTCCTATGAGCAGGATTTCCTCCTGCCCTTTCCAAACTCATCCCAATCTCCAAAGCCCTTTTCAGATATCAGTTCTTTCATCAAAATGTCACCATCTGTAGCACACCCTGCCACTGCCTCCTATTGCTCTTCTGCCCTGACCTTCCTTGCTCCTCTTATAAGGTAAATAAATCTGAAGCATATTCCACATCATTTCCTAAAGCTTCCCAGTGAGATTGAGCTCCCATTGTCCCCAGTGATAATTTACTTAACAACTCATGCTTTATCAATATCCCCTGATGCCTCAGTGTTTCCTGGGAGTGCTTTCCCAATAAACCACTTGCTCTTGGATCCTCATCTCAGAATTTGCTTCTAGGAAAATTAACTAAGATAGTATCTATATTAGTCAGATTTCATGTTGCTGATAAGATGATAAAGACATACCAGAACCTGGGAAGAAAAAGAGGTTTAGTTGGACTTACAATTCCACATGACTGGGGAGGTATCAGAATCATGGCAGGAGGTGAAAGGCATATCTTAGAACATGGTGACAGCAAGAGAAAATGAGGAAGAAGTAAAAGCAGAAAGCCATGATAAACTCATCAGATCTCGTAAACCTTATTCACTATTACAGGAATGATCAGTCCCATGATTCAATTACCTCCTCCTGGGTCCCTCCCACAACACAGGGGAATTCTGGGAGATACAATTCAAGTTGAGATTTGGGTGGGGACATAGCAAAACCATATCAGTATCTTAATTGACATCAGTATCCTGGTGGTCTCCTGCCAGTGAATGATACCTACTATTACTAAAGTGTGTCCCTCAAAAATGAGTGCCATAGCAAAAGACCTTTGTAAAATAAAATTAAAAAAAAAAAACAAAACTGCTCTCCTACGAAAGCTGAACAGAAGTCTACTAAATAGGCTGAGGCTCACCCTGACCTTCCTTTAACTACCTACAAATCACTCCTCTTTGCTGAGTGACTTACTATTGCGTCTCAATTTTGTTTCATTTCAGGCATTACACAGAAAAGTAATTTGAGAACCTTGAGCTTAGAGCCTACCTTGGCTAGTGTGAAACACTCCAGCTATGCTAAGATGGTCCTCAACAGTCAATAAGCACTTCTGAAAGTCTGGTAGGTGCGCATTTGAATGAATCCTCAACCTTCTCTAGTGAAAGATTCACTAAAGGCCTTTCTCATGTCTTGATTAATTGCCCTTCAAGGATAAATTTTCATGATATATAGAAGCCATTTTTATCTACAACATCAATTTTTCTGTTGTAAATGAGCAAAATGAGTGTCCCATCTTTGGACATAGCCCGTTATGCAAGAACTTAACATCCCCTGATGCTTTGTGAATAGAACATTTAAGATCTTTTGCCCATGTAAAATGGAATCCATCTATTAAAATTGCATCTTGAATTGCTAAGTTTGAAAAGGTCATACAATATCTCATCTTTGGTTTTTGAACTGCAGAAAGTTAATCTGAAATAGTTCAATTTGGGTAGTAGAATTTCCAAAAGCTGCCCAAAATACAAAATCTATTTGAAAAAAAAAAAAAAAAAACCACCAAAGTGGGAATAGATCAAGTTGTCTTTCCTTTTCCCTTGGTCAGTATCATTCAGTTTGGATTATCATCCATAATTTCTAAAATGTAACCCACTTCATATGCCCTTAAAGACTAATACCCCTATTAAAAGCAGAGCATTCTTTGTCATTCTTTCCATTGTATTAACCACTGAGCGATTCATTAACAATTGATTCACATCTCCTTAAAAAAAAAATTATTGAGACGCAATAGAGGAAAATATGTGATGCAAGAAGGCACATCTATAATAAGACCAGAGGATGTAGGCAAAGGAGAGAACACTGACATGGCCCTACAAAAATCCAATTTCTGAAGTCAGACAAACAGACTAAACTAGAGTTTAACACAGACAAACCTTTATGCTGGAAAAGTTTATTTGCCACCTACTCCTGATTTAGCCATTGTGATTTCTCTATTGCATAGTGTTTTGAATGGAAATTCACAGGTTACAATGTTAAGAAGGTACTAAAGAACAATTGAGGACTGCATAACTGAAAATGGGGTGGTAAAAAGAACTGTTAAACTATTTCTTCAAGCCTTAGTAAACCATTTCCCACAATTATTCTAAATTCAAATTGGTCACTGATGACAAATAAGCAATACTTTCAAACAAGTTTTGTTTTCCTTTCTAACCCTCTATTTAGCATTTGAGATAGTCATTAGCTAAAATAGATTCTCTGACTGAAGGCGACATTACCTTCTGTTAGCCTTGGCATTAGAGTGGTTGGAAGAAGGAGGCTTCATGTTCTGCAGTTGTCAGAAGAAAACAAACCACTTAAATCTATAACAAGTTACCAGCTAGAATCTGTTGTAATAATCAGTCTTTTGTGAAAATCAATGAAGTGCATGGCATTTTAATTCAGTATCTCTGATCCTCATGGCAACCAGGCAAGCGGGTATTATGATTACTCTGTCTTAGATAGAAACCAAGGTTCAAAGAAGTAACATGTGCCCCACATCAAATAGCTCATAAATCCTCAAGTTAATATTTGAAGTCAAGTCTTACTGTTTCAAAAGTCATGCTCAATCTACAAACCTATAGTTGTCTAGCTTTAATTTATAATATACAATAAAAACTTATCTGGAACCCCAATAAGTAAAGCAGATAAAAGAAATGAGGCTCTGGTTGAATTGGGAAGAGAAAGCCTGGAACTTGACTATTTAGATTCCTTCCCCTTTTCCCAACCCTCTCCATATCAGCCCCCAGTGCTCTGTAGCACTGCGAGGTGCTACAGAGACACTCTGTAGGAAACCCTGTAGTTGGCCTTCTGTTGGGGCTCTGAGGAGCACCTGTGTTAGGCCTTCAATCCCAGCAGCATCTTGCTCCATAAACACAAGCATCTGTATGCATATCAGGGGTCAGTCACAAACTCTGATGCTTACAGGTGCCCCAAACACAATCCTGCTGCACCTTTGGAGTGATGGAAATTTTTTTTCATTCCCTAGCCATGAGTTTTAAAGTTATTGGTCTCTCAACCAATGGAGTTTTTTCTTATTGAATTTTAATTTCTGAATCCAAATTCCAAACTCAGAATATTGAGGAATGATATTAATGGAAGGCCATGGAAACATATGATAGTCAATAAAAGAGAAAGATCTCATTTGGTAAACATGGTACATAACCTATAAAGTTGACTTTCTGCATTTTTATATACTGCAAACCCAAATATGGTATATGTGCTATGTGTATTTCAAAGTATAGTATGCATGTACCCAAACGTAGAAAGTAAAATTAAATTCCTCTAATATTTCTGTATGTATTAAATATGATTTTTTTTAAAAAAGAAACTATCTGCTAGGGAATTCTCCCCTGGCAATGCTGCTCAGGGCAGAATGATGTTATTTTAAATTCTTCTCTCATTAAAAGAAAAAAGAGTTTGCTTCTTCAGAGTTTGTGTGTATTTATACCAGAGCTTAACTGGCATTTTCATTGTGGTGTTTATGAATCGTAATGCAGTTCCACTGCAGTTTCTGACACACTCATTAATTTGTTCCCAGCGGCAGTTCATTACCAACATCACAAGCAAAACACACGCTCTCCCTGGGCACTGAAGGTCCACCGGAAATTAAGCAGACAGGGCTGCAAAGCACCTCAGAGTGAAGCCAGCCAGCTTCATCTCCCGCAGCAGGCTACAGGCAAGCACAAGGAGGCGGCAGAAATGAAAGGCTTCGGCTCCTTCCCCGGTGCCTCTGTGCCTTCTGAGTTTTCAGCTGACATGGAGCAGTGATTCCCTGAAAAGGATGGGATCTTGCTCCCTCAAAGATCAGCCTTCTCTGATCAGCCTACTCCAGGTGGGGTGGAGCAACCACTGCAGCTTTTTAGTGCAGAGAAGTCTTAGGAACTTTCATTTTCCTTGACTGGGGTTCTGCTTTCTGCACTGACACTTCCTGGTCAGTGGGGAGCTCAGAGCTGGGAGTTGGAGCACTTTACCAAAATCTTCTCTGAGAAGGGTTAAGTAAGCCAGCAGACACTGCAAGAACAGAGCCTTGCTGAATTTAGCTTCCCAGAAAGCCCTATTTTAAGGGAACTCAGTATTTTAGCAAGATGCTAGATTGGGGGTAGAAAGCAAGTTGTCTATTATTTCTTTGTTGTTGTCAGCAGCCTGGCAGGTCCCTGGACCATGACACATCAGCACAGTCCTAAGTAACAGAAGACTCAGGTCCTCACCATGACACCAAACAGCATGATCTCTGTGCATCTCAGTATATCATTCTGAGCTTCACTTTCCTCGTTCACACCATATAGCTATTTATAACTGCTCCACATGATGGACAAGGTCATTGGGAAGTGTAGATCAGATAAGGCATGGAAATGACTTGACAGGTTCATGTGGGACATCACATGGTGAGGCACAGAGATCAGAAGGTTTGGGTTCAATTCAGCTCTGCCAAGCTGGAGAAACCACGTTAGCTTTTGACCCTGGTGTTTCAACCTCAAAATCGGAATAAGAAGATTAGGGATAAGAGAAAGACCACATGAGATACTTCTGAGTTTTAAATGATTTATTTGAATGAGGTCAACTTTCGTTCACTTCTAAAGGAAGATGGAAATGTGAGTTTTGTGATTAGCCTAGAGAACTGGGGGAGTGAGATCCTACTGAACAAGCCTTCTCCAGAGCTCACCCCAAAGTCTAGAGTGCAAAATGTCCACAACTTTATGATTAATGAAGCCCCTGGATATAGATCAGAAGACTAGAAATGTCTGTGAAAGGAGCTCTTCCAGGGGTTCAGCCAAAACCAGGAGAATTTGCCCTCGACTCCTCTCTTTCCTTGTATCTGAGTCATCAGCAAATTTGCTCAACTCCATTGTCAGGATGTCCCAAATCAGACCACTGCTCGCTGACTCCACAACTGCCATCCTGGTCCAGGCTCCATAATCTCCCCCTGAACCTCTGAAAGAGCCTCTTAAGCAAACCCCTGCTGCTCCCCACCCTTGCTTCTCTTGTCTGTTTCTTCAAGCAGCCAAAGGGATCCTTGTTAAAATGTGAAGTGCGATCTCATCAGCAGAGTAAAATCCATAATTCTCACCACAGCCAGGGGGGCCTTGGATACCTCCATCAGGGTATCTCCTTCCACTCTTCCATCCCATTTTCTGTTCCAGATGCACTGACCATCTCGTCCTCCCTGGGAACATGAACACCAGGAATGCTCCTGCCTGGGAAGACTTCCATTTTCTGTTCTTTCTGCTGGAAACACTCCTTCCTGGGAACCCCCATCAATCCATATTTCTTTCTTCGCTAGGGTCTGACTGAAATATCATCTGTGCAGAGAAGCCTATCTTATCAGCCTATTTTAAATAATACATGTATGTGTATGCACACCCACGTGCATGCACTCTCCATCTCCTTACATGCTTTATTTTTCTTTATTCACTCATCATCCTCTTCTATATATCCATTCATTTACTCTTCTATTGTCTGTTTTACACTCCTGCCCCTTATTAGAATATAAATTTCCTAAGAGTACAGACTTGGTCTGTTTGATTCACTCTTCCAGTGCCCAAAATAGTGTCTGACACATATCAGTTATTTAATAATTAATTGCAGATAGGACAGCATGAATGAATTAGATCAGATAATCTAAGAACTGTTTTGCAGTCATCACAGGGCACCATAATAAAGCCATTAGAAAAATAATTAATGGATCTTGATGATGTAGCAAGTAGTCATGACTGTAGCTGGCAGGTCCCAGAAGATAGTCACATTAACTATGTTGTCATGAGAACAACCCTAGGTTGTAAGGCTAAATCCTCTATGATCTTGTAGAGAGGCACCCTCCCCCACAGCAGGAAAAGCCACCCCCTTAATATTCATTACGAAGCAAAGAGACTAAGTGAATAATTTATATGCTACCTGTGTTCTCCTCCATGCTAGCCCTGGTATATTTTCAATATTCCATTCCTTTTGCTCCCTCAACTCTGTCTCGGGCAGCAATTTCACGCCACGCGGAATATGAATCTAACAGGTGAATTTCCATCCAGGGTCCAATTCTCTTACTATTGATGTGGAGAAAAATGTAAACAAAGCCACAGTAAAGCCTCCTTTTTGAGGCTGAGTAAAGCCAGATGAAAGGCAAGAGAGACTCAGCAAAACATATTTAGGAGATGGGAAAATAAATAAATATCCTTAACTCATTTTCTTTAAAAGTTCCATAATGTTCAATAGCATGCATCCACTGTTATGTATTCAGTCTTTACCTTGTTGATGCATTTTCGAGCTTAATTTTTATGTTCTTCCTTGGCAAAGCTGCAATAAACATTCTCCTATATATATCCTTACCTTCCTGTGTTTTGATTTCTGTAGGCAACATTCCGTAAAGTGGGATGGCAGGAACAAAGGATACCAATACGTTCAATTTTAAATCGTATTTCTAGGTAATTTTCCCAAATGGATTAGCAACTTACTCTCCCACCGGAAATGTATGGCAGTAGCTCCTTGCCTTGCTACACTCCCCCTGCAAAAAAAACCAATGTTATCCCATTGGATTGTAATTATGATGACTGAAAAAATGGTAATTCATTTATAATTTGCTGTTTCCTGCATATGGTTAAGCATCTTATTGGACTTATGTTTATTATTTTTCATTTTATCAATTGAAGGAGTTCTTTGAACAACAGTACCAGTAACCTTTATCATGTCATTTCTGTTGTAGTTATGTTAACAATCTATATGGTCTACATTTTCACTTTACTAATGATATATTTAACATATTATTTTTTGATATTTGGATAGCCATATATTTCCATTTTGTGGTGGTTTCTGAGATTCCTGCCCTGCTTAAGAATGCCCCATGACCTCAAGGTTATGAAAATATTCCCCTGTAATTTGTTCCAAGATTATTATTTTTGTTTTTATTTAGGTCTTTTATCTATCTGAAATTTACATATGTATGTAGAGTGAGGAAAGGACCTCATGTTTTCTTCCATATAGGTAGCAATTATTTCAGCATGGTATTATTTCTTCCATATAAGTAGCAATTATTTCAGCAATCATTTCAGCATATAGACAGGAAACTATTCTGAGTAAAAATGCACTCTTGGTCAAGTAATAAATTCCCTATACACCTGGATGTAATTTTCCAAGTGCTCTGACAGAAGCAGCTTCCCGGAGAGCCATTAAGATTACCTGAAATAAAATGTAATTTGCTGGCAGAATCTGACCAGATGGTGGTTCATATACTTTGCCAAACTTCCAAGCAGAAAGTTATCTGACTTAGCTTTAATGTAATCCAGGATCCTTGATCAGACACACCCATTGGGCCCACACTATACATCAGAAACTTTTTAAAATATTTTTTACAGATTACTTCTTTTATGCCTTAAATAAATCGTATAAGGCAAGTATTACTTTTATCCCCATTTTCTGTATTTTAAAAACTTAAAATTAGGCCAAGGCTGGAAGGCTCATGTCTGTAATCCCAGCACTTTAGGAGGCTGAGGCAGGTGGATCACTTGAGATCAGGAGTTCGAGACCAGCCTGGCCAACATGGTGAAACCCTATCTTTACTAAAAACACAAAAATTAGCTGGATGTGGTGGTGTGTGACTGTAGTCCCAGCTACTCAGGAGGTGAAGGTGGAGGTGAGACAATTGCTTGAACCTGGGAGGCGGAGGTTGCAGTGAGTGCAGTGAGCCAAGATCGCACCACTGCACTCCAGCCTGGGAGACAGAGTGAGATTCCATCTAAAACAACAACAACAACAAACTTCACAAACTTAAAATTAGTTGCCTAAGATCACAAAACATGGTCAATATTGGGGCTGAGATTTCTAGCTTCCAGTGTAACCAGGGTGACCCCAGGAGCTGGAATCTGTTGAGGATGCCTTTTTGTTTTTGTATCTTAAACATTCCACTTATCACAGCACAGAAGGTACACTGGATAGAACTGGAAAAAAACACTTTTTATACTATAGAATCTTATTAGAAAATAATGACTTGAAATGAGTTTGCTTCTTGAAAACCTTGAGTAATTTCAAAATAGTGTAATTTCAGTAGCTGCAAAGGAACAGGTCTAATGAGTTCTGCTCGAGAATCTTCTTCTCACCAGGAAATGATTGAAGACAGGGAGATAACCTCTCATTAAATCCTTATTAACTATTTTAATCAGGATTACATCACTGTCTCACTCCAAGCACGGACAATTGCCAGCAGGCTATGGCGCTGAAATTTATTAAACTGACAAGGTGGAAAGGTCTGGACAGCCGGAGGGGTCGTCTCTGTGCCCCGGGGAGACTCATTTGGTGAAGATGTGGCTCCCTCATTTCTCAATAGTGATCTCCACTTTTGGTTTCTTGCCACCCCTCCCTCAAAAGCCCAGCAGAAATGGCTTCCATCAATGAGTTCTCAAATGTCTGCCCTGTGGCTGGCAGTAGAAAGCCCTATAGGGAGGCAAAGCCAGCTGATCCAAGCAAGCAGTCCATTGGCTCCTACAATGGGATGGAGCCCCCATGCAGCATGGCACATGGAGTCTCTCCCACTTCCCAAGGTCACAGAGGACTCAGCCTGTTCAGGCCCATCACTCTGCCGGAGGAACTGACTCTCCCCCACCGCCTCAAGGTTTAGGAAACCTGCGGTATATCTGTAGAGGAATCCATCCCACCCCAGTAACACCAGTAACAATCACCACGCCCTGCAACTTGAGAGTCCTGTATAGTGAACATTAGAGCTTTCACTCCACCGAGGACCTCCTGGCTGCTATTTTTGCTCTTGCAATGTGGACAGGGAAGGATACAGCGACTTTTTTTTTTTTGAGACAAAGTCTCACTCTATCACTCAAGCTGGAGTGCAGTGGCACGATCTAGGCTCACTGCAACCTCCGCCTCCAGGGTTCAAGCAATTCTCCTGCCTCAGCCTCCTGAGTAGCTAGGATTACAGGTGCCCGTAACCATGCCTGGCTAAGTTTTGTATTTCTAGTAGAGACGGGGTTTCACCATGTTGGCCAGGCTGGTCTCAAACTCCTGACCTCAGGTGATCCACCCACCTCGGCCTCCCAAAGTTGCTGAGATTACAGATGTGAGCCACGCACCCGTCAGAATACTGCAACTTTGGGATGCCTCACTGGACTCAGGCCTGAGCAGCCCAGCCCACAGCCACAGGCATTGGTTCAGGAACTGACCTACATGGGCCAATCAGAGCCAATGAGATGCAAAAGGACTGCTGGATGATCACATGATGTGGTAGATCACGTGGGATATCATGTGCTCATAGCCTGGGGAGCCTTAGGCTGAACTCAGATCTGTTCTCTCACAGTTACTAGGCCTGTGACCTTGGAATGTTATTTACCCTTTCTCTACCTCAGCTCCATCACTTCTAAAACAGAAATAATCTAAGCACACCTCTCACATGGAAGATATAAAAATTAATTTAGTTACTATAGATAAATTGCTTGCATATTATATAACAAATTAACAATAAATTCAAGTATTAGTTATCATTTTCCCCCCTAAGACTTTGAGAAATTTCCTATCCTTTTTCATGGAATTTGCAGTCCAGAAAATATAAAGTCTGGAAATGTCTAGTCATCATAGGTCTGTGAGGAGAGCAATTGTCTGAAAATAAAGTGAACATGAGGATAGAGAAGGGAAGAGATGTGTAGAGAGTGAAAGCTAGTACTGGTGATATCACTTGAGGCATAGATCAAGCTGTGCCTAAAGCATGCCCACTTCCATGACACGTGTGTGTGTGTTTGTGTGTGTCTGTGTCTATATACATGTATATAATTTTTAGAGCAGTTTTAAGTTCACCACAAAACTGAGTAAAAGGTACAGAGATATTCCATATACCTGCTGCCCCCAACACATAGATAGCTTCCCTCATTATCAACATCACTCACCGGAGTGGTACATTTTTTACAATCGATGAACCCATATAGACACATCATTTCATCCAAATCCTATAGTTTACATTAAGCTTCATTCTTAGTGTTGTATATTCTGTGATTTGGACAAGTTTATAATGACATGTAGCCACCATTATAGTATCCTACAAAAGAGTTTTACTGCCCTAAAACATCCTCAGATTTGCATATTCATTCCTCCTTCCCTGAGACCTCCAGCAACTACTGATCTTTTTACTGTCTTCATAGTCTTGCGTTTTCCAGAATGTCATATAGTTGGCATTATACAAGCAAGTAGGCTTTTCAAATTGGCTCCTTTCACTTAGTAATATGCATTTACATTTCCTCCATGTCTTTCCATGACTTGATAGCCCTTTTCTATTTAGTCCTGAATAATATTCCATTGTCTTGATATATCACAGTTTGTTTATATCCATTCACTTACTGAAGGACATCTTGGTTGGTTCCAAATTTAGACAAATAGAAATAAAGCTACTATAAACATCTATGTGCAGGTTTTCATGCAGACATAATTTTTCAACTCATTTTGGTAAATACCTAAAAGCACAATTGCTGAATCATATAAGAGTATATTTAGTTTTGTAATTAACCACCAAACTATCTGCCAAAGTACCTATACCATTTTGCATTCTTACCAGCAACGACTGAGAGTTTCTATTGTTCCATACTCTCACTAGTATTTGTTGTTTTTAGTGTTCTGGATTTTGGACATTCTAATACTTGTGTAGTGGTATCTCATTGTTATTTTAATTTGCATTTCCCAAATGACATATGATGTAGAGCATCTTTTCATATGCTTATTTGCCATCTGTACATCTTCTTTGATGAGGTATACTTTCTCTTTTATTAAGCCAGTCTGGCTTGAGTTTTCGGGAATTTGTACTCCAGTGAATCTTAGCTGCTTCTCTCTCCATGTGGTGGGGCTTTGGAAGATTTCTGCAATGGTTATGGGGTCTGTATGATGCAGTAAACTAAAGTCTAGAAAAAGAAAGGATGGTGCTGCTCTTCCACACTCATATTGCGCAAACAAGTGTCTGACAACTGGTGCAGGTGGGATATGGGCCTTTGAACAGAGTTGCCTGGGCCTCCGTTAGTTAAAGCCTGCAAGAATAATATTTCACAGCATCTGAAACTTCTGCGTGAATTGGCAGGTAGGCAGAGTTGATGAGCTAGAAATGCAGCAGCCTACAAAGAATTACAAAGCTCTGGGCCCGAGTACCCATTAGTGTAAGCCATCATGACCTGCCAAAGGTACACAAACATCCAGGTGCCTCCAGATAATGGAGAGAAAAAGAGGCAGAGCAGCCACCTGCGAGCCAATTCTGGGATCATGGATCAGTAGGACAGGTGTGAGTCCAGATGCTTTCATTTGGTCAGACACCCGGAGCTTTACTGAAGTCCCATTATCAGCCTGCAGAAATTACTCTCATTCTTCTCTTCCTTAAGGAACTGCAAATGGTTCTATTCAAAGCCCCTGAAGTCATTTTAAATTACATATTTTTTACTTCTTTTCTTTTTAGTTGCTTTGACTAAAAATGTACATAAGCACACATGCATGTGTGTGCACACACACACGCATGCACACACCCTGTTCTTCTCTGGTTAGTAAATCTTTCAAATATTTTAAGATACGTTTTTCCTTCCTATTGACCCAAAGGTTGTGGTTGTGTTTAAGGACATCCTGGTTGTGTTTAAGGACTTCTTGCAAACCCCGCAAAAGAAAGCTCTGATTTGTAGCATTTGCCAATTTCCATGGTGTGATTGCACCTGCCATGGTCAGTTTCAAGCTACCAACATATGTGGACTCAAATTTGGTAAAAGATGTGCAGTAGTACAACATTATGTCGAATTTTTAATCTCCAGATACGATAGGTGAAAATTACCGCAAGCACACAGATAAAAATAAAATGTAATAAAGTGATTAGAAAGTGATGAGGATTGAGTATTGCACTTGCTTTCAATATGATGAATTTAATTATAAGCTTGCATAATTTAATTTATAGTGCCTATTTCCTTTTAAGACAATTTATCAAAATTTTTGGAAATTTAAGAGTTGGCTCTCATTCCTATACACCAACAACAGAGTCAACCTGAGGGCCAAGTCAGGAATGCAATACCATTCACAATTGCCACAACAAAAGTAAAATAAAATACCTGGGAATACAGCTAACCCGGGAGGTGAGAGATCTCTACAATGAGAACAACAAAACACTGCTCAGAGAAATTAGAGATGACAAAAACAAACGGGAAAACATTCCACTCTCATGGAGAAGAAGAATCAATGTCATTAAAATGGCCATACTGCCCAAAATAGTTTACAGATTCAATGTTATTCCTATCAAACTACCAATGACATCCTTCACAGAACTAGAAAAAACTACTTAAAAATTCATATGGAATGAAAAAAGAGCCCAAACAGCCAAGGTGATCTTAAGCAAAAAGAGTAAAGCTGGAAGCATCATGCTACTGGACTTCAAACTACACTACAGGGCTACAGTAACCAAAACAACAGAGTACTGGTACAAAAACAGATACATACACCAATGGAACAGAATAGAGAACCCAGAAATAAGACTGCACGCCTACAACAATCTGATCTTCAACAAAGCTGACAGAAACAAGCAATAGGGAAAGGATTCCTTTCCCTATTTAATAAATGTTGCTGGGATAACTGACTAGTCATATGCAGAAGATTGAAACTGGACCGCTTCCTTATAATACATACATAAATCAACTCAAGATGGATTTAAAACTTAAATGAAAACTCAAAACTATAAAAACCCTGGAAACAGCCTAGTCAATACCATTATGGACAAAAGAATAACCAAAGATTTCATGATGAAGACTCCAAAAGCAATTGCAAAACAGAAGCAAAAATTGACAAATGGGATCTAATTAAACCAAAGAGCTTCTGCACAGCAAATTAAACTATCAACAAAGTAAATACACAACCTACAGAATGGGAGAAAATGTTTGCAAACTATGCATCTGATGAAGGTCTGACATGCAGCATCTATAAGAAACTTAAACAAATTTACAAGAAAAAAAAATTACGAAGTGGGCAAATGATATTAACAGACACTTCTCAAAAGAAATACATGCAACCAAGAAGCATATGAAGAAAAGGCTCAATATCACTTATCATTAGAGGAATGCAAATTGAAACTGCAGTGAGATACCATCTCACACCAGTCAGGACAGCTACGATTAAAATGTCAAAAAATAACAGGTGCTGGCAAGGTGGCAGAGAAAAAAAGAATACTTATACGCTGTTGGTGGAAGTATAAATTAGTTCAACCATTGTGGAAAAAAGGTGTGGTGATTCTTCAAATACCTGAAGACAGAACTACCATTCAACCAAGCAATACCATTACTGGTTATATACCCAAACCAATATAAATCATTCTATCATAAAGACACATGTACGCATATGTTCATTGCAGCACTATTCACAATAGCAAAGACATGGAAACAACCTAAATGTCCATTAATGGTAGAAAGGATAAACAAAATGTGGTATGTGTACAGTATGGAGTGCTATGCAGCCATAAAAAATGTGAGATAATGTCATTTGCAGGAACATCAGTGGAGCTGGAGGCCATTATCCTTAGCAAGCTAATGCAAGAATATAAAACCAAATACCACATGTTTTCACTTATAAGTGGGAGCTAAATGGTGAGGACACATGGATATATAGAGGAGAAAAACAGACACTGGGGTCTACAAGAGGGTGGAGAGTGGGAGGAGGGAGAGGATCAGATCAAATAACTAATGGGTACTAGGCTTAATATGTGGGTGACAAAATAATCTGTGCAACCAACTTCCATGACATGACTTTACCTATGTAATAAATCTGCACGTGTACCCCTGAACGAAAATTAAAGGTTTTTTTTTAAATGAGAGTTGGTTCTTGCAACCTAGTGTAAGCTGGATACAGCATACCAGTCCCTTCTCTAATGGCACTTACATTCTAGAAGAAGATACTGAAAATAAGCATACAAACAAAACATTAAACAATAAGTAAAGGAAAAAATAATGTAACATAAATGTTTAATAGAGTGTCTGATGGCAATCAGTATCATAAAGAAAAGCAAGGCAGAATTAAGGGTATATTGAGTATCAGAAAAATTGGGTTTATTTTAGGTAATGTGAACAAGAAAGTTTTCTCACAGGAGTGGCTATCTCTCACATAAATTAAGTAAGGGAGCAATAGATTAGAAAATCTAGAAAAGTGCATTACAGGTTGTATCCAGGGCACAGCAAGAAGGCCAGTGTGGCTAGAGTGAAGTCCATAGGGAAGGATGCTGGGAGAATTAATTGAGAACACCATCAAGGTGCAGATCATGTAGACCCTTGGAAGCCATGATAAGAATTTTCTCTCTCAATAGAAATAGGCTAAGGAGTTATTCAAGGTTTTGTTTAAGGAGTGGCATTGTTTGATGTATGTTTTAAAATATTACTCCCAGATGCTACATGAATAATAGACTGCAGAAGCACAGTGTGATATAGGTAAAGCATTTATGTAAGAAGACCAGAAAACACATCATTGCTGAGTCCACACAAGAGATGTGGGTAGCTTGGACTGGTTTGGCAGCAGTGCAAATGGAGTAAAGTCATTGGGATGCAAATAAATTTTTGAAGGCAGAGACTTGCTAACAACTTAGGTTTAAACTGGAAGGTTGTAGAAAAGAGAAAAAAGAATGACTCGTAGATTTTGGCTTAAGCAAATCAGTGAATGCTGATGTCATTTTTGGCTTAAGCAAATCAGAGAATGTTGATGTCATTTGCCGACATAATAAAGATGGAAGAAGAGCAATTTTGGGGAGTAGACTTGGGAGAAACTAAATTTTAAATCACAAACAATTTATGTTTATCCATTAGATATATACCTGGAGGTGTTAAGTTGGCAGCTGAAGTCAGAAGAGAGAACAGACCTGAAGATTTAAATTTGGATATTATTAGCATACATGTGGTATTTAGGGTGATAGGACTGATAAAACCATGTCGAGAGTGAATTAAAGCAAAGACAAAAAGAAAGTGCTATGGGACTCCAGCATTTAGAGGTCTGAAAAAGGCAGAGTATCCCCACATAAATTTTATAAACAGTGGCCAAAGAGGTAGGAGGAAAACAAGCAAAGAGTGTTATCCTGGAATCTAAGGGTAGAAAAGTACATCTAGAAAAGGGAGTGTGCAACTGTGTCAAAAGCTAATGAGAAGCTAAATAGAATGAGAACTGAAAATTTACCATTGGGTTGCAAGATGGTGGTGTGTATTGACCTTTGCAAGAACAGTTTCTGTGGAGTGGTAGGAATGAAGGGCTAATAGGTGTGGGCTGAGGAGAGAACAGAAAGCTGAGGATGTGGAAACAGTAAATTTATTTATTTTTTTAATTTTCTATTTCAAAAGTTTTTGGGAAACAGGTGGTGTTTGGTTACATGAATAAGTTCTTTAGTGGTGATTTCTGAGATTTGGGGGCACCCATCACCGGAGCAGTGTACACTGTATCCAAAGTGTAGTATTTTATCCCTCGCCACCCCCCACCGTTTTCTTCGAGTTTCCAAAGTCCACTTTATTATTCTTATGCCTTTGCGTCCTCATAGCTTAACTCCCACAAATGAGTGAGAGCATACAATATTTGGTCTTCCATTCCTTAATTACTTTACTCAGAATAATTGTCTCCAATTCCATCCAGCTTGCTGAAAATGCCATTATTTTGTTATTTTTTTATGACTGAGTAGTATTCCACTGTGTGTGTGTGTGTGTGTGTGTGTGTGTGTGTGTGTGTCTATGTGTCACATTTTCTTTATCCATTCATTGACTGATGGGCATTTGGGCTGGTTCCATATTTTTGCAGTTGCAAATTGTGCTGCTATAAACATGCATGTGCAAGTGTCTTTTCTGTGTGACTCATTTTCCTTTGGGTAGCTACTCAGTAGTGGGATTGCCGGATCAAATGGTAGATCTACTTTTAGTTCTTTACAGAATCTCCGCACTGTTTTCCAGAGTGATTGTACTAGTTTACATTCCCACCAACAGTGTAAAAGTGTTCCCTTTTCACCACATTCACGCCAACATCTATTATTTTTTGATTTTTTGATTATGGCCATTCTTCCAGGAGTGGGGTGGTATCACGTTGTGGTTTTGATTTACATTTCCCTGATCATGAGTGACGTTGAGAATTTTTCCATGTGCTTGCTGGCCATTTGCATATCTTCTTTTGAGAATTATCTATTGATGTCTTTAGCCCACTTTTTGATGGGATTGGTTTTTTTCTTGCTGATTTATTTCAGTTCTTTATATATTCTGGGTATTAGTCATTTGTCAGATAGGTAGATTGTGAAGATTTTATCCCACTCTGTGAGTTGTCTGTTAACTCTGCTGATTATTTCTTTTGCTCTGTAGAAGCTTTTTAGTTTAATTAATTTCCATCTGTTTGTCTTTGTTTTGGGAAACAGTAAATTTAAATAGCTCTTCGGGGACTGTTGCTCCAAAGAGATCGAGAGGAAGGGACCATTTGTGGTTTAGGGGAAGTGTTTTTTGTTTGTTTTTTAAGATGCTTAAAGTAAAATGATTGGGGATAGGAATCATCAGAGAAAAGGAGAAACTAATGTTGGAGAAGAGAGAGATTTTTAAGGATGAAGTTCTTAAGTAGGCAAGAGAACACAAGAGCCAGTACAGAAGAGGAAGTTCCATCCCAAAATAAGAAAGGAACAGTTCATCCATTGGAGCAGGAGGGAAGGTAAGGTACACCAGCGTAGACATATGTGGGCTGATAGATTTCCTGGTGGACAGATGAGACTGTTCTCTTATAACTTTTATTTTCTCAATGAAACAAGATAAGAGATTAACTATGAAATAAGAGGCAAAATCTTGGGATGCCTTAAGTGGTAGAATAGAGGGACTTGAGTTTCAACATTGGCTCTGTGGTTTTCTTTCCTCAGTTTTTCCACTGGCCCTTGGCTTTGAAAGGACATCGTATCTTCATTAATTTCCAAAAATAGAGCATCCGTCTCTGATTCTGTTTTAAAAAAACGTGATCTGGTAGTCTGGCTTCCCAGAAATTCTCAAAATTGTTTTATCATATTTCTCTCTCTTCTGTGACTGAGATTCAAGTTCCTGAAACTGCAATACTTTTCAACAGTCACTGAATATACATAGCAGGGTATATCTCTACAATGTGTTTGATGCTTTGTGAAAAATAAAGACAGGGCCCCTTGCCCTGTCATACTCCAAGTCTAGTGGAGGAGGAAATGAGAAAAGATCATAAATATTTATTGCAACGTATAGTAGAAAAGGAAGAGTACAAAACAGCTGGTCAAAACACAGTAGACTCTTTTATAACAATAGCTAAAATTAAAAAGACTAATGATACCAAGAAGAAAAGCAGACATAAACAATATGTAAACAAATAAGTGTGGTTGTGTTTCAATAAAGCTTTATTTATAAAAATAGACTGCAGGCCAGATATGGCTCATGAGCCACCTTGCCAACCCCTGCTCCTGAGCAAGATTGTCCATTAGAAATACAATGTGGGCCACAAATGTAATTTTAACTTTTCTAATAGCCACATTAAAATAGTAAAAAGAAATGGATAAAATTATTTTTATTTATATGTAATCCAATATTTCCAAAATATTATTACTTCAACATTATTATGATATTTGGCCTTGACAGCTTTTAACATGCACTTCAAAGAAAAGTGGGTCTTCAGCTATTTCATAAATGATACTCTTTTTATTTCATGTTCTATGCAGGGGATTTCAACTTTAGCAGTTAATTCTAGTTGAGAAATTTCTATGGGTTTTATTCAATATATTCCTATGTCCAGATTATGAGAAACTTTAGAGACACCATATTCTGCCCATATTGCTTCAAAATATCACAATTTGTAGCAATAACACTCTATTGAAGAAAACAAAGTCATTAGGCACTTTCAGCCCCTATGGTGAAGTAACCAATAATGGGCAGTTAGATGTCCGTCTCTCTCGGTCTGGAATGTCTCTCTTTCTCAGGGTCTCACTGGAATGTGGCTCATACACAGAAGGCTTTTATGGTGCATGAAAGTAAATTCTTAACTTAAACAGCTTCTTCTTTCCCTTCTTCATAAAAATACAGTCTTGGCACCCATCTTTCTATGGAATTGCTGTCAGGGAAGGCTTTGCTCAAGGTCAACATAACAAGCCTCTCTGCCAGGTACTATGACTGACTTTAATATATTCGGAGGATTTATGTCGGAATCCAGCCACTAAAGATTGAGCTGATAATCGTAGGTATTTGGCAGAGGCATTAGCATTTCTGTCTGTGCAGATTTCAACGCCCTATTAACTATTCTGAAGAATCATTTACCCAGTGGGGAAAAGCACCAAGTTGAGTAAGGGATTCCTTGCTACCCACCACAGGCAATATCATAGGAATTTCTATTGCTGTCTGCATGGGAAAATTAACCAGGGTGGCAGATTGCTTTGACTCATAATGACTATGAATGCACAAACATGAAGATTTCAGAAACAACATTAGGAGAACAGAGAGGAAGAAAAAAAAAAAAAAAAAAAAAAAAAAAAAAAAAACCGGCTTTGCTGTGAGATCTCTCTCTGAAGGCCCCTGTGAGTAATTTTCTTGGAACAGAGTGAATGATGTTCTGCTCTTTGAGAGAACATAATCTCTGTCTTATCATCCAACATGCCTCCCAATAGTACCTGTAGTGTAGGCCTCCTTTACAAAAGTTGCTTTCTGTTTAAGAGCAAATGCTACAAAAAAATGATAAATAATAATTCAGAAGAAGACATGGAGCAAAATGATAAGAAGAGCAGAGGCTTCCATTTTCAAGAAAAAATAGCCAATTTCACTATTTTAATGGAAATAAAGTGCTTTCTTAAGTGCCAGAAATGAACATTGATCATGATCATGCTTGGTTTGTTGACTCCATATGTGCTTTATGATTGGAACGTGATAAGACTAGTATTTAATTCTAGCAACTGAATTCTGTGGGAGAAATAGATGCAGCTACTGGAGTAGTAATTTTATGATCAATAAATATATAACTCTTTAAAATGTAGCTCACTCTTTCCTCAATAATGTCAAATAATCACCCATTACATGAAGAAAGAACATACTCTGGGCTCTTTCCTCAATAATGTCAAACAATCACCCATTGCATGAAGAAAGAACTAATATACTCTGGATTGACACCTCTTGGAAGGTCAATTGGTTATTGTGGGTCATGAGGCTGACCCCAACATATTACTGTGTGCTCTTCAATGACATTTTCACCCCATAAGACACTAAGTTCCTGGAAGACAAACACAGGAACTACTTCCTGTGTTTTTGTATCTTCAATACCTTCCAGCACATTGCTATGCACAAAGCGGATCCTCCCAAATAAGTCAAACGCAGAGTTATTATTATTATGGAAATTTCTAATAGGAATTGTAGGAAATGTAGATGTGATTCTTCATGGTTGAGCACTTATTGAGGCCTGTTTTTCCTTACCTACTCACAGTCTTAACTCAAAATTTCTATTTATGATACTGCTTCTGACCATGAACTTTGCCTATTCATGTTGTTATTGGGGATTCTAAAAGCTGTAAGGAGCTTTGCCAGTGTGCAGGTAGAAATTGCTTTCTCCCATAAAATGTACCCACTCTGAGGATGCTACCAGGAGTGTACTCAGTTCCCTGCTTTGCAAAATGAGAAGAGGCAACTGGGAAAATCAGATATTTGTTATATAGTTCTCATAGAACGTAGAAACTTAAGAACATTTGCTCTTCTTTTAACTTCAGTCCAAGATAGCAAAAAAGGAAGTGTGCTTCTTCTAGTATTTTGGATTCTTTTAAGCACTCTGCTATCTACTTCAGCAAATGGGTATGGATTCCCTATTACAAGTAAGGCAGGATGCTTGATACTACAGTGTATTCAGAGATGTGAATTGCAAAGCCCGATATCATAGAGTTAGCCACATAGTAGGAGGCATAAGACATGAATATATGTTACTCCTATATGAGACAATTTGAGAAAGCATTTTTATGAACAAAGGAAGGCTGACTCAAAAGTGTTATACAATAACAAAATACAAAATATGTATTTGGGATATATATATGCAAAAAGTATATAACATATAACCATTATAATCATTTATATGAAGTTCTGGAATGGGCAAAATTAATCTATGGTGAAAAAAATGAGAATAGTGGTCTCTGGGGTGTGGTCATGGCTAAGAACAGATTTGATGGTACTTTCAATTTTCTATCCTGGTAGGGTTTGGATTACACAGTTACATGCATCTGTCAAACTCATCACATGATATACTTTGCATGTGTGTGTTTCAGCGCATACAAATCTTACCTCCATAGGAAACTACAGATGGTCTACGACGTAGGATGTTTCAACTTAAGATTTTTGACTTTGTGATGGTGCGAAAGCAATATGCATTCAGTAGAAACTGTATTTCCAGTACCCACACAACAAATCTGTTTTTCACTTTCAGTATTCAATACAAAACATGAGATATCTCAATACACGACGTATCCAATACTGTTATAAAATAGACTTTTTGTTAAACAATTTTACCCAATTGTAGTTAATGTAAGTGTTCTGAACTCATTTAAGGTAGAGTAGGCTAAGTTACAATGTTCACTAGGTTAGGTATATTAAATGCATTTCCGACATATGAATGGGTTTATTGGGATGTAGCCCCATCATAAGTTGAAGATCAGCTGTATAAATATTAAACTCCGGATAATGATATGCAACTGCACTATTTAGGAAGAAATGTATAAAGTTCGCAATTTACTTTGAAGTGCATAAAAAAGTAGATGGATCGATAGAATGATAAAAGATGGATGGATGGTCAGATATATGATAAAGCAAACATAGTAAAATGTTATTGGAAGAAACTAGGTGGGATATATGAGCATTCACTATACAATTCCTTCAATTTTTCTGTATGTTAGAAAGTTTCAATAATAAATTGTGGGAAAAAGCAACCTCCTGTATGAGGAGGAATTTTGAAATGTTCTTTGAAAATACAAGAAGGATTTGTGGTAGAAACAGAAGTAAAGGGCATTCACTACCTAGGCATTAACAAAATCAGAGGCCTAAGAAAGTGAGAGGGTGCCCTGGGAACTAGAAACTTTTCTATGTGGTAAAACATTAAAGGGAAAGGGTGGGAGAGAAGGCAGCTGGGGTCACACCACGGAGACTTCAAGGCCAATCAACCTGGCAAACTACGTGTCTCCCAATACATGGGGTAGCCACTGTTGAGGTTTCCCGAGCGTAGGATCAGTAAGATTAGAATTCCCATTTAAGAAGGAGACTTGGATGTTAAGAGAGGACTGAGGGGCAGTGAGAACCACTAGGATTTGAGTAACTGGGGATCTGAATTGGAGGCAGCAGAGGAGCTAGCAAGGAGCAACACCTGGAGATGCAGCATGCTCAGGGTGGGGGTGGACAGATCCTGGGTGTTAACAGGGAAGGAGGTGTGAAACATGAGTCCAGGCTTCAGCCCTGTGATATTGGGGGATTCACTGATCATCTGCTTCACTTCAAAACAGCATTAAAAGCAGTTGATTTACACAGTAGAATTTGATGGACTTGAAATGGAGAATTTATGAAAGATTCGCCGAGGGGCAGTAACAATACGAAAAGGTGTTCAATCTCTATAGTAACCAGGGGAATCCAAACTCAAAGAAGAAGAAAACATTTTCATCCATCAACCTGGCAAAAGATAACAAGAATAATAATAGCCAGGTCTCAGGAAGGTGAAGGAAGAGGCAAAGGACAGACTAATATGCTGTTCACAGGAGTGTAAACTGGTAATGACATTTATGAGAAAATGTATTCTTAGCAAAACCTCTGTTTCTATTCTCTGATAAAAAAAAGTTTCATTATGGAGGAATGTATTCTAACCAATCACTGGCACATATGCCTAAAGATGAATGGAGAAGCAAGTTCATTTTCAGCGTTGTCATAGAAGAAAATTGGAAATAACTTTATTGTCTATCAATAGAAGGGATACGTTACAGCTTCCCATCTGTATTAGTTTTCCATTGCTGCCACACAAAGTACTACAAACTTAGAGACTTAAAACAACACAAAGTTATTATCTTACACTTGTATAGATCAGGAAAGTCCTATTTGGTCTCAAGGACAAAATTTAGGTGGTGGCAAGTTGTGTTCCTTTATGGTGGTTTTAGAAGAGAATCGGTTTTCTGCTCTTTTCATTTGTGGGCAGAATTAGATCCCTTTGAATTGTAAGACTGAGGTCCTTATTATTCTGCTGGCTGTATGCTGAAGGCTGTTCCCAGCTTCCAGAGGCTGACACACTTCTTGGTTTCTAGCCTCTTTTCCATCTTCAGAGCCAGCAATGGGCAGGTGAGGTCCTTCTTGTGTCACATCTCTCTGACCAATCTATGTCCCTTCCTCTTCCACTAATAAAGACTCCTGTGCTTAGATTGGGCCCAGCCACATAATCCAGGATAATCTTCCCATCTCAAGCCCCAAGGTTTATGCCCTTAATCCCATCTTCAAAGTCCTTTTTGCCACATAAGGTAACATTCACAGATTCAGGGACATTGTTGGGGTCCATTGTGCTTCCCACCACACCACTCCTACTGTGGAAAATTCTGCAGTCATTGAAAACAAAAAAAAAAACCTAAATTACTGATGCTGAAAGATATCTAACACATATAAAATGAAAACAAGAATTCAGTTGTTATGATATTGCCTTATACTAATATTTTTTATGATATTACACTATATTATGACCTTATTTATTTAAAAATATAAAAATCATTATAAATAAAAAACAGTATATATATGTAAATATTGTAAAATGGAAGTAACGGAGGAACACCAGTGGACAGAGAATATATCTGAGAAGGGGTCTGGGCTTATTAAAGGACTTTCGGGGCTTTTTGTAGTTTATTCCATTTGCTTGTATATTTTTAATTGACTAAGAAAGTACGCTGGTATATTAATTATACTCTTTCAAAAGTGCAAAGCCATTGTTACTGCAAAAAGGAAAGACAGATGAAGTAAAGCTGCTCTTATGATAGTTGGAATAAGAAACTTAAAGTCCTGTTGACTAGGGCCCCTCATGCCCGGATGCCATTCTAAGTATGGTAAGCATATAATTTGTCATTTCACTGGGACCCTCCTGGGAGTGAAGACAGACACTATCAATAATCATGCCAGAACAATAGGTGTAGACTGGGACTCCTTGGTCACCTATTTCTGAGGAAGTAATTGCTCATCTCCCCCAGCAGAATGTCAGCTCCAGAAGAACAGGGACTTGATCACTGTGCTCACTGCCTGAAAAGAGTGGATGGAAAATAAGACTGAAATGGTTGACTTGCCCAGTTTTTAGATTGAAATATTGCCTTTGTCTTACTGATTTTTAAAAACTGTTTCCCAACTTACAACTATGAAAACATTCTTTTATATTTCTCTTTTAATTACTTTTATGTTATTTTTTAACTTTTATTTTAAATTCAGGGGTACAAGTGTAGGTTTGTTACGTAAGTAAACTCGTGTCATGGGGGTTTGTTGTATAGATTATTTCATCATTCAGGTATTCAGCCTAGTGCCCATTAGTTATTTTTGCTGATCTTCTCGCTCCTCTCACCACCCACCCTCAAGTAGGCCCCAGTGTGTGTTGTTCCCCTCTATGTGTCTATGTGTGCTCGTCATGTATCTCCCACTTAGAAGTGAGAACATGTAGTATTTTGTTGTCTGTTCCTGCATAAGGATAATGGCCTCCAGTTCCACCCATGTTCCAAAAATGACATTATCTCATTCATTTTTATGGCTGCATATTATTCCATGGTATATATGTACCACATTTTCTTTATCCAGTCTATCATTGATGGGCATTTACATTGATTCTATGTCTTTGTTATTGTGAAAAGTGCTGTAATGAACATACGTGTTCATATGTCTTTATAACAGAATGATTTATATTCCTTTGAGTATACACCCAGTAATGGGATTGCTGGGTTGAATGGTAGTTCTGTCTTTAGGTCTTTGGGGAATTGCCACATTGCTTTCCAAAATGGTTGAACTAATTTACTCTCCCACCAGCAGTGTATAAGTGTTCCTTTTTTCCTGCAACCTTGCCAGCACCTGTTTTTTTTTTTACTTTTTAATTATAGCCATTCTAACTGGTGTGAGATGGTATCTCATTGTGGTTTTGATTTGAATTTCATTTGAATAATTCAAAAAATGAATTGAATATATCTTCTTATTATGCCAATGAGAAAATTGAGAATTAAAGAGATAAAATTATAAAAGACATACCCATCAGGCAATTAGAACTGTGAAAACTGTGCTGTCTGATATGGTAGCCGCATGCGACTATTTAGATATAATTATAAATTAAAGTTAAATAAATTAAAAAGTCAACGTCTCCACCTCGTTAGCTACATTTCAAGTGCTCAATAGCCATATGTGGCTACTGTCTACCATTTAACAGCACAGATCTGGGACTTTATCATCATTGCAAGTACTTTTATTGAACAGCACTGAGCTAGAAATTTGGGATTGTGATTTGGGAGAGACCTCGAACCTTTCAGATCTGAGGTCAGTGACAAATTCAGGATTCATCCAGATAGATATGGCAGTAAAAGTTAATTAAAACCTAAGGCCATCAAGGGAGAAAGTAAAGAGAGAAGAAAAGCAAATGACAACCCATTCCTGGAGGGCTGCCTGCATTAAAGAAGCAAGTAACAAAAGAAGATTTAAAGTGAGGGATCAGATACTTGCTATGGGAATTGAGGTCATATCCCAGTGGCTCAGAGAAAGTAGTCCAACAGAAGAAAAGATCAGTCATGTCACAAGCCTCAGATGGTCACATAGAGTGTGACCAATGTGTAACTTTTGAGTTTGGCAGCTGGGTGACCAGAGAAAGTCTGCGAGTGGTTGTTGTGCTCTTTTGCAGACCTGAGACAGTGACTTGGGTGAAAGAGGTATACTATGGAGGCAATTACAGGACGTACAGCAAAAGAGAAGTATAGAGAAATAGGGAAAAAGAGAAGGCAAATACAGGATGATAAACGAGGAGGTTACCACTCTGGGAAACTCATGCTTTGAGATGCCCTGATCTGCTGGAGATGCCCTGAAGAAGTGTGTAGAACACACTTCTCAAGTGTTCCGGCTAAGAGAAGATTTAAGCAATTGCCCACTACTTTTTATTAATAATTCTCTTTTAATGAGGGTTGTTTCTTGGGGTGTCAACTCCCCAGCAACTGTGGCCTGCCTCTTTGTACGAAGCAAGCCCGCATGGCCACAGAAAGCCATCTGGCAGAGAGACTTAGGAGCTTCAAGTAGCAAGAAAGCATGCAGGAACCATCCCCCAAGGCTGTGATGACATCCAAAAGTGAATGAGAGGATTATGGGGGACACTGACAGCATCTACTACTGCTAGGTTTAGATGCACAGCAATAGAAACTGAGTTTCCCTCCTTGTTGCAAAAGGAGAGTTGCAACAAGAGAAATAATCTAATTTTATCAGCCATGGCCACCAGTTGCTTGGAGAGAAAAACATCGAGATGCCTCAGAGTCTATCCCAGGCATGTGATGAATACATCCTCATTCTACCAGATTCCACTGATACATCTGCTGGCAGCTGCCACATCTTCTTTGGCACCAAAGGTCTGTACTTCTGTTCAATGTTGAAGAAATTTCAGTTTTTGTTTAAATTATCCATTCCTCTCAGGGAACCTATTTTAATGGAGCCTGGGCAGAAGACAAATTGAAAGTCAGACACTATGTACCATCACGTGTATAGACAGTGTCACTCAGTGACCTCATGTCAAGGTCACTGAGTCAGGATCACCTACCAGATCCTCCTGTTTGTAGAGAGAGAAGTTATCGGAGCCTCCTTACAGCTAGACTTCTAGAAAACCTGTCTTGTCAGTTTACCATACCCCTCTGAGTTCCAGCAACAAAGCATTTTCCCCTTCATTTTCAATCTAAAGGTATGATTATCAATCATTCTCATTAGACTTCTCATCCTGCTAAAGAAAGAATTTTTTAATTTCAACAGCCAAACCTGCTAATAGGAAGAAGAAAGAGACGCCATGTGCACCGCTGTCTTTGCACACCACCAACACTGTGCCAAAGTGCCAGCATTCCCAGAAAACACAAGGGCCTGGCACAGCTTGGGACATTGAGTTGGCCATGCCTTTGACTCTGATAGCCCAAATGACATTTAGTCAGTCCCCTCATTTCACTTCTTTGGTGACTTGATTAAAAAATTATCCCAAAGTTCCCATCTCTCCCTGTATTCACATCCTTGCCAATGTGGCCTTTCTGCTTTGTCATCAAGAGCTAATGTCTGTTCTCTTCCCTTTAAATCTAGTCTGGCCTTGTAAGTTGAGTTTTCAACAGAATACAGTAGACATGAAGGCCTCCAGAGACCTTGTACACACTTACTGTCTGTGATCAATCCCAGGAGAGCCTGCTAAAGGATCACCCCAGCCTTCAGCCAGCCACGTGTGTGAGGCCATCCTAGATCAGTGCACCACCACTGACTCACCAGATGGCCGTGATATACATGAATGAACTCAGAACCCAGCTCTGAATTAAATCAGAAGAATCCCCCAGCTCACCTATAGACTCAAAAGCGTAAAAAACAGTTCGTATTTTAAGATATGGAGTTTGGAGTGTTTTGTTAGGCGACAAAAGCTAACTGATACAACATCTCTGGGCCTCAAACTTGTCACCTGCAGAGAAGAGGACTAAATAACATAATACTTAAGGTTTTTATTGTTTTGTATATTTTCCTCCTAGCTTCATTTTCTATGGTTTTAGCTGAAATGAAACACTTCAAAGTGGATATATTAATTTGCTGGACACTAGAAAGCTGATGGACATTAGTTGCACCATAAACACCCAGGTGCTTGGCAACACAGGCGGCGGCACACAGATGGGCTTGGAGTATGGTAGCAGAGAGCACACTCAGTAGTGCAGGATTCAGAGCACCTGGTTGCCTGCATATCAGAATCAGGCATCACTCTGGCCACCCCAACCCTCTCCTCCTGGCAAGTCCTCCCAGATCTTATGTGTGAAATGCATTTTGATTGCTTATATTGATTTTATACCCAAACCTCTCCTTTTTAGATATTGGCAAGACTATTTTAAGCCTTAACAATTGCCTAGGATTTATATGGCCAAATGGATTAAGCCTGTAGAGAAATCTTTTGGCTTTCTTTAAAAACAAAGTGAAAATGTCCTACTGTTTGCTTAATGGAACAAAATGGCTTCCACCCAAAAGATCTCTCAGGGACCAAATGATTCATGTAATAGCATGGGAGTTCTATTGACCCAGCTGAACACATCTATACATGCTAAGCCTGCCTCCTTTCTTTTCCTGAGAGGAGCCATTTAAAGGCACCAAAGTATTAGGTTCTAATTTTGGTTACTTACTGTGTGAGTCCGAACAAATTACTTAGCCTCTGAATACTGGAGAGAGATAAATAAAATGGGAATCATATGAGCAGTATCATAGGGTTATTGTGATAATTAAATGAGGTGCACATGCAAACAGCTTGAGACATTCTCATTTGCTCAGTTAGTATTCATTTTCCTTATGTTGTGCACTGATTCATTCCCTATGCATCATTCAAAGCCTGACTTAGATCATGGCCCTTTGTAAAGTCTTTATTCACAATGTCAGCTCATGTTAAACTCTTTTTTTCTCCACTCTTATTTATTCAGGAAAATTTTCTAAGTATGAGTTAGGCCCAGGGATAAAGCCATTAGCAAAACTGCTCCTGCCACGTGGAGAGAGGTACAATAAACGAAATAGCATATGATTAATTCAACTCATCATGATGCAGGCAACCTGGCATTATTTTGAAACGTTATGGGAGTATAGAACACGGGCAAATCAGGGAAGGTTTCCCAAAGAGTGCCATTGAAACTGGGACAGAAGTGGAAGCAGGTGTTAACCCTGAGCTCGGAAAAAGAGCTTACGTTAGCCAATCTGAACTCCTGACTTAATTTTTTTCCAAGTATACTACTAGGTGCTCCAACTCTACATTAACCTAAGAAATTTTCTAATAGATTAATGTGGTTTATCTCCCCAATTAGATTTTACACTCACCTGGGGCAAGGCCCATATATCCTACTTTTTAGTTTTTTTATTTCTCTCTAAAGCTTAACACAGTGCCAGGCAAAGGTTGGTGCTCAGTAAATTGTTGATTGGTTGAGAACAAAAAACACTTAAGTGATTTATACTGGCTACTCTTGCTTTACAAAACATCTCACAGTGGCCTATGGACTCATGATCACTTTTTAATTATTTTTTTCTAAATATAACAAATGTACAGAGAAGAGTACAAATCATAAGCATGCAACTTTATGAATTTTCATGAAGTGAATATAGCCATGTAATTATTAGGTTGGTGCAAAAGTAATTGTGGTTTTGTAATTAACAGTAATGGCAAAAACCACAATTACATTTGCCCCAGTCTAATAACACCCATTTTCAGAAGAACAACATTGCTATTCCCCAAAATGTTCTCTAGTGTGCCTTTGCAACTAACACCTCCCCAAAGGTAACCATTACCCTGACACCTAGCAACATATTTTTTGCTTGTATTTTGAAGTGTATACACAGTGCGAACTCTTGTGTCTGTCTTCCCTACTCAACATTACGTCTTTGGGATCCATCCATGTTGTTAATGTAGCTGTGGTTTGTTTACTTCTGTTGCCATATAGTATTTCATTGTGAGAATAAACACTATCCATTGGCTCTTTTTGGTTCTTGAGCATGTTGCTCTGAACATTCTGGTATGCATCTTTTTGTAAATGTATGCATTTATTGTTGTTAGATATATTCCTGGGTGGAAATTTTCTGGAGCGTATGGTCATATATATTTATCCTGACTTTAGTCGATACTGTCAAAAATTTTCCAAACTAATTGTACTAAATTTTGCTTTCACCAGCAATATGCCTACTCATTTTCAAAATAATGGCAATTTTGAAAGTCAAAAGTTTCTTGGATCTACCCGCATTATAGAGCGTAGAGGTTATGCTGTTGGCACCAAATGATGGGAAGTATACCAGCTCACATACAGATGTGTGAACTTCTCATAATCAAACGCTCAGTTTCCTCAGTCACATCCACCTCTCAGTAATCATTGGTGGGGAAATGCAGTAGAGTTTTATAATAGCGTGTGTTTTCCAAGATAAAAATGGGTTTTAAAAGGAGTCACTGTTTTTTGGTGTGACTTGTAAAGACAAGCTGTTTCTCTATCATCTCTCCTCCATACTCTGTTAACAGGAAAAATATTTGTTTCTAGAAAGTGGAAAGATAACAAAGTAACTACAATCTTGGAAATTAAAGGCAAATACATCTGTAATGTTTCCTGCAACAGTGGAATTTTCTTTGTTCTGTCTCTTCTTCCACATTTTCTTCTATGGCAGAAGCTTTGATGTAACTTTCCTAATCTGGGGCCAGGGCAGTTTATGTTGCGGCACGGCCTCCTCTTCCCTTACCAGGCTGAGAATAAACAGGTCTCTGCCTCAGAATGACGTTCACTGCCATTATCAGAAATATCTTGTTGCTGGCACCCATGTCAGTTGAGTTAACACACCCTTTGATATGGTTTGGCTGTGTCCACACCCAAAATCTCATCTTGAATTGTAATCCTCATAATCTCCATGTGTCAAGGGCAGGACCAGGTGGAGGTAATTGGATCGTGGAGGCGGTTTCCCCCATGCTGTTCTCCTGATAGTGAGTGAGTCTCAAGAGATCTGATGGTTTTATAAGCATCTGGCATTTTCCCTGCTTGCACTCACTCCATCCTGCCACCCTGTGAAGAAGGTGCCTGTTTCTCCTTTGCCTTCTGCCATGATAGTAAGTTTCCTAAGGCCTCCCCAGCAATGTGGGACTGTGAGTCAACTAAACCTCTTTCCTTTATAAATTACCAGTCTTGGGTATTTCTTCGTAGCAGTGTGAGAACTGACTAATATGCCCTTATTAAGGAAGATGCTGAAGTTCTGTTGAGAAGAGAACAGATTGTGAGTGCTGGCTCTGTGGCCCTTGGATTTTATAAGCATCTACTTGACATTCATATGCTTTCATGGTTCCTTGAACACAGTAGGAACTCAGGAAGGAGTCACTGCATCCAAGTCTTGCCCTTCAGACCTCAGGTTTATAACATAACAGTTTGAGAAAGATGCCTCACATTTTCCCCACATTCATCCCTCTAAGAGTAATGCCTCCATAATATTCCTAGCATGTAGCAGAGTGGCTGGCACAGATACATGTCATACATTTGATACATGTCAAATCTTTAATAATAGATGTAATTAGTACCAGCGAAGAGGAGGAAACATGAAATGGTTTAGATAACTGACAGCCAACAGAAACTCAGTTGATGAGTTGCTTAAATGTTCTTTCTTCATCCAAGATGCTAGCTAACATTCAGCCATGGTTCTCAAGACACAGGGCATATCTCCATGTACACGTTTTGAAGTAGGAGAGCAACACAGCAAGAACTATACCTATTATAAAAGCTGCTTCTTACAATAGTATTGTGCCAGGCATGCTTTTTTGAGCAGCATACATACCAATTAGACAGGCTTATAGAAGTCTTTGAAGGAATGGATTTTCCTTTCCCCAATTAACTTCCTCCCAGTATCCAATAGAACCAGCTTACTCATATTCCAAAATGATCATAAACGAAATTGCAAGCGTCCCTTGACATATTTTAAAATGATAATATAATCACATATGATTTAATCAAGTTCATTTCAAGTTTATTGCTAAGGGATATGAGGACTGGCCCTGCTCCCCACGCAGATTCTGAAGACGTTTTGGTTTTGGTTTGAGGAAAAGGAAAGCAAAATGCAAAGGCTGCCTGAGATGTCGTCTCTGGAAAAGTAAAAATAAAAATGTGCCTTAATTTGGATTCCCCTCTTTCAACATCCTATTTGGGATCATCATTTTTCACCATCAAGATGTTCTGTAAGTGAAAAGCATCAGTACTTGTTTAAATGAGGCCCAGAAGCATTTTCCCTTTCCAGTACTTACTGCTGTATTTTCCCTTTAAATGATTCTAGGCTGTGATGCTAAAATTGTTAAATCTGCAGAACTTCAGAATAAGGACAGTTGTAAGAACACTGCTCCGCAAGAGAACATGGGGACTTGTATCCCCATGCTTCCTTATTAATTTGCTATGAGTCATCGACCATCAATCGCCTCTTTTCCTAACCTTGTTTTGCAACATGATTTGTCCACACTTACTTATTAAGAATATCACATTATTTACAGCTTGTTCATCGACAGCCTGTCTCTGAATGTGACAGAAAAACAATATAATTTGCTGTCCTTCCTAAGTATCTAAGGGGAAAAAAAGAAGATAGTATGCAAAGCTTTTTGAAACTCACAAATGAGGTGGGATAAAATCACTGCAGAATTTATAAAGTCTGCATGATGCCTTTGATCTTGATGTATTACATTCCCCACCCCCACTCTCCCTTCTACAGTGATGCCTTCAATATTTTACCGAGCTGGGCTAACACACAGCTCACAATTTTAAACTGACAAATCTAAGTGCATAAATTTTAGATGCTTTTTGCAAAACGGCAAGACTGAGGACAGACTGTACATTCAGAGTATTATAGCCTGTCCTACTTCATGCCATTTCCACACACATTTTTTTACCCTTTGGAGGGTTTGTGGGCATATTTCAAACAAATATCAGTGCTTTGTGTTTACGCCATGTAATAAAGAATATCTGGGGCCTGTCTGTAGGAGAATATCTGTTTTCCAAATTGTCTTGGTTATGGGGAGAAAATGGATTCTACTTTGAGCACAAATATAAGAGTAACCTCACAAGAAGACATTTAAAATCCGTTCATTTGGGGTTTGCTAGGACCTTTGATATTGTGAACCCAAATACCTGAGACAAATCTCAGTTAATTTAGAAAGTTTCTTTGCCAAGGTGGAGGACACGCACCCGTGACAAAGCCTCAGGAATTCCTGAATGCCATGTGTCTAAGGTGGTCAGAGCACAGCTCGGTTTTATGCATTTTAGGGAGACATGAGACATCAATCCACGTATGTAAGACGTACATTGGCTCAGTCCAGAAAAGCTGGAAAAGTCAAAGCAGGGAGGGGACTTTCAGGTCTCAGGTAGGTGAGAGAAAAACAGTTGCTTTCTTTGGAGTTTCTGATTGGCCTTTCCAAAGGAGGCAATCAGATATCCATTCACCTCAGTGAGGGATGACTTTGACTAGAATGGGAGGCAGGTTTGCCTTAAGCAGTTCCCAGCTTGAGTTTTCCCTTTAGCTTCGTGAATTTGGGGCCCCAAGATTTATTTTCCTTTCACCATCTATTACCAAAGTGAGCTTCACCCACAGGTGGGTGCCAGGTGATGGGAGACACAAGGGAAGGATGGCTGTACACAAACATGTCCCTTTGTCCTCATCACCTTCTTGCTTCCCCAAGGCCCACGGGAGTACATGGCAATTAATGACTGGAAAAGGTGATTACGGAAGAATATCTCTGGAGTTAATTCTGTATAATAGTTTCTGTCTCTGAGAATCATGATGTACTGCTCATGGGGAGGCTTAAATTAGTTGAAAACTAGCTTTTTTGAAAAGAATACAAGAAGGGTCCGCTCAGTGGGATGACAGACACAGCAGTTAGACACCTCTGAGTAACAGGAGTATAGTGAGTGGGAAAGCAGAGATGACAACATTGTGGCGATGTTGCCTCACGTATCCCGCCATCCCCTGCAAGAGGTTTTGACCAATCATGGCATTGCTCTCCTGTAAGTCGGATATGCCCCTGGGCTCCTCATCAACAATCCCAACTGGCCAGTGGGAGCTAGCAAGTGGATGAAATTGTGCACCAGCTCCTGTCTACTAAAGGAGTCATCATAAAGGGCAGGAGGAATAACAAGAGTGGGCTTGAAGTTAAAAGGGACAGAAAAACAAGATTAGAAGTTGGCTTCAAAGCTATGCTATTAAAAACAGTGACCACAATAGTACTAAAAGCTACTGTTTATTAAGTCCCTATGGTGTGCCTGGTATTCTGCTGGGTGCTTTCCTTGGTGCAGTAGAGAGCATGGTTAGTAAATCTGTAGTCAGACTGTCAAGAGTTCGAATCTTAGCAGAAAAGGGTATAGTCTTAATTTGTTTTCTATTGCTTCTAACAGAATACCCCAAACTGGGTAATTTATAAAGCAAAGGAATTTATTTCTTACAGTTATGGAGGCTGAGAAGGCCAAGGTCAAGAAGCCACAACTGGTGAGAAACTTCTTGCTGGTAGAGACTCTCTTGAGAGTTCTGAGGCAACTCAGGGTATCACATGGCAAAAGGCCTCTCTTCTTCTAATAAAGCCACCAGTCCCATTCTCATAGACCATTAATCTCTTAACCTATTAATTCATTCATGCATGGATGGATTAATTCACTCATGAGGGCTCTGCCCATTCAATCCCCTCTTAAAAACTCCACCTCTCAATACTGCCACATTGGGAATTAAGTTTCAACCTCAGTTTTGAAGAGGACAAACACTGAAACCATAGCTGGTACCTAGAGATTTAAAGTTTTAGTCTCTTATCTGTAAAATGGTGATACTAATGGTATATAGCCTCACTGGTTGGTTTCAAGGATTAATGAGATAATGTATTGAATGTCTTTGGCATATTGCCTGGCTATCAATCACTGTTAGCTTACTTCTAAAATACGATCAGTGCTCTATAAAAGATTGCTATGCAGCAACATTATTTCTTAAATCATAAATCAGAGTGTTTTCTGCATATTTTTTCCTTTCCCTCTTCTCTCATGGGTACTTCCAGAGAGCAGAGATTCCTTTCCCACCCACACCAAACAGGGGCAAGCATTTAAAGATTTAAGTGCCTAGTGAATATATCCTATTTGCCAGTTTTTCCCCTCCTAGAAACAAAAAAGCCTGGGATTTCTAGAAAGGCAGAGAAGCATCTGAGGGTCCACTTGAACTGCAGTGAAAACGGCTCCAGGGATTAGGTGCACTCAAATTGTGAAATAGAAAGCAAATCTTCCCCAAGGGGGCCCAGGCCCAGGAGTAGAAGAGATAATGAGGAAGGACTTCCCTTGATTCACATAAGTGCCCCTGAAGAAAGGGTGGGAAACTTGGAATCTTTTTGTGGGAGATGGTAGAGTGAAGAGAGAGTTTTGCTTGCCTCCTTTTCGTGTGTGTGTGTGTGTGTGTGTGTGTGTGTTCCAATATAATAGAAGAAGCAGAATCTGCCATTGTAAGTGAGATAGTGTTGATCTCGCAGATATGGATATAGCTATTATAAGCCATAACCTGTAAGAATGCTTTCCAATAGAAATATAAGCCACATATACAATTTAAAATCCTTAAATCCTTAATAGGCATATTTAAAACAGTAAAAAGAAACAGGTGAAATTAAATATAGTAACACATTTTAATGTAACCCAATATATTCCAAATGTTATCATTGTAATATGTAAGAAAGATGAAGTCAATTGTATCAAGTCTTTGGAATCCAATGTGTATGTTAAAGCTAAAGCACATCTCAATTTGAACAAGCCATATTTCAAGTGTTCAATGGCCACATGTGGCTAGTGGCTACTGCATCGGACAATGCAGGTTTATATTCTTCAGAGCTCCGCAGAAAGGCTGACAGCATCATTTCTATTTTACACATAAGAAAAATTGTAAAACAGAGAAGTACGTAATTGGTCAGGAATTCACATGTTAAACCAATTCTGTCTCACTCCAGCCTCTGTATGATTTTGCCAACCTACACTGATTCTTGGGGCTTCTTCATGAGAAAAGAGAAATAATACATAGCTCTCTCAAAAAGCCAATATAAGACCAACAAAAATAAGGAAGCAAAATTCCACCAAATATTCTACCACAATCTCCCACATCAGTTTCATTGTTTGCCAATAATCTTCTTTGCTCTTTTAAAAACAATCTACTGAGCATCAGTATTATGGCAGATGCTTATTTTGGGGACAAGACAACAGCAGCCTGTTTCTTGAAGCCAAGCAGGAGATATCCTAGGCCACAGAGTAGAACATTTAGTAGAGTGAGACTCTAGTGAAGTAGAACTTGAAAGTAGCCCATTATTATCCGAATGGGAAGTAAATTTTTTTTAGCAGGAATTATTTCAGCTGCATAGAACTTTCAAGTTACTTCCTAAATGGTTAGAGATTTGGAGGTGGAGATAAAAGGCTGCATATGTCCTTGCAATGTCACCTGATCCCCAGCCCAATATTTAACACAGCCCCTTTGCTCGTCCTTCTTCTACTTCAAACCAGTTGATGGGAGCCAAAAAATTGTGATTTAGAATCTCTCTCAACTTTCGTAAAAGTACATGTGTAATTATATTAGTTTCTTCTCACATTGCTATAATGAAATTCTGGAGATGGGTTATTTATAAAGAAAAGAGGTTTAATTGACTCAGACTCTGTGGGATATACAGGAAGCTTACCAGCATCTGCTCACCTTCTGGGGAGGCCTCAGAAAGCTCACAATCATGGCAGAAGGTGAAGGAGAAGCAGGCATGTCTTACATGGCTAGAGCAGGAGGAAGAGAGAGATTGAGGTGCCACACGCTGTTAAACAACCACATCTCACAATAGCTCACTCACTATACAGTACAAAGGGGTATGGTGCTAAACCATTCATAAAAGATTCACCCCCATGATCCAATCATATCCCACCAGGCCCCACTTCCAAAGTCAGTAATTACAATTGAAAATGAGATTTGAGGGGGGGAAAAGATCCAAATCATATCAGTAAAATAATACAGGCTCAAGAGAAAATGTAAGAAATTAAGATACTAAAGTCTCATTTTACTAATGAGAAAGGTTTCATTTAGAGAGAGTAGGTGAATACCCTAAGATCACATAACCTGTAAGCATGAGAGAAAGATGCAAAATCTCTTGGTTTCCAAAAAAAAAAAGTTATTAACACAATGAACAGGAGAAGCTATTTGCAATACATATACTTGCTATGGAACTCCCATCCAGAATATATAACAATGCCTACAAATCAATAAAAAAAGACAGGGAACCCAATAAAAAGAAAAAAATGGACAAAAGACTTGAACAGAAACATCATGAAAGAGAATATACAAGTAGTAAACATTTTGGTGGGCTATGTTCACCAAACCCATGTAAAAAAGGTTTTATAGAAGCTTTCATGATAATGGCTAAAACCTGAAAATATCCCAAATGTCCATCAATAATAGAATAGGTTAAAAATAATTGTGGTGTACTTAGAGAATGGAAATGAGAAGCAATGAGAATGAATGAATTGAATTGCTCCATCATTTGCAAATAGAGAATGACATCTCATAAAATAATACTGCCAAAGAAAAAAGCCAGAAACAGAAACTTGGTGTAAGTCCTTCCTACATAAAGTTCTACAAATAGGCAAAACTGCCATATGTCCATTGCAAATGTCACCTGAATCCCCAGCCCATATTTAACCAGCACTTTTGCTCGTCCTTCTTCTACTTCAACACCAGGTTGATGGAGCCAAAAAAATTCTAACCTGTAGTGTTAGAAGTCAGGTTTGTGATTAGCCAGTCGAATGGGTAGGAAGTGACTAGAAGTGGGCATGTAAGGAGGGAGTGTCTAGAGACCTGAAAATGTTTATTGATCTCGATGAATGTTACATGGGTGAGCTTTATTTCTCAAAATGTACCACCCTGCACGTTCATGATATATGCACTGTGTCCACAAGGTAAAAAAGAGACCCCAACCCGGTGAATAAGACATAAGGTTTATTGAGGTCTTACATACAAGGGCGGTCCAGTGGTGGTGGGATGGAAAGGAGAACCACTACCATTTGTAAAAAGCATGTAGTTTAGGTAGCATTTTCACTTAGCACCCTCCACCTAGCAACCTCCATTTAACCTAACACAAAAAGACTTGGTCCCTTATACAGCCTGCATTCCAAGGAATGGGCTGGGGATTCAGATGTTCTTTGTAGATAAGGAGTGAATCTCTATCTTGGCCATTCCTGGATTCTTTAGCTGGGAACACCAAACACACATTCTTCTTAATGACCCTAAACCATAGGGTCATTCTCAAGGTATGCTTAAGTTATTGCTGTCAGATGTGTCTGCCATACACTGTTATATTTCAATGAAAGGCTTTACAAAAAGAAAAGAAAACACTAGATTTCTCCCCAAGCTGGATGCTTTTCTTGGTTAGTAGATTTGGAAATTTGAGCCCCGCCCTACTTTCTACCCTTCACCCACAAAGCATTTCTGACCCTTCCACTTAAGGATCCCAAACAATCTAATGCTTCTGTTGGTCATGACCATCACTCAGAAAAATGTCTTCTGGTGATTAGAAGTTCAATTTAATAAAATCCCTTGCCGAACATTTTAGATCAGGGATTACATTAAGATCATCCAAGCCCAAAAGTGCTGGTGAATTATCAGAGCGATGGTAATATTCACAATGTTTCTTCCTTCCTCTCTCATAACCCAGAGTCTCCCTGAGGTTCCCAAGCAAAAGCTTACACAAGATACTTTGTACAAATAAAGAAAAAGGGGAGCTTTTTCACCCCATTTCCTGTATCCTATATATAGACGAACGCCAAAATGGCATTGAGAAAAGAGATTGACTTCAGCTTTAGAGTTCTATAATCTTAGCAAATTCCCCTCAATCTTGTAAACACAAACTGTCCTGTTAACAATATTTCAGAGAGTGTCCATGCCAGCGGAATCTCTACAGTGGCAAAACAGTCATCCAGGGTATAGTTACGGAGGCTTCCAGCTGTGACAGGTCCTTGATAAATTTATCAAGGAAGGTTTAGGTCGTGGTCCTCAACCTTGCAAGTATAAAATCTACAGTGGTAGGATGATACTGTAGGGAATGACCTGACTCCCACAGCCCTCCTTCTCCTTTCTCCCATGGTCTTTTCTCCCATCTTTGGCAGTTACATTACTCCTTCTTCAGTGTTATCACTGAAAAGTACAGAAAGAGAGAAAGAACAAGTTAATGTGCAGCCCTCACATTCAACATAGAGGTTGGAGGAGATGGCAGAATGACACCAGTGAGTGGCCTTTACCTGTATATCAACCTAGAGCTGCTGGAAGATGTCTACCAGGTATCTGCCTTGCTCCTGGGGATCCCCAACATGTGACAAGCTACTCCATCTCCAGCTGTGGATAAAAGGGCAGAGGCTCTTCTGGGCCCTCTGACTGAATAAAGGAACATGTCATTGTGGCCTTAAAGGCCATTTAGATGGGTGGCTGAAAAACCCACCCAAGCTGCTTTCATCAACAAGGTGGAAATGTGAGACCTGTTCTCCAAGACTGACAAAGTTTACCCTGTGCTGGTCAAAAGTGTGCATGGTGAGTGCCTGCCTAATTACCTGTTCCCCTACAGCAGAGTCTATGATCCAGCAGCATGGAAATGCTTTCTACCCTCTATGCTGTCCAATCATCAAGATAATCGTGCATAAGGAGCCAATGGCCTGGACCAGTTGTCACTGATGATAGTGATGCACCCACCATTCTGAGCCCCAACCCTGCAGAACCTGGCCCTGCAGCTGGCAGAAAGGAGAAAATGAGTTAGTGATTGGTCACAAGCAGGACACTCTATGGGAGTGCTATCTAAGACCGGAGGACTGGCTCTGCAAAAACACAGGCTACACACACAGAGGTGGTGGCTGACAGCAGCAACTTCAGACAGCCTGTTGATCACTCCACCTCTATTGCTATGACCCAGACTGCTCAACTTTTAACAAACCATGATACCCTTTATCTTCCCATAGTTCAGGCACTAAAGTTCTATTCAAAGCTTAAAAATCTTTAAATAAAAAGCTTTACTCCCATGGAGTCCATTACAGATGGAATAGAGCTATGAGATGTAGACAGAAAAGTGACATGGCTTCAGCTGCTCATACACTACTGCTTTATGACAACAGAGCTGCCCTAAGAATCTGTCTTTAAAGTGTTCTTTTTTATTGTTATTATTTTTTGATGGAGTTATGCTCTGTTGACCTGGCTGGAGTGCAATGGCACAATCTCAGCTCACCGCAACCTCCACCTCCCGGGCTCAAGCGATTCCCCTCCTCAGCCTCCCAAGTAGCTGGGATTACAGGCATGTGCCACCACATCCAGCTAAGTTTTTGCTTTTTTTTTTGAGATGGAGTCTCACTCTGTCACCCAGGCTGGAGTGCAGTGACACAATCTCCGCTCACTGCAAGCTCCACCTCCCGGGTTCACACCATTCTCCTGCCTCAGCCTCCCGAGTAGCTGGGACTACAGGTGCCCGCCACCACGCCTGGCTAAAGTTTGTGTTTTTATCACAGATAGGGTTTCACCATGCTGATCAGGCTGGTCTCGAACTCCAGACCTCTCAGGTGAACTGCTGCCTTGGCCTCTCAAAGTGCTGGGATTACAGGAGTGAGCCACCACACCCAGCTAAAGTATTCTTTTTTAACAGCTTTAGTGAGTTATAATTGACATATGGATACTGAATATATTTAAAATATGCAATTTGATGATTTGGCATATGTAGACTACTGTGAAACTATTACCACAATCATAAAATTGAACTTGCTCTTCACCCCCAAAATATTCCTCATGACCTTTTAAAATCTCTCCCTTTCTGCCTCTTTCCTAAACAAATGCTGACCTGCTTTCTGTTCTATTGATTTGCTTTTATTGCCCAGAATTTTAGGCAAATGTTGCTTTATTTAGCCATAGTTGATTTCTTTTCATTATAGATATGCCCACCCCCCACCCACTGCCACACACACAAACCTTTGAAGCCCATGGCAGAGACAACTTTGAGAGAAAGACTCTGAGACTTGTGAGACTAAATCCTTGGAGAATCTAGAGGAGAAAATCTCATCTCAAGCTGCTTCTCAATTCAGAGATTGACATGGGAGAAGCCATCAAAACGTATAAAAGCTTCCTTCCCTTCTTTCACCAACCTTGGCAAGAATTCCACAGCCAGTAGAGAGTAAAATTTTCTAGGAAAATCAAGAGAACTAGACTGCTGGCTGCTAATGTGGGAGAAGATGGGGAAAGCCTTAGAGAAGTTTGAGGAGCCGAGAATACAGAGGACCAATGTCCAAAGTCCAGTTAGAAACACAGTTATCTCAGTGATACTAACCTAGGGTATCAATGACAATAAAGTGCACCCATGTTAATGGAGGGAGAGAGAAGTGGCATAAAATACTTACCACAAGAAGCAGCAGGAGAAATCCTGGAACTGAATGAGAAATCCCAGAAATTCCTTAGAAAAAGTGGCATGATTAAATGTGCCTGGAACTAACTGGGATTAATGGCTCTCTAACTAGAAATTTAATTTCGTTATCCAAAAAAAAGTTACATTTTGCACACCTGAGCATTTAGCTTGTTAAAGTCACACCTATTACGTGATCCTGTGGGTGTATCTAAGTGATTATGTCGATTTCTAACAATAAGGTTCATGAGATACTGATAAAGAACATTTTTTAAAAAATAGAAACAATTTTAAAATCTGTATTGAGCTGGCTATCTCCTGTATCCTCTGCTGTGCTCCAGGCCCTACCTGATCTGCCTACCTGTTCCTTGTGCTCACCCTTCCTCAAGCTGCTCCCGCCACCACCTCTGCCACCTCACTTTTCCTAGACTAGTTGTTCCCTCTGCTTGGAATCCCTTCCCAGAATCTCCCCACCAGGTACTGCTTCACTTCCTACAGGCATTTCATCAAAAGCCTTCTCAAAAAAAAAAAAAAAAAAAAAAAAAAAAAAAAAAACTTTGTAAAAATTTCAGCCTCCAGGGCTTTTCTGACCCCCATCCTACAAAATAGATACTGTATATGGGTTATCGCCTGACTCTATGACTACGATGAGTGCCCTGGCAGGCTATGGATTTGTTTTTGTTTTAGTCACATTTTATCTTCAGCAGGTCAAATAGGGCAAGATATTGATTGGACCCTCAGTAATCGCTCCACGAAATGATATAATCCACTGGCCACTGCCTTCCCTTCCTCTAAGTAGGATGCACAGGTAGATGAATTACAATAGGTAGAATGCATTTTCTCCGTGAGTCTGCAATCAGATTCAAAGGTGGATTGGCAACCAGGTTCTGAGAGCCACAGCATCTGCCCCCACCATAGGATTTGGCCTGCCTCCTCTGGTCACACCCCCAGAGGTGGCCTCCCTCTGAGAGGGTCCTAAGCAGGTACCACCCATACTATTCTCTGTACTTCATCCCCAGCCCCTACCTACTAGAGGGAGCAATTTTCAAAGGGGAAGACACATGATGCTTCCAACAGTCAAGATCCTGTGCCTGGTGTATTTTGTTGAATTGAGCTCTCCTTTTCCAATGCTGTGAAGATAAACCAGCTCCCCTCCAGTGGATAAAGTCTTCCTTCGGGTTTATCGTGTGTTTAATAAAACTTCGGTCAATCTTGGGGCTCTGGACACTATTACAATGTCTGCACATCTCTATTCCAAGCCATTGTAGTTAGAGTTTGATTCTGCAATGGCCTTGTTACTTTTAAGCCTTTTGGGTAACATCAGTGTAGCTCCAGAGAGCATGTTCTCTAACTACCAGGGCAACTACTTACAAATGCAGAGAAGCATGTATCAGTGAAAATAATAATAATAACCATAATAATAATACAATTTACTCAATTCACACCATGTGCCAGAAAGTGTTCTAGCCCTTTACATGTAATAACTTATTTAATATAATAATCCTATGAGGTAGGTGCTGTTATCTATTCCATTTTACAGACAAGGAAACTGAGGCATAGAGAAATTAAGTAACTTAATAAAATTGCATAGCAGTGAGTGACAGACCTATTGTTGCATAGTATATAATAATTGTAATAAATTAGATAAAAATCAAAGACAATATTAAAATTATTTAACAACCAGAACATGAGCCCTCATGATCCAGTCACCTCTGAAAGGCCCCACATCTTGGTACTGCTGCATTGGGAATTAAGTTTTAACACGAGTTTTGGAGGGGAACTTCAAATCAGAGCAATGCACGTAAAACTTGCTAAGTCTAACAACATCCACAGACATTGAAAGATAGGACTAGCTGGATTTCCTAAGCTGACTAAGAATCCCTAAACCTAGCTGGGAAGCTGACCCATCCACCTTTAAACACGGGGCTTGTAACTCAGCTCACACCCGACCAGTCAGATAGTAAAGAGAGCTCACTAAAACGCTAATTAGGCTAAAACAGGAGGTAAAGAAATAGCCAATAATCTATCGCCTGAGAGTATAGGGAGGAGGGACAATGACCGTGATATAAATCCAGGCATTCGAGCAGGCAATGGCTACCCTCTTTGGGTCCCCTCCCTTTGTATGGGAGCTCTGTTTTCACTCTATTAAATCTTGCAACTGTACTTTCTTCTGGTCCCTGTTTGTTACAGCTGGAGCTGAGCTTTCGCTTGCCATCCACCACTGCTGTTTGCCGCCATTGCAGACCCGCCGCTGACTTCCATCCCTCTGGACCTGGCAAGGTGTCCGCTGTGCTTCTGATCCTGCTAGGCACCCGTTGCCACTCCCCATAGGGCTAAAGGTTTGCCATTGTTCCTGCACGGCTAAGTGCCTGGGTTCATCCTAATGGAGCTGAACACTAGTCACTGGGTTCCATGTTTCTATTCCATGACCCAGGGCTTCTAATAGAGCTATAACACTCACTGCATGGCTCAAGATTCCATTCCTTGGAATCCGTGGGGCCTAGAACCCCAGGTCAGAGAACACGAGGCTTGCCACCATCTTGGAAGCGACCCACTGCCATTTTGAAAGTGGTCTGCCACCATCTTGGGAGCTCTGGGAGCAAGGACCCTGGTAACAACATTAAGGGAGGTAGACAAAAAAAATTCAAGTTCATCTGAAAACACTTGATTTTTTTTATCAATCAAGCAGATATTTTCATGTGTTACTTTCATAAATAACATTTCATAAATAAAATATTTCATAAATTTAAAATGTAATAAAATTACTTAAAGCTATATAGTTAGCTAGAGAAAAAATGATTAAAAAATAAATAACCTCTGTCTTTAACACTAAATTCTTTTTATGGACACATATCTTCCTCCGCTAATCTAATATTTTGTGCTGCTATTGAAGTGGCTACGTTGTCTGGGGTATATACCCTGGGGTTCCTTGTCACCTGCCAGGAAAATTTAGGACACAAATATGCACGAGGAGTTTAGGAGCAGAGGTTCAATAGGTGCAAGAGAAGAGAAAGAGAAACAGCTACGTCTATAGAGGAAGGGGTCTCTGAGGGGAAAGGACTGGCTGTCCGTGAATGCTCCAAGTTTTACAGTCCAGTTTGAGGAGGCAGTGTCTGATTTACAGAGGGCTCATAGACTGGTTCCATCAGGTATGACATTTACATAGTGCCTGGGAAAGGCTGGTTGCCCCACCCTAATCTTCTTATGCAAATGACCTTTCCAGCTGATAGAGGCCATCTTGTCTATTTCTTACTGTACACTTGGCTGGCAGAGAAGGGAAGATGGAACTTCAATCTTGAACATGTCTAGTCCTTAGTTCCTGTCAGCATTCACCATTCAAGCTCCCAGCTTGCTTGTGTGTATCTGCAGCTCGACATTACAGGCTACTCTTTGTTAGAAAATGATTTGGGGCTGCTTTTCATTAAAGAGAGAAGCCTTAGGGAGGACTCCCATGCCCTTACTATCTGCCTAAGTAATTTCTTCTTAACTCCTATATCACTATCATCTGGAGATTTATTTAACTTCAGTTCACATTATTAACATGGTAGACTGTTTTACTCAGTTATTGATTTATTTTAAAATATTTGTAATGAGCATTTACTATGTACCAGGCACAGCGGTAGATCGTGTATTTAAGTAGTGAACACAGCAGACGCCACCCCTGCTCACAGTACCAAGAATGCAAGTGAGAATTTTAGCAGTGGAAAATAAATTATGTTGATTTCTTCACATGCAGTCCTTATAAGCCAGGCTAATAGGAAAGGGTAGGAATGTGGGGACAAAGGGCAGGGATGCTTCTGGCAGGCTGAGGATTCTGACCTTATTCTAACAGCAATGGGAAGCCTCTGATGACTTTCCAACCATTGAGCCATCCAGTCAGATTTGTGTTTAAAACACAAAACAAAATAAAACCACTAGGGCCACTGGATTTAAAGACAGCAACCTACACCAACCACAAGTGGCTCCTTAATCTTCCTAGGATTAAAATGTAATAAAACACAGTCAACACCAACAGTCAACTGGAAATGATGTAATCCTTAATAATTAGAAAATAATAAACAAGGGACAATTCTCACCCATAAAGAGCTAGGTTACAGAGTTCTCCATGAAGGTCTAACATGGAATCATAGCAGCAGGGCTCCTTGCAAGTTTTCCTTTTATAACCAAAAGATAATTTTAGAAAAAGATTGATCCCATTTTACGGATCACAAGGTCAGGAGATTGAGACCATCCTGGTTAACACAATAAAACACCACCTCTACTAAAAATACAAAAAAATTAGCTGGGCGTGGTGGCGGGTGCGTGTAATCCCAGCTACTTGGGAGGCTGAGGCAGGAGAATGGTGTAGCCCGGGAGGCAGAGGTTGCAGTGAGCCAAGATCATGCCACTGCACACCAGTCTGGTGGACAGAGCGAGACTCCATCTCAAAAAATAAATAAATAAATAAAAGAAAAAGCTTCATCCCATTTTAACTTACCTTTTGATTTTATTATTTGTGGGGATATTGCTAATTGCCTCCCTGTGACCCCAAACTTCCTCAATTAGCAAATTCTCAGCATCTTTGCCTGTCTCCTATGGCACATGAGACCCGTGTTCTACATGCTCTTGCAGGTGCTAGTCTCTGGGGTTTTGTTGACAAAGCAAATTAACATGATCTTTATTAGCAAATGTTTCCTTACCATAAGCTTCTGGTTCTTTGGGTCTTAACATTAAATATCTTTATTTTCAATTCAGTAACTCGGCCAGATGTCCTGTCTCCCCTTTTTAGATCTATGGGTACTCTGAGAAAGGATCTTGGAAGACAATGACCTCATAATACTTGAATTGTTCCACATCAGGCTTCTGCTCAGGGAGTGTCAACCTAAGTGAGGCAGAAATAATGTGCTTTTATTATGCAGCTGGCAGATGAAATATTGTGCTTGTTTTATAAGAAATTATATACTTAAAACTGGAGGCATTTGCAGATCTTAGGGCCAATAAGTTGTATTCAATTACCTAAACAGGTTTGTTCATCTCACATGTTCCGCTTTAATCAGGGTATCTAGAATCAGAGCTTCAAGATGGCTGACTAGAGGCACCCAGCGCTGGCCTCCTCCACAAAGAAAGACAAAAATGGTGAGTAGATGATGATACATAAAATAGAGAATCTAGGAGAGAACACTGATATGCAGCAGGAAAGCAACAGGGAATCTCTGAGGCACGGAGGGAGAGGTAAGCAAAGAAGCCAACTGGCCAGAATTGGCTCAGAGTCAGGACAAACTTCTCATTGCATGATAAAGATAAGGGAGAGATCTCCAGTTGTTCACATCCCATCACAGACTCCTGCCCTCATTGGCCCAGAGAGTAGTATAGTGAGCTGCCTGGAATCCATACAATAGCACTATTGCAGAAAGGGAGTTCATACTGGGTCCCTCAACACCTCCCAAGATCCAAGCAGCTGCAGCACAGTGCCATTTTGAGAGCTCACCTCCCACCAGACTACATCCTGCTTGAGAATCAACATCTCTTCCATTCCCACAATATCGAAGCTCTGCTGATATACCCTCTTGTACACCCAGAAGGCAACAGCATCAAAACACTGGCTGAACCCAGCAGTGTGGCTGGGTTCCCTGCATTCTACCCCATGCAATGGAATGAGGAATTCTGAGTAACAAGAAATTGCAGCACACCAGAGGCTGTCCCATGGACAAAAGAAAGCAAAGCTTGCATTCTCCAGAGCCTGAGAGCTGCCTGCCTGAGACCACTGTCACTGATAGCAAATCCCTCCTTCTCCAGCAGCAGGTCCACTACACATCTTCATGTACCTTCAGAAGGCCCAGAGACTGGCCTGACCATGTGTTATCCAGGGTCCTGGGAATTGACCCACCCCACACACTGCAGCCAGCATCTGAGTGCATCATCAGGGGCCCAGAGGACAGATTTGCCTCAAGTGTAGTCCTCCAACAGTGGTGCCCATATGTACCATCCAGGAACCTAAGGATTGGCTTGCTTGGACCCAGTAACACTGTTGCTTGTGCACACTGCCCAGATGCCCAAGGATAGGCATGTTCAGCCCACCATCACCAACACTGGGGCTTGCAGTCTAGTCCACCTGGCATCCCTGTCCCCAGCAAAGCCTCACTACTGCTTCTATTAGCAACTACCATGTAGGTCACTGAAAAACTCAAAGATAGCACTGACTCTTATAGCCAAAGAAATCGTGCAGAGACTACATTACAATACCCATCCAGAATCAAAACCAAAACACCCTACTCAACCAACACTCTAGACACATCAATAGGAAAAATATCTTTCCCTATGAAGGCCAATCCATAAAATTGGAGGAAGTGACTAGTAAATAGATATGTAGATATCAACATAAGGACACAAGAAACATGAAAAAGTAAGAAAATATAACACCTCCAAAGAAATACATCAATATTTCAGTAATATATCCCAAGAAAAGGAAATTTATAAGATGCCTGAAGAAATATTCAAAATGATGATCTTAAAGACACTCTGTGAGATACAAGATAACACAGATAAATAATGCAAATTAATCAGTAAGACAATTCATAATCCAAATTTCAACAAAGAGATACATGTTATAATCAAACAGAAGCCATGGAACTGAAGAATTCAATGAATGAATTGACTGGATTAGGAAGAAGAAAGAATTTCTCAACTTGAAGACAGATCTTTAATAATAACCTTTCAGATGAAGGAAGAAGGAAGAAGAAAGAAGGAAGAAGGAAGAAAGGTAAGAAGGAAGAAGAAGAAGACAGTGTGAGAGGAGGAGGAGGAGACAGCTTATGTGACTTGTGAGACAGCATATAGCAACCAAACATTCAAATTGTTAGAGTTCCAGAAGGAGAAGAGATGAGCAAAGGCATGGAAAAACTACTTAATACAACAATAGCTGAAAACTTCTCAAGTCTTACAAGAGATATACACATCTGGATACAGGAAATGCAAAGATTTCCAAATAGATTCAACCTGAAAAGATCATCTCCAAAGTACATTATAATCTAAATGTCAAAAGTCAAAGACAAAGAGAGAATTCTAAAAACAACCAGAGAAAAGCATCAAGTCACAAATAAGACTAATGAGTTTGACTCTACCAGACTAATAGCATGTCTCTCAGCAGTAACTTTACAGGCCAGGAGAAAGTGAAATGATACTTTCAAAGTGAAAAAAGGAAAAAAAAAAAAAAACTATCAGGGAAATACTCCATGACCATAAAATCTATCCTTTAAAAATGAAGTGACTTCAGACAAGCAGAAACATAGGAAATTCATTACCACTCGACTGACTGCACAAAAAAAATTCTTTAATGACTCCTACAACTGGAAGAAAAAGATGATATGTATTATCAGAAAAACACACAAACATATAAAACTCACTGATAGAGTAGATACACAAGTGAGAAAGATTAAAAAAAAAAATTAAATATTAGCACTGCCGAAAATCAGCAAACCACGATGATAACAGAGAAAGAGGAGTTTGGAACCAGCCTGAGCAACATGGTAAAACCCCATCTCTACTAAAAATACAAAAAATTAGCTGGATGTGGTGGTGCACACCTGTAATCCCAGCTACTTGGGAGGATGAGACAGGAGAATCACTTGAACCCAGGAGGTGGAGTTTGCAGTGAGCCAAGATCGCACCACTGCACTCCAGCCTGGGTGACAGAGTGAGACACCATCTCAAAAAACAAGTCTCAGCAAATTTAAAAAGAATGAAATCATATCAAGTATCTTCTTAGACCACTGTGGACAAAAACTAGAAATTGATCATAAGAAGAGCTTTAAAAATGGTACAAATACATGACAACTAAACAAATTACTCTCCTGAATAACTGCTGGGTCAGTGCAGAAATTAACAAGACAGGGACAAAAGTATTAAAACAAAAATGGAAACCCAACATACCAAAACCCATGAGATATAGCCAAAAGAATGCTAAAAGGAAAATTTATAGCAATAAATGCCTACATCAAAAAAGTAGGGAAAGATTGTAAATAAACAACTTAATCGTGCACATCACAGTACTAGAGAAAAAGAACAGACCTAATCCAAATCAGAGAAAACAGAACTAAATGAAATGGAGACTAAAAATTAAGGCTAAGGATTGAAAAATGAGAAGTTAGTTTCTGGAAAAGATAAATGAAATGGATAGTTAGCTAGACTGACCACACACAAAAAAATAGAGATGACCCAAATAAATAAAATCAAAACCAGAAAAAGGAATCATTCAAATTGATATCACAGAAATAAAAAGTATCATTAGAAACTATTAGGAACACCAACAAATAAAAGAAAACCTAAAGAAATAGATAAATTTCAGGTCATATACAACTTTCCAAGATTGAACCAGAAAGAAATAGAAAAGCTGAATACAGAAATAATGAGTAATGAGATTGAATAGGCAATGAAACCACCTCACCCCCAACAAAGAAAAGCCCAGGACCAGATAATGTCTTTACTGCTGAATTCTACAAAACTTACAAAGAAGTGCCAAGATCAAATTTTTTTCAATGAATTTCAAAAACTAAAAGAGGAGGGAATTTTTCCTAACTCATTCAACAAGGCTAAACCCTGAGAAACATAAATGCAGAACTCCTTAACAAACTACTAGCAAGTGAAATCCAACAACACATCAAAAAGATAATATATCATAAGTAAGCAAGATTTATCCCAGGGATGAAGCGATGTTTCAACATACACAAATCAATGTATATATTATACATCACATCAACAGAACAAAAGACAAAAACCATACAATCATCTCAAGATGCAGTAAAATCATTTGACATAATTTAATATCCCTTAATGGTAAAAAACTCTCAAGCAAACCAGGCATAGAAGGAATATATCTCAACATGATAAAGTCCATACATGAAAACCCACAGCTAGCATCATACTGAATGGGGGAAAGCTTTGAGCTTTTTCTCAAATAACTGGAAAAAGACAAAGATTCACCATTTCTCAAGGGAAAGAAATAAAAGGCATCCAAATTAGAAAAGAGAAAGTCAAATTATCTCTTTGCAGGCAACATGATTTTATATATAAATAAACCTAAAGACTCCACCAGAAAATTATTAGAACTGATAAATTCTGTAAAGTTGCAGGATGTAAAATCAACATACAATGATGAGTAGCATTTCTATATATCAATAATGAACTAGCAGAAACAAAAATCAAGAAGGCAATCCCAGTTACTATAGCTACAAAAAAAAAAATCAGAATAAATTTAACTAGGGAGGTGAAAGACAAGGAAAGCTACAAAACACTAATGAAAGAAATGGAAGAGGACATATAAAAAATGATGACCATCTTATGTTAATGGATTGAAAGAATTAATATTGCCAAAATAACCATACTGCCCAAAGCAATCTACAGATTCAGTGCAATCCTTATCAAAATACCAGTGTCATTTATCACAGAAATAGAAAAAACAATCCTAAAAGTCATATGGAACCAAAAACAATTCAAGTAGCCAAAGCAACCTTAAGTAAAAAGAACAAAGCGGGAGATATCAGACCACCCAACTTCAAATTATCTTATAAAGCTATAGTAACCAAAACAGCATGGTGTTGATATAAAAACACACATATAAACCAGTGGAATACAACAGAGAATCCAGAAATAAATTCACTTAGTTATAGCCAACTGATTTTTGACTAAGGTACCAAGATCACACACTGGAAAAGAACACCCTCTCTAATAAATGGTACTGGAAAAACTGGAAATCCATTTGCAGAAGAATGAAACTAGATCCCTATTTCTCAGTGTATTAAAAATGTCCACTCAAAATTGATTAAAGACTTAAGTGCAAGACCCAAAATTATAAAGCTACTACAAGAAAACGTAGAAGAAACAGGGCAGAACATGGGTCTAGTCAAAGATTTTATGGCTAAGACCTCAAAAACATGGACAACGAAAACAAAAGTAGACAAATGGGACTATATTAAACTAAAAAGTTTCAACACCACAAATGAAACAATTGGTAAAGAGAACACCTGTTGAATGGGAGAAAATATTTGCAAACAATTAAACCCACAAGGGAGTAACATTCAGGATATAAAAGCAACTCAAACTCAATAGCAAAACAATGAAATAATCTCATTAAAGAGTTAAGAAAAGTATCTAAATAAAAAATTTCACAAAAACAGACATACAAATGACCAATAGGTGTATTTTTTTAGAAAGCTCAACATTATCGTTTGCATCAGGTTAATGCAAATCATCATACCCCAGATAAAATGGCTATTACTAAGAAGACAAAAAATAACAGATGCTGGTGATGATGTGGAGAAAAGGAAATTCTTATACATTGTTAATGAGAATGTAGATTAGTACATCCATTATATAAATTGAAATGGAAATTTCTCAAAAAACTAAAATAGAACTACCATATGATCCAGCTATTCCACTACTCAGTCATTATCCAAAAGAACAGAAATCAATATATCAAAGGGATAGCTGCACCTCTATGTTTATCACAGCACTATTCATGACAGCAGAGATACGAAATTAACCTAAGTGTCTATCAACAGATGAATGAATAAAGAAAATGTGGCATAAGAACACAAATTAAATACTATTCAGCCATAAAATGAATTAATTTCTGTCATTTGCACCAACATGGATGGAACTGGGAGTCATTGCATTAAGTGAAATAAGTCAGGCACAGGAAGACAGATATTGCATGTTCTCACTCGAATGTGGGGGCGGAAAAGTTGATCTAATGGAAATAGGAGAATACTAGTTATCAGCGACTGGGCTGGGTTTGTGTTTGGCGGGGTGGAAATAAAGAGAGATTAGTTAATGGGTACAGCCATAAAATTAGACAGGAGGAATAAGTTTTAGTGTTCAGTTGCACAGTAGGATTGCTACAGTTTACAGTAATTTGTTTTACATTTCAGAAGAGCTAGAAGAGATTTAAAATATTCTCAATGCAAAGAAAGTATCAATGTTTGAGGAGATGTACAACCTAAATATCCTGACTTGATCATTACACATGCTATCCTTGTATCAAAATGTCACATGGATCCCATAAATATGTACAATTATTATGTGTGAATAAAAAAGGAAGTTTGTCAAGAGCTGCACTGTCTAGCTAAATCTACCACAACCAGAAAGCTAGCATGAATGAACATGTTTATATTTTGTTGCTTGTCCTCATTTTCATTTTCTAAAGTTTAGAAGAGATGAAAGTAATGTAAGCGTGGTAGGCACTGAGTACCACTGAGAAGTCTCGAGTTTCCTCACTAGAGTTTCTAATAAGAGTGAATTTGAGTCTGATCTCAGCATTGTTTTGGTGGAAAACACAGTGGCACTAGAATGTGCTTATAACAGTAGTAGGTGTTGGATGGTGGCTGTAGGTGGTGGCCAAGGCAAAAGAGGGGTCCTGGAAGCAGGGCTGGGTACATGGGGCTGGGGGAGGTGGGCAGTGCAAAATGAAAATACAGGGGCTCTTGTTCAATAATGATTAAGAATTTCAAAATGGCAACAGAAAAACATTAAATCAAGCATGGGATTCTTCTAAGCATAGAGTCCCATGTGACAAGCCAGCCCTGCCTGGATGTTCAGACCCAAGGACAACATTGTACAGGTCAGAGCTCTGCACAGTTTCTGAAGGCAGGAGCCTGAGAATGATCCAACTGTTGGAGGAGTTTTACACTGAGCTTCTTTAAAAACCCTGGTCAGACTCAAAGCCTTGATTTATTTATGTTCTTATTTTTCTTTTATAAACTAGAGAGAAAGATCAGGAATACATTAAAATATCAACAGGGTTATAGTCTGAAGCTAATTATTTATTTTGTATAAATACTATTGAAGATTCCGCCAAATGGCTGAAATTAACCCATCAGGAGTAGGAGGAGGAGGGAAGAGGTTATAAACTGCAGATTTTCTATTGCTACTAGGAAGGAAGATAAAGCTTCTCCAGAAACAGCTGGTTGCCATGGTAAAATGGTAAAGACAGCTTTTCTTCAGCTTTTCTCTTCTGATTCCAAAAAACAAAATTGAGAATGAAGCCGAAGAAGAAACTTCAAGTGAAATGACTGAGCTTGGACCCCAAGTGAAACAGCAAGAAATGATCTCAGAGGGGGATTAACTTAGGTGTCAAGGCTGGTCAATGGAACAGTCAAGAATGTATTGCTCTGAGAAGCCTCCAAAGTCTGGGTAGCCAAATAATCCCTGATCGTTTGGCACAGAACTTGTGTCAAGAGCTGTGCTAGGCACCTTCAATACATTATTTCGCTTAATTTGTATAGCTTCACAGCAAGCTTAGCATATCACATATTATCATCCTCACTGTACAGAGGAAGAAGCTAAGGTTAAAAAGGTTTCAGAATTTGGCCAAAGTCATGTTGCTCTAAAGTGTCAAATTCTACCTCTAAATCTTGGCAAGACATGGTCCATAAAGAAAACGAGCAAGTGGAACAAGATGAGGAATATGTTAAAGAAACTGAGGACTTTGCAGAAATAATGAAGGTTAAGAGGAATAAACTAGGAGAAGATCAAAAGTCCAATTAGAGATAATGGTTTGATATTAGTCCTCATGCCTTAAAAGTTTTTTGTATTGATATTTATGTTTTCTTGTATCTGTTAGAAATGAGCTTTATTAAGTATTTGCTAAAGGCTCAGGTCTCAAGTTTTTCATCAAAAGAGAAACTATTCACTTGCTCTCATGATAGGGGAGGCAAATGCTCCATCTAATGGCAATTCAAGCACATTCTAAAGCTGTGTCATATTTTAACCCACAAGAGGCAAACCAAGGAGGTGTGTAAGTGGGCTGAGTGACCCAAAGCATATATTCAATAAAATATTGAATGAATGACTACAAAATGGGAGAACAAATAAGTACACAAGTGCCCATGGTAAAAGGATCACAAGCTTCTCATTTCTGCCAAACTTGTTAGTATGTAACTTTAATAAAGACAATATAGAATTCAAAGCAGGTTTCTCTATACTAAATATTAATTATCAGCCTTCAAACAAGAGTATCTCCTCTTCAACCAAGAATATATCTACATACCTCCCATTGTCATAAAACTTGTACCTTGTGGTAGAAAGATATTGGGCAACCCTCAACACTTATCGCAACATCTTTATTTCTATGAGGAATTTCCATGCACATTGGTTAAGAATTCTGTGTGTCAACAGAATCTCTATTTTGTCATATTCTGGGTTTCTCTCCCATTTCAAAAGTGAGTCAAAGGAGGTGATATAGTTTGTATATTTGTCCCTTCCAAAACTCATGTTGAAATGTGACTAATTTTGGAAGTGGGGCCTGGTCAAAGGGGTTTGTGTCATGGGGATGGATCTCTCATGAATGGCTTGGTGCCCTCTGCAGTAACAAGTGTGTTTTGGAGTCAGTTTTTGCTCCATTAGTTGACATGAGAGCTGGTTGTTTTAAAAAATTCTGGCATCTCTCTTGCTTCCTCTCTTGCCATGTTATGCACCTGCTCCCCCTTTGCCTTCTGCCATCAATGAAAGACTTCTGAGTCCTCATCAGAAGCTGTGCAGGTGCTGATGCCATGCTTGTATAGCCTGTAGAACTGTGAGCCAGATAAGCCTCTTTTCTTTATAAATTATCGAGTCTCAGATATTTCTTTACAGCAAACAAAATGAACTAACAGAAGAGGTAACTATTCATTCTTTCTCATTGCAATCCAGTGAGGGGGTCTCAGAAACACCCATTACAATGGCTTCCCAGGCTCCCCTCAGAACAGTCACATGATGCCTGGAATGGTGCCTTCAGGGAGTCATGCAGTGTCCGCTCAACAAGTGCTGCTTTCCATTCTTCAGTAATGACAGGTACACTGGCTTCTCTCTCTACCATCTCCCTACCTAAAACTAAAATTTTGTATATTATTCCCTTGGAGCCGTGTTCTCAGGCAGCTATCATAGCTGAAAAAGGATCTGTCAAAGAAGTCTCCACTGAAATGTTAATTACTGACAATGGCATAACGTGTTTCCTGCTCAGGGATGTTTGCATTTTGTGAGGGTCATAGAAATAGCTAAATCTCAGCTAGTATATAGCCCAGTGACTGTTTCATGGATAATATTTAATACAATGTTTGAACTAAACTCAACAAAATAATGAATCCCTAGTTGTGGAAATACAAGTTCAGTATAGAAGACTTACTTGGACAAAGAAGTTGTCCAAGTGTAACTCAAACTCCAGAATTGAGTTTGAGCAAACTTTAATTCTGACTCTCCACATTTGTCAGAAATTCTCACAGACACATGTAGATCAATGGAAGAGGACAGCAATCCCAGAAATCAACCCATGCATATATATATGGTCAACCAATCTTTGACAAGGGTGCTAAGAATACACATGTGAAAAAGATGGTCTCGTCAATGAATGGTGTGGGAAAGACTAGATATCCACATGCAAAAAAATAAAATTGACCCCTTATCTTACATCATACTCAAAAATAGAGTAACCTTGAAATGGAATAAAAACTTAAATGTAAGACCTAAAACTGTAAAATTTCTTAAAAAAAAAAAAAAAAAAGAATGAAAGCTCCTTGATGTTGGTCTTGGCAATGATGGTTTTGATATGACACCAAAAGCAGAGACACCAGAAAGAAAAATAAACGAGTAGGATTGCATCAAGCTAACTCATCACATTATACACCTTAAATATATATACAATTTCTGCCAATTTTACATCAATGTAGTGGAAGAGAAAAATAAAATGAAATTTCTCCCCTACATTTTACCCACAAGAAGTTCTTCTATATGTAAGAGTGTGAAGCGATCCACATATATAAAGCTAATATTGTTTCAAATTAGCTTCTATCACATATTTGATTGCTTATGGCTTCTCACTAATTAGCTGGTAGTAATTATACAAAAAACCTTTCACTCTTTATTAAGGAATATGTTTCAAGAACACGTGGACACATGGATTCAGTTTTCTTGGGTGAAATGTAACAAAAATCACACTCTACTTGGATTCCAAAGAGCTGCTTTTGCGTTCTGGAGTGTCTTAGTTGTATGACCTTGATCGGTGAATTTAACTTCTCCGATCTTCAGTATTTTTTTTTTTTTTTTTTTTTTTTTTTTTTTTTGGCAAGGTGGGGCATTTAATTATTTTAAATTATGTAGCATCTACTTTGGGCCAGGTACTGGTTAGACTTCTTGCAAATATGAATCTATTTAATCCCAGGGTACAGCACTATTATCAGACTTGTTTTGCAGGTAAGAAAACCAGGCAACAGAAAGGTTAAGTAACATGCCCAAGGTCCCATGGCTGACAAGAAACAGTCCAGGCTTGAATCCATCTGAAGCATTCCGACTCCCGTGTCAGGATCCAATCTGGAATCTTAACCATTGCACATGGCACAGCTCCTCACAAACTGGAATCTTGGGTCATAGGAGTATGAAGGAATCCACATTCCCAACCAAGGCTTAAACTGCAGGGGAAATGTGACATCTGCCTGACAGGCAGAGGCCGTGAACAATGCGTGAGGGATGAGGAGGGTCTTTATTGCATTATTACGAAAGTTTGAGTTCAGTCAGAAGCAGTCCATGAGACAAGAATGTAATTTATTCATGAGGTGACCATAGAAAACCCTGGTAGAGAAGGGGAGTGTGGAAGTGAGACAGGGAAGGGATAAATGTCAAACCAGCATATGGTCATGAACGTGTCACCACCGGGGCAACAGGGGCTCTATCCTACTACAGACCTTAGGGACACAGGTTAGCGTAGGTAAAAATGGTCCCACCTGAGGGACAAGGAAGCTGAAATATTTAGCAACCACCTCCACTCCTCCTCATATTTCTAGGGGCATTAACTCCCTGGCACTGTGGGTGATGCCTTCTCACAGAACCATGCAGGCTTCTATGAGCAGAGACACAGGTGCTGTAACAGGAGAAACTGCAAATGCCAGTGCCCAGTGGAAGGACTCTGACAGCATGCATGAAAAAGCACAGGGTGCAGATACATATTAGTACACTCATCAGCTTAGGAATAATTACAGAGTCTTCCGGGTGCAAAAATGCTGTTGGCCTTCCCTCCCTTAGCACGGTATTTCTCTCTCCCTCGACCTTCACTGCTGCTGGTTATCAGCATCTCTTGCCTGTAGAGCGTGACAAGTAATAAATTAAGAGTTTCAAGGATTAACTTATTCATTCAATAAGCTTTTATTTTCTAATTTCTTTTTCTTTTGTTTTCTTTTTTTCTTCTTAAAAAAAGGTGGGAGAGGATACATGTGCAGAACCTGCAGGTTTGTTACATAGATACACGTGTGCCGTAGTGGTTTGCTACACTTATTAACCCGTCCTTTAAGTTCCCTCCCTTCGCTCCCCACTCACCAACAGGCCCTAGTGTGTGTTGTTCTCTGTGTTGATGTGTTCTCAATGTTGAACTCCCACTTATGGGTGAGAACATACGGTATTTGGTTTTCTGTTACTGTGTTGGTTTGCTGAGGATGATGGCTTCCAGCTTCATCCATGTCCCTGCAAAGCAAGGTTTTATTAGGCACCCCTATGCACCAGGAATTCTTTAGGTACTGGTGACACAATAATAAAAATAAAATAAAATAAAAAATAGGCAAAAGTCATTGCCCACATGGAGCCTACATTCTGCTAGAGCAATCAGTAATTAATACGTGTTTATGAAAGGCTGGAGAGTCAGTGTTTGGGGAAATAAGAAGCAGAATAAGGGGATTGGAAAGTGCCCCTTGTTCAATGTATTAAGTGTAATGGCCACGGAGGACCTCACTGAGGACAGGAGAGGACATGTAGGTTGAAATTTGAAAGAGGTGAGAGAGTCAACCATGCAGGTATCTCAGGGAGGGGAGTTTGGGACAGAGGACAGGAGGGGCTTTCCAGCCAAGGGACCACCTGAGGCTTGGAGATGAAGAAAGGAGTAGGGAATGATGTGGCTATGTGGCTCTATGGAAATAATCACATGGAAGAGGGCAGGAGCTTAGATCAGAGAGATAAGCCGGAGTCAGTTCTCAGGCTCTGCGGGACTCTATATGGATAGGAAGAAAAGGAGAGCTACTAGGGGGATAGCATGGCAGGATTTTAAAGAGCTCACTGTCCGCTGGGTTGAGAAAAGACTGTGAAGAGCAGAGGATAAAGCAGTGAGTTCAGTTCAGAGGCTGCTGTGGTAATCCAAGTGAAAAATGAGAAGATTGTGCCAGGGGTGGCCGTGGAGATGTCGAACAGAATCCGGCTGTATGGTGATTATTGACAGGACTTCCCAAAAGTCTAGATAAAGGATATAAGAGAATCATAGAGTGTCATAGAACATAACGCCTTAGGGCTGCTACTCTTGTCCCAAACTCTCATGTTATGGTCAAGGAATCTGAGCCCAGAAAAACAGAGACTTTGAGGTACCTTCTCAGAGAATTAAGAGTTACTTGCCCAGTCGAGCTGGGAGTAGATGCCAGGGCTTTTAGTTTCAGTGACCACTGACACAAACTGACTACTTCCAGTGATGGGGGACAGCCACTTCCCTGGACCTGAGTAAAAATCTAATCAGGTACAGACCTGGCCATGAATAAGGATCCAAAAGGTGTATGCACCCCTGTTGGGCCCGGTCCTGCCACAAAAAGGCCCCTTCTCTGTTTAGAGCAGTGACATTTTCCTTGGTAGCAGTACTCAGTCCTGGCTCATAGCCATGTTCTCATGAAAAGTATAAACAGCAGGCTTCCCTTTTAATTTATTGATAAATAATAAAGTCTCTGTAAAATCTTGGAGTCTTCTCATGACAGTAATGGTCCATGTACTGATGGGAAAGTCCCCAGCACAATGAATAATGCATTATATTCCCCTCTCCTCAGTTATCACTTTGACATTTCTCACAAATGTACCTTCCGCTCCTCTAATAATGTCTATAGAGCTATTTGGCTGTCAGCAGCAAAGCCCCCTTGGGTAATCTCGAAACTGAAGAAAAGAAGACTTGGTTCCCCCATGATCTTCACAATCTATTTGATCTAAGTCTGGACGCTTTGCCAACAACACATCTCTTTATGTATAAGAAAAGAAACCTCACGACAAATATCTATAAACTGATAAAGTGTTTTTCCACTCACACGGGGCTAAATTAAGGACGCTGACTCTGAAATGAAGCCAAAGTCATTTGGAGGAAAGGCCATTTTCTCTGCCCCACTCCCTGGCACTGCCATGTGTCTCTTCTTTCTTCTTATGAGGCATATTTAATTGATAGGAATGCCAATTCATCAAATATAACTTACATTTGTGTAGAAGATGCAATGTGTGTAGTTGTTTTACAAAATATCTAATTTACTGGTTGAATTTTTCTTAATCTAGTAAAAGAATCAGTTTGCATTCTGTGAGCATCCACCCATCAGCTAGCAGAAGAAGCCTCCAAAAAGCCTGCTGAGAGACAGGAACAAGTTTTTCTTGACTCAAAGCCAACTTTATTCATTCCACAAAGCTGCTCATTCTGCTTTCACGGTGACGTTAATACAGGGTTCTTCTTTGCCAGATAGTATTTTGAATATCACATTTTATTCCAAAGACTAAGTTCAAGTTCTCTCTCTCTCCCAATACTGATACAGAAAAACAAACTTCAGTCTAGCAGATTTTTCTAATTATTCTCTCCTCTTGCTTCCCCTAGCTCTGATACCCTCACCATCACATTCTTTTTCCAGCAGGTAAGGACTAACCAAACGGTATGTTGCTCAAGTTATGGGACACTGAATCCAATGCTCCTGAAATCCAAAGTCACATTTGTTTCTGAAAACACAAATAAAAAGCTTCCTTCCTTATCTTGCACTGTTCAGTTACTCAAGATACTTGAGAAGGGGTTCGAGGAGGATTCTGTGCCTCGCGTTTACCTCTGCTGATAAGAGAGGCTCTTGGGACCAAGTAATGCTATCTCTGCTTAACTGACTCTTGATTTGGAGAAAGAAAACCATAGAGACTCAGAGAGGATGTGTTAGAAATTGGGAGACATGCCCAGTCTCAACAAGTAAAGTGATTTTGATGAGAGGAGTTTATGAATACGTGGGAGCAGAATCTGGATTTGAAAGTGACATGTTTACAGGGAGATGAGATGCTCATGCCTGCTTAAATACTTCTGTGTGGTTATTAATAATCCCCAAACATAACTAACTCACAAGGCATATGTTTCTGTTACAGTGAAGTCAACTCACCGTATCATCAGGCAGGATAACATGCAAAGATTATCCGGAGCCACCCGGCATTGTCAGTAAGAGGCCAACTTTAGATATGGGTGAGCAATGGTGCTGCTTCTGTTCCTAGCGCCAGCACCCAGGAATCTGGCACGGAGGAAAGGAAATAAATTAGATCACAGCTCAGGTGGAATAGTTGTTCTGTTGGGCAGCCGGATGGGTCCCAGAAGAAAGCATGTGCCATAATTCTGCCAAGTCCCAGCAAAGACAGGCTATGTTGCAGTAAATGCTTCCAATACGACAAATCTGTGATTCAGGAATGGGGGAAGACAGGATTTTAAAATGTTCCTTGTGTATCTGTAGCGTTTTAAACAAGTCATTCCACTTGCTCTTGCACTGGCTTTGCAAACTGCTCACTCGTCCTCCCATGCATAATCCTGCTTTTGGCTCCATTTCTTTTTCTTCAGAAAATCAGCTTAAAAGTAAGGATGTTATCTGGGAAGAGTGGCATAGTCACCCATCACCACTTTAAGCCAACAGTGACATGCTAAGAGGTAACTGAAGCTGGACAGGAGGACCTAGGTGCTAATGATGACCCTTGACAATGAGGCACCCTAGGACCCTGCCACACAAAATGTCATTTACTGGCAGCACCGTCACCATCCCTCACAGTTTATTAGAAATGCAGGATGTCAGGTGCACCCAAACCTCTTGGATCAGAATCTTCATTTTAACAGGATGCCCAGGGGGTTTGTGTGTATATTCAAGTTGAAGAAGCAGGATCACTGGAATCCAGGAAAACAACTTCAGAAATATGATGTTGGAAGTTGCAGAAAACAAACTTTTTCTACTTGATCTTTTCTCCTTAGGGGACATATATCTGCTTATTTTTGTTATTTGTCTAAATGACTACATCTGCCAGAAATCTTTCAGATGTAAGGAACAAAAATAAAGGAAAGAATGAAGAGAAAAAGAATAACAGAGGAAAATTAAACAGGTCAAAGGAAAACTAGGAATACATTGGGCTATATGACAAAATGGTCAGGTGCACGTAACTTCAGGCATGATTGAAACCAAATTTGTCATTTGGAATCTGGCCTTTGGCTCTTGGCTCTTTTCTTAACGTAAGCATCTTATAAAAGCAAACTGTCTCAACAGGTACCCCTTAATGTGGCCAATAGCTTTACTACAATAGCAAAGGAACAAACTTCTTTTCCAATAATTTAAGCAAAAACATCTGGGGTTCACTTTAATAAGCCAGATTAAGCCAAGTATTCATCCCTGGAGCAATCACTATGTATTGGACAAGGCAGGTCGGGTCACATGTACATCTCTTTGTCAGTGGGATAAGGTCAGTGTCCAATTACCTGTGAATTTGTTTTAAAAAGATAATTTCCAGAGGAAAAGGCAGATGCTCTTACTTGAAAGAGAGGGAATGTTAGGCAGGCAAGAACAGCAGATGACTGGTACTTTGTTGTCTTTCAGGTTTATATTTCTAGCAGAATTTGTTGCAATCCCACTTCGTGATTGGGTTGCTCCAAGATGAATAGTGCCAGTCCTCACAAGAGAGAGACACTAGACCTCTAATCATTGTGCAAAGCCAAGGGAATGCACAAGCTGCCTGCTATGGAGTCCAGAACAGGGAGCCCAAAGGCAAGCAAGGGCTAAGATTTGGAGACTTGTGACCAAATCTTAGAGTTTGGGATGCAAACCAATAATGAATTGAAGCTAGCTTGCAAAGGGCATCTGTGAGTGTGAACTTGCTAAAGAGGGGGATGACATCCAGGCAGAGTTTTAAGAAGTTAAGTTTGATAACAATTGTGGGAGAATTAAATGGTGGATGAGGAATAAATTTTATACTTCAATTTTAAGAAATTTCTTAATGTTAAGAAAAAATTAAGATTCTATAGCCTAAATACTTGCATCTAAACTGACTTCAGCTGGCCATAAGAGTCCCTAAACAATAATAAAATAGTTATTGGTTAAAGACAGTTTTCTATTGAGAAAGAGTTAGGAGAACTGGTTAAAAGTCAATGCTCAATGCCTGTTCATTGGTTAAATAACTTTTATAACGAATTTTGAAACAATCCTGCTTTAAACAACTGGACATTCAGTTGATGTAGATTATATTTAAGTAGAGGGTGGTCCTTTCTCATGGAACATAATGCCATAACATTCTTTGGTCTCAATAAAAACAGTAAGACTACAGAAGGAAAAAAGAAAGAAAAAAGAAGGAAGGAAAAAAGGAAGATAGAGAAAAGAGAAGGAAGGAAGAAGGAAGGAAGAGGGAGGCGGAGGGAGGGGAGAGGAGGAGTAAGCGGATTGGACACAGAAATGAAAAGGAGGAGAGACAAGGACAAAGGTGTGCAAAAAAAGTTATTTAAAAGGTCTGATAGGGTTCACAGCATTTTCTGTGAATTGATTTCCTATCAGAGCTCTTTAGACAGTCCTTAAACTTGTGAAGTCAGATGTCACTCTAAGATCAGGCCTCCTCTGCATTTGAGCTTCACACTTACAGTTCTGACAGCCATCTGCAGTGTGTTCAGAACATTTTCTGAAGGTGACACTGGGAAAAAGACAGTTTCCTAACAGACCATGAGAGTATGTGCTGTGGATCCTGATAGAAGGCCTGTCCTTCTGCTGAGAGAGGCCTTTAGTGTGTTGACATGTCTTTGAGCTTTCATGGGCACTGGGCTGTCCTCTATCTTCCTGAGGGAACCACTGACTACTCCCAGGGGTGAAGGTTCTCAGCCTCCCACTGAGCAGTATTCCAGGCAGCACTGGGCCCCTCAACTCTTCTGTTTTCAGGAAGCTAGAAATAAGTACTGCAGAACAAAGGAACCCAAGATTGATAGGCCTATTTATTCTGTGGGGGTTGGGGGGAGATTTCCAAGCTGGACTCCCTCATCCTTCCCAGCGAAGAACCACCACATACTCAGAGAAACCCCTTTCTTTTCATCACACATGGTATATTCCTAGTACATTCTCAGTCAATGCTGCTCTTCACCATCTGTCCATGGCTATTGATGTGTGTATATGTGTGTTGGCCAGATGCTCTGATTTCATTCTTGAATCTTTGGCCTTGGCCTTTCATTTCCACTCAGGAGGAATGGGTCTGAGTTTTCACAGACAGGACATGACCAATAAATGAAAACTATTCACTTGGCCCCAAAAATCTGACTTTCTGGAAAGTTACTAAAATATCTGCAACAATCTTAAGATTCATTCTAAAATAGTTCCCAATACATATTTTACAGTGTACACTTTTACTTGTTTTTATGTATAAATTTTTTCACCATCATTCTTGACAGATCAATATTTTTATTTTTTTCATGCCACCACAGACTAGTCATCTCTGTGTGTGTGTGTTTGTAGTTTGTGTATATGTGGATCATATGTTTATGTGCATGCATGGTGTGTGTGTATGTGTGTGTATGCCTGTGTGTGTGTATGCTGTTTTGGGGCAGGATGGGATGTGTGTAATTTTGGTGTGCCTGTTTAAGGTTGAGTGTATATATGTAGTATGTATGTATGTGTATTAATATATGTGTAGTATATATGTGTGTGATACATGTATGTGTTTGTGTTTGTAGGACTATGGAATGTGTGTATATATAGAGTGTAGGTGAGTTTACACATATGGCGTGTGTGCGTTCACTGTGTGTGAGTATTGTGTTTGAGGAGTGTGCAGTATATATGTCAGAATTGTGTGTATACGCATTTGTGACTTCCTTAATCATGTTTTGATCTAATAAAGAGACATCGTAAGAATATAAGAGGACATTGCTCTATTTCATATTTTTAAAATCTGTGTTTGAAGTAGGTTTTGAATATTTGTTTTCATACACAAGGCAATTACTCTGGTGCATAGCCAAAGGCAGCCATCTTGAACTTTTGGGAAAATGTCCAAAGTAATACTTCCTAAAAGCTATTTAAAATTGGAATGGACATGCCATTTTTAGGTGTCCAAAGGGATGACAGAAAATAGTTGATGGTGTGTTATTTTAGAGGGAGAAAAACTATTAAAATGTTTCTGACGGTAGCAACAATAAAATACTAATGAACCAGAGGAACAGATGGAAATTGAAAAGCATGTGCAATGTCAAAACCCAAAATACAGTGATTTGTTAAATTACAGGGCTTCTTCCCCCGGGAGAGGAGCTGCAGTTTGCTGATAAGTCAGCGACAACCGGGATTATTACTGTAACACAGCAACGCCATTTTCCGCCTGAAACCTGCAAGAACTAATTAATTATATAGCTTTGGCTACTAGGTTAGAACCAAGCTTTTCTGTCTGGTTTCCAAAGACTGAACTTTATAAATTGTCAGACGAACAGCATTCTCCTAATTTTCTGCTAACTATTGTAGGTAGTTACAAAGACTACTATCAATTACTAGAAAGGAAATACCTCATGATAAATTATGTTTGCTCTTTTGACCATTTGGAAAGACTCTTTTTTCCCACAGCTTTTTATGTTCTGAAGATACCCAGACTTCCTTAGTGAGCAGAAATTTATAGTGCCGAATTTCAACTCTGAATATAATGTGAGCATCAGGAGGTGAGTGGCTACTAAGAAGGGTTTTCTAATAGTGCCAGCTGGGCTTACTAGGTTGAATGGGTAATGGAAAGAATATTGTTCTCTCTACTCAAACCAAAAGACCTCAATCTACTCCTTAATAAAGACGCGCGATGGCTCACTCCTGTAATCCCAGCACTTTGGGAGGCTGAGGCGGGAGGATCACGAGGTCAGGAGATAGAGACCATCCTGGCTAACACGGTGAAACCCCTTCTCTACTAAAAATACAAAAAAATTAGCCAGGCGTGGTGGCGGGCGCCTGTAGTCCCAGCTACTGGGGAGGTTGAGGCAGGAGAATGGGGTGAACCTGGGAGGCGGAGCTTGCAGTGAGCTGAAATCGCACCACTGCACTCCAGCCTGGGCGACAGAGACTGTCTCAAAAAAAAAAAGGATGTGACGTTTCAGAAGCCTCCTGAGTACAGGCAAATAGGACATTATATTCTATCCATTATAAAAGAGAAGAATCTCCTTTGTTTTGTTTGTTTGTTTGTTTTTTACCCCAGAAGTAGTTGGGAATCAGAAACCAAACTGAATCCTGTAGATGCAATGAAAGTTTAGGAGAAGTAGACACTGGCTTGGAGCCTCCTGTGGTTCCTGGAGCCTTTCCTCCCTCCCCACAGCTGTCCTTTCTCCTCAAGACTTGATGCTTTCTTAGTACCAGAGAAACAAACTCCCTTCATTGCCCATGGGAGAGTGAACTCACAGAGCCACACTGAGGAGAAGCTTGCTAATATTCCCTAAAATTGTAACTATGTACATTTATGGCCCAGCAAGTGTACTTCTCAATATCTTACCCAGAGAAACACACATCTGTCACACCAGGGGGCTTGTACTAGGGTAGCCAATACAGTATTGTTAGTAATAGATACGTGTTTACCAAGAGTGGAAGGGCTGAACAATGTATGAGTATATTTAGGCCATTAAATTATTTTTGAAAGTTTATATATGATAGATTTATTTTAGTAACACCAGAAGACTTCTAAAATAGAGTGTCAAGATGAATAAATGCAAGTAATGGAATACATTAATATAACATGACACGTTTTAAAAGGAAATCTGCACATATATGCAAAACAATATTACACCTTTACAAATGTAAAGATAAATACACATAAAATGGTTTGGAATTAGTTCCATTGAATAATAAAAATAATTATTCCCTACGATGGCACTGGGTGTGGAGATGGTGGTCACGCTGGATTGAGATTTATCTCACTAGGTATGTAATCCTGGAAAAGCTACTTACTCTGACTTGGATTCTTTATCTATAAGATGATAATTATTTTTAAAATGCCTACATAACAGAGTTGCCATGAGTATTAAATGAGTTAATAATAGCAATACATATGGAACACTTACTTAGAGTTCAGAAATGCTCTAAGTGCTTTACCTGTATTACCTTGTTTAGTATAAAGCAAGTAGAATTATCATGTACATTTTACAGGTCAAGACACTAAAGGACAGTGAAGCTAAAGTAACTTGCCAAAAGCCTCATAACTCCTAAGTTATGAGAAACCCTCCTAAAGCCAGAGGGTCTCAGCAATGAAAGTCTTCAAAATGAAGCAGTTAAATAAAGAAGGAAAAGTATTGAAGCCTAAAGATATTTCCTGAAGTCCATGAGCCTTCTTTCATTGGAGGAGAATAAGTTTGGATCTATTTCCCAGCTGAAGAAAGACTCAGATACCTGATCTTAATAGCATATTGCTCTAGCAACTAATTAAACAGAAAACAGACAGTCTTCCACTCAATCAAGTCCAAAATTTTGGGGTGAGTTGGATCTCTCCTTTTCCTGTATCCACTAGGACAGATGCAACAATTGATTTAAACGTGTCACCCCTCTGTGGCCTCATGTTGGGCCGAGTGCACCTTCCCACCTTTTAACTTTGGGCTTATCTATGTGAATTACTTTGTCCAGTAGGATGTGAATAGTCTTAATGTGAACAAAGGTTTAAAATGTGCTTGTGCAGTTTGGTTTGTCCTTTTGCACTTGTGCCATTGTTATGAAAAACAAATATTCTGGATATCCACCGTTCCTCCAGCCTAGGATTGGAATGAGACAGGTAGAACAAACATGAACTTAACCTGTAGCCTAGAGACAAATCCTGCTGAATCCAACCAGGATCAGCCAAGCTCCAACTAACTGGAAGTCTCATGAGTAAAAAAAAGTGTGGCTATATGCTACTGAACTTCCAATCATTTATTGTTTTCATTATTATTGTTACACAGCATTATTATAGCTTTGCTGACAGATATGCTCAACAAATATAATGCCTTCTTTTTTCAGTGACTCTAAAAGCCATCTCTCTCCTTGCCCTGGAATAGATGCTTTAACTCTGCAAGTAGATAGTATGAGAAGATAGCCTTCAACTGCTCTTCTTGCTTATATTATCCATCTGTTCCAATCACAGATCAGTGTTAATGATTGACTAATCTTTCTAAAGCCTAGTTTTGCAACTGTCACTTCTCTATTCCAAAATCTTCAGTGACTCCCTAGTATGAGATACTGTCCCCACACTGCTCTAGCCCCTGCCAGTACCTGTTTTCTTATGCTTCTGTACATTTTCACATGCAGTTTCCCCTACCTAGAATTTTCTTCTATCAGCCCACCATTTCCATGTCTCGTGTTCACGTGGCTAGATTTTACTAATGATTAAAAGACTTCTTCTAATTTCTTTGAGTCTGCCCCTTCTTGAGGCATCCCTGTCCAGCATAAACCTTACCCCTTCCCCAAATATGTATGTATGCACATATGCAATAATCACACTTGGGTCTCTTGAAATAGCATATACTTTTTTAAAGCTCTTAAAAGCTCACCATCCTACATATCTCTCTCTCTCTCTCTCTCTCTCTCTCTCTCTCTCTCTCT
>NW_016803211.1:2426320-2428818 GCF_001698545.2 Rhinopithecus bieti
ATATTTATCCTATATAACTATCCTAATTGTTTGCCCCCAGCGAAGGCCACAGGCCCATGGGCCTGTAAGTATTTGTCAGACAAGGCTTGGTTAAACTACAGAAACAAATTAAGCCCTGAATTTCTGAATCTATTCTATGATACAAATCTCCCATTGCACATTTCAGCTTTAGAGTATTTTCAGTGCACAATACGGGTTCATTTCACACTGATGTTATGAAATGAGTCAGTTAGAAGTTCTACTCCACGTGGTCACCCCAGGACGCAGGATGGAGGAGACCTTCATCTCACCACTTGTTCCCACGATTTCACTGTGGGTGACCAGTGGAACTGGGATTTGAGCAAAGCAAATGACTCCCAAATCTGTTTTTTTACCCACTACTTTACATGTGTCTCAAATCAAACACATTCACATGAGGATACAGGGAAGGAATTCTCATCTAATTAACGATATGCAAAGCATTGTTAATTAATTTTTTAACTCTTATTGTGGTACTAGGAGAGAAGTATTTTTATTATATACATTTAGCTATAAGGAAATAAAATTTCTTGAGGTTAAGTAATTTGCCGGTGGTCACATAACTAAAAATATGCCAGAAACAAAATTCAGAACCATAGCTAAATACATGCCAGAATCAGAATTCAGAACCAAGATTGTTTGACAGGTTTCCAAGATATGACCTAGGATATAGCACTTAAGGATTAGAACAAAAATTTATTCTAAAAGCCAAGGGAGACAAGGGAATGCCGACTCAGAGATAATCAGTAAGGGAAGGTACTCACACAAACAAAAAAATCCCCACTATTTCAAGAATTTTCCGTTCAAAATCATTAAAAATACTAATAAAAATTTTATGCTAATTACCTATATCTGATGAACTATGCATCAAGTAGCAATAATATATGTTTGATCCTCATTATTTGTGGATTCGGTATGTGCTAATACATCTACTCACTAAGACTCCTTAGCAATCCCCAAATCAAAGTCCATGGAACTTTCACAGACATTCGTGGACATGCAAAGAGTGATGAAAAATTTGAGTTACCAAACATGCATGTTTCCAACTCTGGCCAAATAAGGTAACTTCATGCTTTCTTGTCTCAGCTCTAATGCTGTAAACAAGAGTGTCTTTGGCAATCTACTTAATGCCAGGTTTTTCACATCGTTGTACTTTTAGTTGGTGATGATGCTGTTTAAAAGGGCCCCAAGCATAGGCTGAAGTGCTGTCTAACTGCAAGAAATGTTTCTACATGCAAGAAGACTGAATGTGCCTTATGGAAAACATACATGTACTAGATAAGTTTAGTTCAGGCATAATGTATAGTGCTATTGAATGTGTTCAATGTTAATAAATCAACAATATGGTACATTTAAGTAAAAGCAAGAAACTTGCTGCTTCAGCAAATGCTAAAGTAACATCTGCAGTGTATGACAAAGTTATGGAAAAGATGAAAAAGCAGCCAAATTTGTTAACTTATAAGATTATGTGTGATAAAAATGCATAATGGGCAGTATTGTCATGAGGCTAGAAACCAAAGAAATTTATGAGAAATTTGTGGTCATGTTACTCTGGGCCAGGAAAATTTCAAATGCTTCTCAGCTATTGCTGGCTGGCATACATGCTTCAAAAAGCACTAAAGCATGAAAATTTTTAAATAAGTAGTTTCTGCAGGTCAAGAGGCTGCAAAAAATTTTGTTTAAATAGTTACTAAGTGCTATGTGGAAGAGTAGATTTTCAATGATAAGTATGTCTTGCCTTAGAAAGATGTTATCAAATGAATCTATATAACATAAAAGACCAATCAATGTTTGGTTGATGAAAGCATTGTGATCAGAGGCTCTCAGGAACCTAACCCTGCATTTCCTCTAGGAGCAATAGTTCAATATTAGCTAATTCAGTGTCCATGGTGACTTTGTAGAACATAACTATTGTGAATAATGAAAACCAACTCTGTGTGTGTGTGCATATGCTGTATTATATTACTGTGCAGCACTTTAAACACTATTAAGAGTTTCCTGGAGATGAGAAATCTGTATGGAAGTAAGGTCAAAATTATATTTCATTTTATTGCTCTTCAATTTTCAATTCATATTCTAAGGTGATTTATAATATTTTTAAAAAAGAGTTCTTAGATTCTTAGAAGAGAATAGCAATAAAAAATATGTGTATGTGTGTGTATATATGTGTGTGTGTGTGCAAACAAATATATCACCTGTGTGTGTCTAGTAGTAAAAGAAAGTTTTTTCCAGTTTCTGCATGTAGGAATTTAATACTTCCAGGTCAAACTCTCTCATCGCATATGTTAACCATGTGGTATTTTTACGAAGTTCTTTTCTTTTTTCTTCAATCTTTTAATCTTATGTCATTTCCAAATAAATTTTTTAAATTAGCTAACATGGGAATTGTGGCCAATAGTATTTTTAAAATTACTTTAGACATTTTGGGAGATTTTAGAGTGTTTGTTTTTAGACCTTAGCCGCTTTTTTTTTTTTTTTTT
>NW_016803211.1:2430996-2457028 GCF_001698545.2 Rhinopithecus bieti
TAACAAATGGAAGAACATACCATGCTCATGGATAGGAAGAATCAATATCGTGAAAATGGCCATACTGCCCAAGGTTATTTATAGATTCAATGCCATCCCCATCAAGCTACCAAATGAGTTTCTTCACAAAATTGGAAAAAATTGCTTTAAAGTTCATATGCAACCAAAAAGGAACCCACATTGCCAAGACAATCCTAAGTGAAAAGAACAAAGCTGGAGGCATCACGCTACCTGACTTCAAACTATACTACAAGGCTACAGTAACCAAAACAGCATGGTACTGGTACCAAAACAGAGATATAGACCAATGGAACAGAACAGAGTCCTCAGAAATAATACCACACATCTACAGCCATCTGATCTTTGACCAACCTGAGACCTTAGCTGTTTTTAAATGAAAATGAAAGTGATTTGGCACTGACTGTATTCCTCCAAGAACTATTGTGATTGGAAGAGATACACTTAAGTTTCAGTGGGTGGCTAAATATTTGTTATTTTCTGAATAAGTTAGACTTTTCCATCTTTTGCAGAAATAACCCATAGAGTTCTTTGTCAAAGGGACCATTTGCAGCCTCAGTTTTTTCTTTTTTGCAGTGTGTTATTAACACAAAATCTGATAAATGAGTAGGCTTCCTCTTATTCACATGGATCCTGTTCTCTTCTATGAATGTAAGAACTTTTTTAAAATAAAAAATCACCTTGGAATATAAATTGAAAATTGAAGAGCAATGAAAAGAAATATAATTTCTACTTTATCTCCATACAGATTTTCCATCTCCAGGGAACTCTTACTGCAGTTTAAAGGACTGTGCAACAATCTAATTGTTCTACTTGATTGCAAATCATAGGACATGCAAACAGAAAATGAACCTATCTCAGTAAATGTATTATTAAAATATTTTAAATATGCTTGCACAGAGGCGATGGAGATGTTATGTACCTGGACAGAAAGAAAATAAGGAAAGAAAGGCTTTCGGCAGAGACCTTGGATACTCTAGATTGTAATAGGAGTAAAACTGCCATGAGTCTGTCGACAGCTGGACATGCCTAATAAGGGGATGGTAGAGAGGGGGGTTGATGGACCTTCAGAAATGGGAGCAGAAATTTCATGTGCATAAATGAAAGCAATAATAATCCAGCTATATGTGCTGAGGCTATAAGAACCGGGTTTCTAGGATCTAGGATTCTAGAGATGGGAGACCTGAGAGAAAATGTGGAATACATTGACATAGCAGCCAGTTATTGACTCATTTTTATTCCTGTCTTGTCATGTCAGTCCTTGCCTTCCAAATGCCTGCAAGTATCTGCTTTTGTTTGCCTGAGAAATCTTCAGACCTCCAGAGCCCACTTTGCACGCAAGTACACCAGGCCTGAATTCCTGGGGAATGAGCAACACTCCCCCAGCAGTCTTCAACCAATGAATGAGGCCTGATCAACTCAAGAAAGTATTGAAGCAGACTGTGTGGGGCCTCTGAGTGAAGCAACTGCTTGGGGACTGTGGTGAACTCCCTCGCTGAAGTGGCCAGCTACAACTAGCTACAGCCCGTTTGATTTCATTTGGCAATGTGGCCTTTGATCTGTCAAATTCTCTTGTGGGAAATCTGATTTTTAAATATTTAAAATTAATTTAAACTTCTTTTTTAAAAAACAAATCATATTTGTTTATTTGATTTTTTTGGAAATAGAGTCTCACTCTGTCTCCCAGACTTGAATGCAGTGGTGGAATCACAGCTCACTACAGCCTCAACCTTCCAAACTCAAGGGATCACCCCATCTCAGCCTCCCAAGTAGCCAGGACTACAGGCATGCACTGCCATGCCTGGAGAGAGAGAGATATATATATAGATATATATAGATATATATGTTAGAGACAGGGGTCTCCCTATGTTGCCCAGGCTGGTCTTGAACTCCAAGGCATGAGCAATCCTCCCAGCTTGGGCTCCCAAATGCTGAAAGTATAGGCATGAGCCACTGTGCCCTGTCCAAACTTCTAAAAATTATAAAACACACTACACAAAACATCAAAATACCCTTAGATGGTGTCTACTAAAACATATGTGTATAAACCCTATGACCAAGCAATTCCAATTCAGGCAGATACTCAAGAACACTACGTAATTAGAGCATCAAAACACATACATCCTATAATGTTCACAGGAGCACTATTCCTATCTCTGAAGTTGAAAGAGTCCAAATGCTTATAAAGAGAAGGTTGGATAGATACATTGTGCATTTCCATGCTATGGGATACTATGCAGCCAGAAGAATAAGTCAATCATTGCTACCCGCCACAAAATAAATGATGGTCTCAAACATCATGGTGAACAAAAGAAGCCACAACCCAAGTATACCCTCTCTGTGAATTCATTCATATAAAATACACAAGCAGGCAAAATTAATCTATGTTGCTGAGCATCAAAACAGGAGTTCCTATTTCAAGTCAGATCTTCCACTAGGATTTCATAAGTATTGATATATGCTTTGGGGTTAAATTATTTCTGTCTCTTTTAAGGTGTAATTCTTCCAGGGAGATTGATAACATGATTCTATAATTCATTATTACTTTAATATGGATTAGGTCCCAATATTGACAGAAGGCCTCCTATTAGAGCTCCTAGCTCTGCTAGGAACTATAGATACAGAAGCGAACAAGTCAGAATCCCTGCCGATTGGACAATGCCTAAAGCAAACCTTGAAATCATATATTACTTTATGTAGATTTTGATTGCTGCCTATTCACTTCTGAACTAGTTACAGAGGGCTGGATATATGAGATTATGCTCCTTTGTTTATACCCAAACCTTAAGAGTAATACTGCCTTACTTTGAGTTCCCCTAAAACCTACCCTGAAAACAAAGAGTTAAATGAAAGTAGCTTATCTTGGAGACAATTCTGGAAAACCCTAGTGCAGGAGTGAGGTATGAGGGAGGAAAGACAAGTCTGAGGGGTGAGGGAGCTGGAGTGTTTATCCAACTACTCTTCTGAGTCATTAGTTTAAGACTGGTCTTACAGAACATTACTTCTCAGAAATTACCAATGTGACAAAGAAAAGTCAAAGAAAACTTTATAAAAGTCAAAGAAAACTCTCAGAAAAAGAAACACAAAAACCAACGGCTGAAAGTCAGGCCAAATACAATTTTCAGCAAAAGCACCAGAACCCAGAGTACATACTATGAGCATACAGATGGGGTTTCGGTATCCTCCATCTGCTACAACTACCCAAGGTAAGAGGCAGTTCCTCAAATAAGTGTATGGGTGCAGGAAAGAATGGAAAAGAGACAAAATGAATTTCAGGTAGGCACTCAAACCAGTGTCTACAACACACTCAAACCAGGAGTCAGACGTCAAACAATGAAATAATCAAAAGTGAAAACAACATACTGTTGCTTATGTCTGGGTCCTCTCCAAGGTTGGCCCACCTGGGTGTCTACACTCATCTCTGGACAGTTCACTTTCCAATTCCATGGTTAATGCTTAGAAAGAAAGTAACCCTAGAATCTTCCCCACTGGGGGATTCGAACTCGAAATAATTTCCTTGAGTGCAGGAATCCAAACTTCATCTTGCCCGACAGGTGTCCCTGCAACCTGTGATTCTTCCACCAGAAGGGGGCACACTCTCTGACAAGGCAGCCTCTTCCATCACCAGAAAGTCTTACTTATTCTATAGCTCTGGCATGATCATAAAATCTGCATCCCCGTGACTTCCACCGTGCCCCCCTCTGTTGCTCTCTGGCCCATTAGTCCCTCCTGGGCCTGTCCTGGACTCCAGTTCCACCTCTGCAGTGTCATTCAGCCGTATCCACAAGTGCTTTGGACTAGACATTATTTTCACAGCATGGTAGGGGATGGGTAGATTTTTCTTTCATTCAGTCTCTACGGATGCTTTACAGATGAGCTCAATGACTCTCAGAAGGGTTAAGTAACTGGGCCAGGGTCATAGACTGACTAGTGAGAGAAACGAGGTTCAAACACAGAATATCTGACTCCAATATAACCCACTGAGTATCTGGGGTGGGGTGTGGTGTGTGTGGTGTGCATCTGTATGTATGACTGTGAGTGTGCATGCATGCACAGTGTGCATGTGTATGTGTATGTGTGCATGTGGCTTCTCACTATCCCCCCACACACACTACCACGCCCAAGTCTAGTGAGTATCTCTCCATTTTCCACACCTATCCCTGACAACCTCATGCAATGAGATTAACCTCCAAATCAGCAGGCCTTGAATCCTTCACCTTCTCCCAGCATCAAAATACACTTCTTTGGGGTCTTAGCCTCCAGAGTCTGTGCCTGCCCACCAAAAGGGCAATGGGTTCTCCTAATGAATAAATGGAGGCCTGCATGAAAAATGACTGTGATTTCTCTCCAGGTTATAACTTACCCTCAGATAATGCCTTCATGCAGAGACACAGCTGGGGTGGGAATTTCTGTCACTGGAGTAGGCATAGGAGAATTGGGGGTTCCTTTGGAGATTTGTGGTACAACCCAAATAATATCATATAACATATCCCACCTACTCAACCTACAGGCTGAGATCCCACTTAAAGGGATGGTAGTTTGCCCTAAGGAGCCATGACTACCAGGCTGCAACGAAGCCCTGCATGCCCTCAGTGCATTGGGGTATACATTAGAGCCCCCCGCCATGATATTTGGGATTCAGTGTGCCCCTGCTTTTTAAGTCACAAAACAGTCCCATCCCTGCTCTTGTAGATTCCCCAGACAGATATCACAGACCAGTTGTCTCCTAACAGAATTTTCCTCCCCCTTGGAAATCAGTGCAGAGGGGAAGAAGCAGAGCTATTTCCATAAGACAGTGCTTGTTTCTGTGAAAAAGAGTAAGGAGTTTTAGTCACACAGCCGCGTGTTCAAAGCTGGGCTCTGTCTTAAACTAATGGGACAATGGGCTAGTTTCTCAAACTCTCTGAGTCTAAAGTCCCATATATAAAAGAGAATAACCCTCACCTGCTCACAGGTTGCTATGAGGATTAAATGTTATGATGCCTATGGATGTTCCATGCATGCTGTAATACTCAAAGTTGCTTTTATTTTCCTGTTATAAAAGCAACTCCCCACTTTCCTTCTGGTACAGAAAGGAAGAGTATTTCAAGATTAAGGGTTCTCTCTCTCTCTCTCTCTCTCTCTCTCTCTCTGTCTCATCTTCAAAAGTAGTGTATGAGACAGGAATACAGTCCTTTCTTGGTGGGGACAGCTAGTGACAGCCATGTGTTTTATCAGGACAGAGAACTCTCCAGTTCCCCAGGCATGTTCTCTACATTGTTCTTAACTATTGTTCATTTTTGTACTGTATCTTCCAGTTCACAATCTGCTAGATTCCATGGCAAAATCTGCCTTCACTCCTGCCAAAAATGATCATTTTCTCCTTCCTTGCTTCTCAGCCGACTTTCCTATTCATTCCTGATGTCATTTGAAAACTTAGCTGCCCTCCCTCATCCATGAGTCTTAAGTTCAATCTCCTACCGCTATGATTTTTCTTCAGCATCTGGGTTGCTTAACTTACTGCTGCCATGGGGGATACAGATGTGCAGCAGATGCCAGGATAAGTGGAAAGAGTGTGTCAAATGGAAAATGTATTCAGGTTGCCGTATGGATGGTAGAATGTTGTTTTTTTCTTTTTGTTTTTTTGTTTTTTTTTTTCAGACCTCTGGCTCTGGAACTTTGCAGAAAGTTAAGATTTTTTGAACATCTTATTGAAGCATAACATACAAACAGAAAAAAATGTATATATCACAAACATATAGCTTGTTGAATTTTCAGTCTAAGCACACATGTGTAACCACTATCCAAACCAAGTAAGAAAACATGACTAGGAGCTCTATTTACCCACCACTGTCATTCCCCCAAGGGTAAGCACTATTCTGACTTCTTAACAAAATACATTCCTTCCTCAGTATATGCAGGGAACTGGCTCCAGGACTCCAGGGTATATCAAACTCCACACATACCCAAGTCCTGCAGTCAGCTTTGCAGAATACACCTATACAAAAAGTTGACCTTCTGTACACATAGGGTTGGCATCCTAGGAATACTGTATTTTTTATCAACATTTGTTTGAAAAAAAAATCTATTGTATAAGTTGACCCATGCAGTTCAAATTTGTGTTGTGCAAGGGTAAACTGTAAATTTGTTTTTGAATTTTGTATGAATAAAATTCTATATGATATATTCTGTCCTGTCTGGCTTCTTTCACTGAATATTATGTTTGTAAGATATAGTCTTACTGCTGCGTGTCATAGTCATTCATGTTTCATCATTGCTGGGTGTAGTTCTATTGTATAAATATGCCACTAACCATTTCATCGTTAAAAAACATTTGGAACATCTCCAGAGTGAGGCTTTTAAGAAAAGCTTTGCTATGAAGATTCTTGTGCATGTCTTATATTGCATATATGTGTTCTCTTGGGTACATACCTAGAAGTAGAATTGCTGACTTATAGGGTATCCATATATTCAACTTTAGTAAACTACCAGTTTCCAAAATGGTTGGACCATTATATCCTCCCATCATCATAGCATGAGAGTTTCAGATGCTCTGTGTCTTCATCAACACCTGGTATTGTCTACGGTATTCTGATTTTGCTTTATCTTATTATTCATTTTTGGCATTCTAGTGAGTGTGTAATTGTACCTCATTTTGGTTTTAATTTGCATTTTCCAAATGATGAATGAAGTTTGGCACGTTTTGCATATATTTATTGGCCATTTGTGTATCCCTTTTGTAAAGTGCCTATTAAAGTGTTTTGTATATTTTTAAACTTTTTAGTACTTTATTTTAAAAGTTTTTTATTAATTAAAAGATTTAAGTTTTTATGTAAGACTAGAATTGGAGAGTTGGTCACACTTTAATGGACTTTTCTATCACTTGTCCTGATTTTATAATAACTATAAATGTCTCCAGTTATCCCTAATGGCATCTCAAATTGTCAGAAGTTTCTCTAAGGAATTTAATTTTATTCAAAAGTGTACTTTATAGCTCTTTTAGAAACCATGGATGGATATTCAGAAACCTAGTTTTTGTTATTTTACTGAATAGCTCTGTGACCACAGGCAAAGATTTCATTCTACTTTAGTCTTAGTATCCCCACCTGAAAAATGAAAAGGTTGAATTTGAGATCATCCATCTCTAATATTCTATAACATACTAGTAAGTACGTTATTTGAAAGGGCAAGGAACAGGGTAAAACAGATACTATGAAACTTAAAGAATTTCCATAAGCTTGGTAACCCTTGCTCTTGAATAAAAATCTGCAAAACATTCTAAGCCTCAATTTCAAAAATTTCTTCCATCTTCTTTCATGTCTTAAATTTTACCCAAATTGTGTTTTCCATGCTAGGAGAAATATTGTATCAAAGCTCTGGTTATCCTTCTCTTCTCCAGAATTTTTTTCTTTATTGCAAACAGTAACTGGATCAGAATTGCCAATCCCTTCAAAATAAAGCAGCTCATTATGGTTTTGTTTTGGGGTGTGTGTGTGCGTGTGTGTGTGTGTGTGTGTGTGTGCTCGCGCGCGTGCGCGCACGTGTGTGCATGTGCCTGAAATGGAGGGAAAGAAAAAAAAACCACTTATCTTCCATGACCTAGCCATAGAACCCTGGACCAGCCTATTGCATCTATTCTACTTTCTATATACTTTTGCTTCCTTGAACAGATCCTTCTAAGTACTCAAAGGTAAAATGGGTGTCACTAACCTGAAATCTACATTTTCTTTCTGCCCTTCCTCACTAGTGGCTTAACTTCAGCTGCCTGATGGTGAACTGTTCTGTCCCCACATTGACTGGAAGATTTTACAAAATAGTATTTAAAAATCTTCACAACTTCAGTGAAATGAAAGATTTCATATAACAAGACATAAAATGCCGTAAGCATAGGGGAACTGATTAATAAACTAGACAACCTTTAAAAGAAGAAGCATGTCCATCAAAAGACACCATCAGAGAAAGAAAAGGCAAAGCATAGAGGGGAAAGTATATTTGATACATGGAAAACCAACAAAGGACTTGTGGCTAGATTATTGTTTTCTAAAACCTACAAATCAGTGAGAAAAGATAGACAACCCAATAAAGAATAAGCAGTACCTGTGAACAAACACTTTAAAAAGAAGATAAATAAACTTATAAACAGATGCACCCTCGGTAGTAATCAAGGAAATGCATATTAATACCGCTGTGAGATGCCACTATATGGACACCAGACTCAACATTACTTAAACATACAAAAATATTGAATGTTTGAGAGGGTAGGGAACAAAGTAAATTCTTATACTTGCTGGTGGGAGTGTAAATTGGGACATCTACCTTTTTACAGGCAGTAAGACAGTGTCTAATAGAATTAAAGATATATACAATCTGTGTGTGACTCAGTAATTGTACTGCTAACGCATAGCCTACAGAATTGCATACATATGTGCATCAAGATACATGTACTAATTTATGAGTGCATCATTCACAAAAGCAAAAAGCGAGAAACAATCTAAATGTCAATCAATGGTATGAGGTTTAGATAAATTCATATATATTCACCCAGTAGAATATTGCAAGTAATGAAAATCAATGACTCCAGCTATACAGAACGAGATGAATGAATCTTCAAAACACCATGTCAATAAAGGAAACCAAATGCAAAACAATACATACTGTTTGATTCAATCAACATAAAGTTCAAAAAAAGGCAAAACTGCCAAGCATAGTGTCTCATGCCTTTAATTCCAGCACTTTGGGAGGCTGAGGCGGGCAGATCACCTTAGGTCAGGAGTTCAGTTTGAGACTAGCCTGGCCAACATGGTGAAACCTCATCTCTAGTAAAACTACAAAAATTAGCCGGGCATAGTGGCACGTGCCTGTAATCCCAGGTACTCTGGAGGCTGAGGCAGGAGAATCTCTTGAATCCGGGAGACGGAGGTAGCAGTGAGCCGAGATTGTACCACTGTACTCCAGCCTGGGCGACAGAGTGAGACTCTGTCAAAAAAAAAAAAAAAAAAAAAAAAGGCAAAACTAAACTCTTATTTGTGGATTATTAAAAATATAAAGAAAAGCATATAAATGATTGCTTTAACCCTAGAATAGAAGTTACCTCTAGGGGAAGGAAGAAGAGAGATGTGTACTCACGGTTTCTGGTTTGCTGATAGCATTCTGATTCTTGATGTGGTGGTAGTTCACAGATGTAACCTTCACAAATTCTTACACAATATAATGATGTTTTAGGAACTTTTTGATATATGTTTTATTTCACAATATAAAAAGAAAACAATGTGTGTCAGTGCCTGGCACATAGTAAATGCTCAATACATAATCAATTATTATCATAAATATATAATAATTGCATTTTTAAAGTACTTTGCATTTTACAAAGTGTTCTTCACAAAAAAACAGGCACTGTTATCATTCCTATTTCACAGATGAAAAACTAAGGCTTACTCTTGCCACAACACAGCTAACCAGAACCACAGCTCTGGTCTGCTGCTTTCAAATCCCACTTCTCTTTCCTGGGCTCTCCTACCTGTCATGCTGTTTAACCAAGGAAAATGAGCCAACAGTCTGATATCCAAAATCTCATTCAGAACAGTGTTTGCTTAGCTGTGTGATTTGAGTCAAAAGTCCGTGTGTGTGTGTGTGTGTGTGTGTGTGTGTGTGTAAGCCTTGGTTTTCCCTTGGGTCAAAGGTGTATGAAGGCTTCCAATTTGCTACATAACCCAAGGTGACAGAAACAAACACATGTTGTGAGGTATAAAATGCTGAATGTACTCAGTGAGTGCTTCTTTGATTTGCTTTTATCTATACTTTGAGTCTAAGCTTATTTTAATATTTAAAGTAAAACCAACATTGATGTTAACAGTTTCTCACTCCTCCTCCCAAGGCTCCCACCTACCCACCACCAAAAGAAATAAGTAATAAGGAGCCTGAACATCAGGACCAATTATAACCAGCCTGCATAGGACCTTGTATTGTAACTGTGAACAATAGAAAGCATATATCTTTTCTTCACTGAAAGTTGATAAAAAGCATTTTCCCATTACATCCGTTGGAGAGAGGTTAAAGTGCACAAACTGGGAAATTAAGCTTATTTTCAGGCTATTTTAACCAAAAACAATCTCTAGGCCTATCTCACATGTCTTCTGACAGGAGGGCATCCACTGGGAAGATTACGTCTGTTATCAAGGAGAGCAATGAACTTTCCATTTATACTAGACTTTTATAATCTGAAGAGAGAAAGGTACGTTTATTTAGTCTTTTAAAAAGGAAAAGGAAACCCTACAAATCTGTCCATTATACCTGCAGAGAATCTAAAGTGAGGTCAAGACAAAAGCAGATTACTTTTGATAGTATTAATAAGAGTTTATTGCAAGGCCTGCAAGCCAGATCTCCCTCTGTGAATTTCTGAATGGCTTTAGGAGCTGGGCTATTCTTAGAGTAATGAGAAAGAGCCTTATCTCACACTATAGAAAATTCAAAGATCCCATGGCTTCAGAAGCCTTATTGACGCACTTTAGTAAAACTGAAAGCTAGGGTGGTTACTATCACAAATTCATGTACAATGTTAGGGATATAAAAAAGAAAAACCTAAGAGTCATAGGCATGCAGTTCCCAATATGGTATATTAATAACAGCATCCCATAAGACCCTAATGGGACTGTGGATGTTTCTATGACGAAATTTTGTTTTGAGGCAGTATTAGCAGTAGTATTATCAGTAAGTTGGGGTTATTGGTTTTCAGTATCAGACACTGATTCTAATTTAAATAATAGGGAAGATATTGGAAAATTTTTGAGGACTCAAAGATTAGTGAGTGGTTGGGTTTGGGAAGAATTGAGAGCCAAGAGAGTGACAGAGAACAAGATGCAGACAGCAGAGCAATAGTCTCCTTGTCTATTGCAGTAAGAAAACCCTAGTCAGGCAGGGTACCATCTTTATTATGTATGACCTATAGTTACTCTGTTCTTGGGTGACTGGGTCAAGGTGTGAAGTTCTAGGAAAGATCATCTGGTTGGCTAACCTCAGATCATAGGTAACCTCCCTTCTCATAAAATAAACTTATATAGGAGACAAAAACACATGGAATATGACCCATTTCAGCTTCAGCAGTGGGCATGGAGTAACTGAAAATTTCTCTCCCACCAAGGCTACACAAGACGTATCACTGAAAGTTTACCAAAACCTCAATTTTGTGTCTGACTCAAATCCTCAGATAAAATTCTTGAAAAACATCTTGATTGCTGTTCCCAGAAGAGACACACTAACTGTCCCTATGTCTGTCCCTCAGTTCCCAGTCTCATATTCTTCACTAAATATACACATGCTTTATTTTTACCCTTAGACAATGAACGCTTTGAGGGCAGCGCATGCATCTTCATAAGGAGCCCAGAGGATGCTTGGCTTGTGAATGTTTTCTCTGAATTGCTGGTGAGTGGAAACAATGGGTCCCCACTGGACTTTTGCCAGGCACTGCTTCAGAAGGTTCCCCAGACTGATGAAAGGATGCACATGGATGGCCTGGAGCCCTGCCCGTGGTTGGGAACATGGGTTGCTCAGTGTTAAAATCCAGTTTTTATGCACTGGAGCATGAAGGAAAGACGAATCATTTACCCCCCTCAATCTTCCTTTATCCCCTCAGTTCATGACTCCATCCACCACCATCAAGATTGGGAGCACTACATAATGATGGGAGTGCCTGAAGCCACATCTAAGGGTTTGCTTTAGGCTTCCTCCTTGTACTTCTGTCCCATTATCATCATTGTCATCATCACTAAATGGTTTTCTTCATCTTGAAGACATGCAGCAAGCTTTCAATTAAAGTCCACTATGAATAACATTCTGTGCCAGGTACTAGGCTAAGCATGTTAACATGAATTATCCAATTTAATGCTCACAATGACTATATTAGGCAAGACTCTTACCATTTGTGACATGGTTTGACAGATGAGCCTAGCTTTTTCTTTTTTTTCACTATCTGCCTTTTTGGAGAGGTATGGCAGAGTAAGCACACAAAGTGCAAATTCAGGAACCAGTCAGCTTGAGTTCAAATCTCATTCCCAGTGCTTACTGTCTGTGTGACCTTGGACCAGTTACTTAACTTCTCTGTGCTTCAATTTGCTGTTCTATAAATGGAGATAGTAATAGTTCATACCTTAAAACAGTATGTGTTAAATGAGCAAAAGCACTCAGAAAATACCCAATGTATTACAAGTATTCAATAAATATTCAGAAGGGCTATGTCAATTTTCCTCACATCTACTTAACTCCACACCTTATGCCCCAGTCTCCCCTATCCTGAAAGGACTCTGATAGCCTGTAACTGTGACTGAATTCTGGCCAGTAGAGACCAAAATGGGTTCGTGCAGTAGCCCATCTCATCAGGAAGACACGTATTTACTTTCACCTTCAAAAAAAGCACAATGAAATCCCATAGGATATTCCAGATGTCCTCTCCATCACATTACAGTACTTTTGTTCATTTTCCCTCGTCAGCACCTGTCTAGAAAATGGCTATTTTTGATTACAGATTTGATGACTTAAGCTTACTTTATTTACTTTTTGTTATAAATTTGACTGCTTAGGATTTTTTGTTCTTAATTTCAGACATTTATATCTCATTTTCTTTATGAGAAAATCCAGGAATTACAGGTTTAATGCCATGGTAAGTAATATTAAAATAAATGGCAAGCCATGAATTGGTAAATTAAAACATCTAATAATTGGATTGGAAAATATAAAAACTCTGGATTCAGTGAACCAGCACCAGTCTAATTTAAATGTCTAATTAAAAGTTATTTGGAGGCACAGCATACACAAACTGCATTGCTGTCTTCAATGACTGGGAATGAAGCTTGGTAACCAGAAGAAAAAATGGAATTGCATTAAGAAATGGGAATGGAGGGTAATCTTTAATCAGAGTACTCCATTTTAATCAAGGGATGTCTGACTCTACATTCCATTTCCACTTCATTAAAATATGCTGTCCCTGGTGCTGAAACTGCTGTTACTTGTTTAACAGCAGAGCAACCGAGCTTTAAGCCAGAAAAGGAAGTAGCAATGCCCAGGATGGAGGCAGGAGCTTTTGTTAGCTAAAGTACTATTTATCCAAAGTTGCTGGAGAGCTATGGAGGGAGAAAAAGAAGAAGGTTTGTGATTAGGGAAGTCTAGATTAGAACTGATTTTACAAGAACAAGCCTGCCAGTCTGCAAGCTGATTCATACAGAGGGCTATTCATAGCAGAGGGCTATTTAACACATTGTCAAATATGACATTCTAAAAATGCAGCATGATCGTTTGTACAAATAGCTAATGAACAGTGACATATTTAGATTGCCTGCATAGAGGTGGCAGAGTACGTGCAGCTAGGCAAAAAGAACTCCATCATCGTACAGCAAAAACAGAAAATGTCCAAAATAAAACTCTAAAATTAGATTTGTCTCCAGAAGTTTACCAATTCTGGCACTACTAATTTGTCACTGCTACCTTTATCTCTCTGTTTTATTGTCTAAAATATAGAACAACAACTGTGTCTACTTTTTGGCCTTGTGTGAAAATTAAATTGATATTAAGTAGGTTAAGATATACAATGCAATTAGGACAGAAACCAAGAAAGAACTAAGTCCTTAATAAACACACAATGCTATAAGTATTGGTAATACATCAATGACAGGTATTCTTCCCAACTAAGGATATGTGAAGTACATGCATTTGTATAAATACTACCAAAGCAAAACCTAAATGCTAAGCTGAACTTTTATTTACAGTGTCAGCTACATGATGCTTTTATTTCTGTAGCATGGACAATGGAGTTTCTTCCCCTAAAGATGTTTCTCATTTTTAAGAGGTCAAAGTTGACTCCATTTTTTCAAGAAAAGCTCCTCTATCAAGCCCCTTAATAAACTAGGCACTGTGCTAGACTAGGTTTCTAAAAGAAGCCAGTCAAGGAGCTTGAAGATCCTCTGTCATTAATAACAACACCTATTGTAAACACACAACCTATAGCACATTTGAGCATTAGCAAACACCCACCCCACTCGCAACACACACACATTAAACAAGTTTTTATTATTATCCCATGTTACAGGTTAGAAAACTGAGGCTTAGAAGAGGGAGGACCTGCCTTAGGCACTCTGCCATAAGTGCTCGGCAATGTCTAATCCATACTCCCACCTCACTGCTGAGTAGCCCACATTTACAGAGGTGCTGACCTCTTCCCACCTCCCCTTTATCAGGACTGTATAAAGAAAACAATTCAGGATAATTTAGAGACTAAGACCTCCTAATGAAATACAAAGTTCCATCTTCTTCCCACTTTCTGCAGACACTGTCAATAGAGCATGAACTAAGAAAAATCTCTGCAGTCAAAATGCAGTGAGCACAGCAGATGAATTACCTCTTATCTTTAGTTCCGCTTCCCTTCCTAGTGAATAAATGAGTAAATCAATATATCCCTAGGTCATATGCACCTCCTTTTACTCCAAGCAAGTGTTTGTGTTTTGTTTGAAGAAAAAAAAACTAAGCCACCTAAAGCCATTTTCACAGTTTACCATCTAACAAAACACAGCAGTGGTAATTAAAACAATCTGGGGCTAAGGAAAGATGGAAGGGAAATCTGTCACCACTGAGACTATCAAGGAGAAAAAAAGAGTCCTGGGGAGTTAAGCAGAAACATTGACAATTTGTTAGGTCTAACCCCAGAGTGACGCACAGTGAAAGGATGAGGCAGAGATTGTTGCTACAGGAAATGTCAGCTTTACATGAGAAGCCCGTGGAAGAACACTGAATAGGTGCTCATAGTTTTCATCTTCTGCCAAGTCCAGGAAAGGACTGGATTTTCTTTGTACAAATGGGAATTAACTCTCTGTCTTTATTTTCATAGACTAGTTTTGAAAAGGAATAACCACTCTGGTATACTCACCCTGTGTCAGCTTAAAGTGAAGTGTTAAAGAGAAAGTCAACCCGTATCCTAACTTTAAATTATTTTAAGTTTTGGTTTAACTTAATTTTAAGAATGCTGTCTTTCAAGTTCACAGTTAGATTCCTTTTTCTTATTCTGAGATAGTTCATCAAACTCCCCACCCCACTGGCTGAATTCACTCAAACCTCTCTCTGGGGTGAAATTGTTCAGTAGCTTTCAGCCTCCAACCTGTACCTGTTAGAGTAAAACCAACAAGAACAATCCTGAAAAAATTCTGACCCCCCTCTTGTTCTTCTGAATCTGTTTTATAGGAAAGTTTTTCCTACTTGAGGTTTTGGGTACTCTACATCTTACATAGTTGCTGTCTTAAGGGGAAACTATTTGCCAGAAATTTGTGAATTCCCACACAGTAAGAAAAATAATCATTGGATATGGAACAATTTTGCTAACCTCATTTCTCTCTGTTTGTTGGTTAAAGGAGACATTGATTAGATAATGTAATAACAATAGCAACAGCAACAATAATAATCGCAAACCCCTGTGTGATGGTGTTCTTTTTGGTAAATGTTATCATTATTTTAGTCTTCAAAGCAACTCTTTGAAGTAAGGGCAGTTGTTATCCCTACTCTACAAATAGGAAAACACCCACATTAGTTAGAAATGATTGATGTACATCAATGTTAAAAAAAAAAAAAAAAAACTAAAGCTTTGTTATTGCTGCCTCCCAAAAACTTGAATCATTTAATTTACCATGACAAAATATAAGAATAACATGAAATGTAGGTTTCTTGCATATCAGCCAGAGGTTTCTCAGGGGTTTTACATTATTTAGAGATTTATTGGTTTTTAGCTAGTCTGTCAGAGTGGAAAAATAAATTACAATTTTCTATATTATCTTTGTCTAGATTCATTTTGAATTGTCTTTAAACAACAATTCTAGTCCCCCCAAAACTTATCAATAACAACATTAATATGTAGAAGTTGAAGAACAGAAAATATTAAGGGATGGAGATGGAAGAATATACATTCAAGAAGTAAAAGAAGTAACCCCTCAGGGAGTGAGGGGAGTGAGATTACATAAGCTTTTTCCCCTAAACTGTTCCCAAATTGTTTATTATAAAAGAAAACTAAAGAAAACACAAGAGTGTGTTATCTTCTGGAAGGAATCATATCTACTTCTGAGATGAAGAGTTTATACCTATAAGGACTAGAATCTGGAGTAAGAGGCACCTCTTATTCTTCGCTTCCTCTCCTTCACATTCTCGCTGGTGATTTGGAAGCAATCCTTTGTTACCATTGGCACTACCCGAACTCTAGCCATTCATTCCAACACCAACGTGAGTGACACATCCAAAGAACACCAGGCAGTGCTGGGCAGAACAACATTGAAACTTATATTTCAGAGAGAGGGGTTCCAGGCAGAGAGAGTGAGAACAATCCAAAGAGGAAGAGACAAATCATGAAACAGAGAGAAAACAATACAAACCAGGCATATAACGAGGCAAGAGCAAAAGGCTGGGGGACGCAATTGTGGAATAAGAGCAGTTCAGGAGCAAATTTTGCAATCATGAAAGTCCAGTCACCAACTGGGCTTGGGTGTCCTTGAATGTATCATAATCTTTGACCAAAGGAGCAAGAAATTCTAACATCTTTACCATCACCCTCATTTCTCAAAGGGGATTAACCTGACCTCTCCATTGATTGTTATTTCAGGAAACCAGGCTCTAAGCTGTAAGTCACCGAAAACATTTTGTGCTCATAGAAAGAACCAAAAGGAAGTGTTTGTAAGTAGTAACACTTGTAGTAATAATGGCAACAATTGCAACAGCAATGATGATAGTAATAATAGTTGTAATAATTATAAAAATTACATTTAATGAGAGTTTACTATGTGCTTTCACTGTGTTGCATGCTTATTTTAGGTAATTCACTTCATCTTCACAGCTCTGCTTCACTCATTTTGCAGAAGAAGAAAGTGAGGCTCAGAGGAAAGTCATTTGTCGAAAGACATATAATTAGCAAAGGCTGGAGCCAAGACTGGAATCAAAGTCTGTCTGAACATAGAGCTTAAGTTAACTTATACATCCAGAAAGATGGATTAGACATACTGTTCTCTATTTCTTCTCTAAGCAAACTAAAAATCCTGGATGTGACATATAAAACAAACCAAGGAGAACTCTGAAAGGTGAATAAAATAAGACAGATAAACTAGGGGACTTAGAACCCATGGAACAATGTAGTGGTGTGTCCTCTGGACTTGGATCTGAAAAAGGAAGCAACCTGAAAATGCCAATGGACATAGAAAACAAGCAAACAAAGCATTTTTCACTAGCCAAAGGGCCAGGAAGGGGAATCTTAGAAAAAAAGAAGATTTCTAGACAATAATTATATTATTATAGCCAAAGAACCAAGAACAAATGGTAAACCCACTCATGGCAGCAAGTATATTAAATGTAAATAGTTCAAATATACCAATTAAAAGACAGGGATGGGAAGAGTGGATTCAAAACGCAACTCAACTATATGCTGTCTACAAAAAAAACACTTCAAATATAACAATATAGGTAAATTAAAAGTAAAATAAGGAGAAAGATATATTATAAAAATATTAATTAAAAGAATATAAGAATGTCTATATTAATATCAGATAACTTTATGTAATAGAAGAGTCAATCTGTGAAGAAGACATAGCAATCTTAATGTGTATGCATCAAGCAACAGAACTGCAAAATATATGAAGCATAAACTGATAGAACTGAAAGGAAACATAGATGCCCCCATGATTATAGTTGGAGACTACAACATCCCTCTCTCAACAATTGATATTTCTGTTCCAGAGAGAAAATCAACAAGGATGTAGAAAACCTCAACACCACCATTAAACAGCAGGATCTAACTGACATTTACAGAACAACTCACTCAACATAGATAAAATTCTGGAACATAAAACATACTTGAGCACGTTTGAAAGAAATAAAATCACACAGAATAGATTCTTATACCCCAAGGAATCAAATAGACATTGATAATAAAAAGATAAGAATACTTTCAAATATCTGGAAACTAAACAACACACTTCTAAATAATCCAGGAATTGGAGAGAAACTCTCAAGAGAAATTAAAAAATACATTTAACTCAATAAAGAAATGGAGCATATCAAAATCTGTGGGCTATTTCTAAGGCAGTTCTGAGAGAGAAATTTATAGCACTAAATGTGTATATTCAAAAAGATGATAAAGTCTCAAACTAATAGCCTAAGCCACATCAATAAACTAGAAAAAGGATAACAAAATAAATCCAAACTAAGCAGAAGAAAATAGTTAATAAAGATTAGAGCAGAAAACAATGGAATTGAATTGAAAACAGAGAAACAATATAGGAAGGTGAATGAAACAAAGAGCAGGTTCTTTGAAACGATCAATAAAATTGACAAACTTCTATCAGGACTGCATCAGGGTTCTCTAGAGAGAAAAAACAAGTAAGATAGATGTAGGGGGATTTGTTAAGGGGAAGTGGCTCATAGGATCACAGAAGCAGAGAAGTTTTCCAGTAGGCTGACTGTAAGCTGGAGAACCAGAAAAGCTGGTTGCATGGCTCAAAACTGGTAGCATGGTTCAGTCCAAGTCCAAAACCTCAGAACCAAAGAAGCTGAAAGTGCAACCTCCAGTCAGGCCCAACAGCCCCTGGGAGGCCACTGGTAAAAGTCTTACAGTCAAAACCCGAAGACCTAGAGTCTGATGTCCAAAGGCAGGAGCAGGAAAAGTCTTCTCTTTGGAAAGGAGAGAGAAGGCAGAGGGAGCAAATCCCCATCCTCTGCCTGCCTGATCCAAATGGGCCCTCAGCTAATTGGATTCTGCCTGACCATATTGAGGGTGAGTTTGCTACTCTCAATTCACTGACTCAAAGATCAATGCCTATCAAAAACACTGTATAGGCACATGAAAAACAGTGCCTCGTCAGCCATGTAGGCATCCCTCAGTCCAGTCAAGTTGACACCTAAAATTAACCATCACAAAACTGAAAAGAAAAGAGAAGACACAAGTATATCAGAAATAACACAGGGACTATGAATACAATCCGATTCTTTAAAAAAAAAACTATCACAAATAACTAAATATAAAATGATAATTTGGATAGCCCTGTAACTGTTGTTAGCTAAATTCATATTTTTTTCAATGTTCAAAAAATTAATTTCCAGGCTCAGAAAGATAGTTTCACCTTAACAATTCTACCAAATGGTTAACAAAGACATAGCACCAATTTTACATAATCTCTTCCAAAGAAAGATTTTAAGTAAGTTCAACAAGGCCACAGAACAAAAGATAAATACACAAAAATCTATTGTACTTCTGTATACTACCAATAAGCACATGGACACTGAAATGAAATATGTAATACCATTTCAGTTGCTCAAAAATGAAATACCTAAGTATAAATCTAGCAACACATGTAAGGAACTCATTTTCTGTAAACTCTAAAATACTAATTAAGTACATCAAATAAATTATAAAATGGTGATACATACAATGTACTGGGTGAGTCAACACAGTAAAGATGCCAGTTCTCTCCAAACTGGTGTACATCTTTAATACAATTACTATTAAAAATCCAAGCAAAAATTTTGTAGATATAGACAAGGTAATTATAATATCCAGATGGAAAGGTAAAATAACTAGAAATAGCTTAAACAATTTTTTAAAAGAAGAATATAGTGCAAGGAGTCAGTTTTCCTAATTTCAGGACGTATACACACACCCACACTAATCAACACTGTGTAGTATTGGTAAAGGGATAGACACATATGCCAATGAAAAAGAACAGAGAACCCGAAAATAGAACCACGCAAGTATGTTTATTTTTTGACAAAGATACAAAAATTATTCAATTACTCAATGGAGGAAAGATAGCCTTTTAAACAAGTGGTGATGGAGTAAATGGACACCCATAGGCAACAAAAGTAAACAAGCATGCCCCTTGAAAAGTCATACAGGACAAGGGTGCCATCTCTCACAACTCATAGTCAACATAGTATTGGAAGTTCTGGCCAGGGCAACCAGGCAAGAGTGAGAAATAAAGGTATCCAGATAGAAAGAGAGGAAGTCAGACTAGCCGTGTTTGCAGATGACATGATCCTATATCTAGAAGATCCCATTGTCTTAGCCCAAAACATTCTCAAGCTGATAAAAAACCTTCAGCAAAGTATCAAGATACAAAATTAATGTGCAAAAATCACTAACATTTCTATACACCAACAACAGGCCACCTGAGAGCCAAATCACAAGTAAACTCCTATTCACAATTGCCACAAAAAGAATAAAATACCTAGGAATATAGCTGAAAAGGGATGTGAAAGATCTCTATAAAGAGAAGTACAAACCACTGCTCAGATAAATCAGAGATGAAACAAACAAATGGAAAAACATTTCATGCTCATGGATAAGAAGAATCATTGTCATTAAAATGTCCATACTGCCCAAAGCAATTTATAGATTCAATGCTATTCCCGTTAAACTACCATTTACATTTTTCACAGAACTAGAGAAAAGTATTTAAAATGTATGTGGAATGAAAAAAAAAAAAAAGCCTGGATAGCCAAGGCAATCCTAAACAACAAGAAGAAAGCTGAAGGCATCATTCTACCCCACTTTAAACTATACTGCAGGGCTACAGTAACCAAAACAGCATGGTACTGCTACAAGAACAGACATATAGATCAATGGAACAGAACAGGGGACAAGAAATAAGATGGTACATCTACAACCATCTCATCTTTGAGAAACCTGACAAAAACAAGCAATAGAGAAAGGATTCTCTTTTCAATAAATGGTGTTATGAATAAATGGCTAGCCATATGCAGTAAATTGAAAGTGGACCCTTTCCTTATACCATATACCAAAATTAAATCATGATGGATTAAAGACTTAAATGTAAAACCCCAAATTATGAAATCCTTGGAAGACAACCTAGGCAATACCATTCAAGACATAGGTATGAGCAAAGATTTCATGACAAAGACCCCAAAGGTAATTGGAACAAAAACAAAAATTGACTAGTGGGATCTAATTAAACTAAAGACCTTCTGCACAGTAAAAGAAACTATCAACAGAGTAAACAGACAACCTCCAGGATGGAAGGAAATTTTTCCAAACTATGTATCTGGAAAAGGTATAATGTTCAGCATCTATAAGGAATGTAAACAAAGTTAGAAGAAAAAACAAAACAAAACAAAACATTAAAACGTGAGCAGGACATGAACAGATACTTCTCAAAAGAAGACATATGTGTTGCCAATAATCATGAAGAAAAGCTCAACATCACTGATCATTAGAGAAATGCAAGTCAAAACCATAATGAGATACCATCTCATACCAGTCAGAATGTCTATTATTAAAAAGTCAAAAAATAACAGATGCTAGCAAGGTTGTAAAGAAAAAGGAGTGCTTATACACTGTTGGTGGAAGTGTAAATTAGTTCGACCATTGTAGAAGACAATGTGGTGATTCCTCAATGACCTGAAGACAGAAATACCATTTGACCCAGCAGTCTCATTACTGGGTAAATACCCAAAGGAATATAAACCATTCTATTATAAAGACACATGAACATATATGTTCTTTATAGCACCATTCACGACAACAAAGACATGGAATCAACCTAAATGGCCATAAATTATAGACTGAATAAAGAAAATATGGTACATGGACGCCATGGAATACTATGCAGCTGTAAAAAAGAATGAGATTATATGCTTTGCAGCAACATGGATGGAGCTGGAAGCCATTATCCTTAGCAAACTAATAACAGAAAACCAAATCTCATACGTTCTTACTTATAAGTGGGAGCTAAATAATGAGAACACACGGACATATAGAGGGAAACAAGGTAAAGGGGAGGTGAATGAAAGGTAAATAGGAAGGTGAATGAAACCAGAAGGTAAAGGGTGGAAGGTAAAGGGTGGAAGGAGAGAGAAGATCAGGAAAAATAACTAGTGGGCACTAGGCTTAATACTTGGGTGATGAAATAATCTGCATAAAAAACCCCATGACACATGTTTACCTATGTAACAAACCTGCACATGTACCCCTGAATTTAAAATAAAAGTTTAAAAATAAAAAATAAATTAAAAATTTACAAAACAAAAAAAGAACAAATAAAAACATAAAACCCGGCACGTGTTTCACACTATGTACAAAAAGTAACTCAAAATGTGTCATGAGTTTAGATGCAAAACATAAAACAGTAAAACTTTTAGAAAAAAAAAAATATTCCCAGTCTAGAACTAAGCAAAGAGTTCTTATAATTAACATCACAAGCATAATCCATAAAAGCAAAACTTGACAAATTGGACTTTATCAAAATTAAAACTGCTAATCTGTAAAAGACTGTTAAGATAAAAGACAAGCTATAGATTATTAGAAGAAAATATTTGCATTTCACATATCCGGCAATGGACTTTTATCTAAAATGTATACAGAATGCATAAAACTCAGCAGACAAAAAGTTAAATAATTAGGAAAAGGCGTAAAGAGATATTTCACTGAGGAAGATTTGTAGATGGTAAATAAGCACGTATAAAGATGGTCAATATATTAGCCATTGGGGAAATACAAACTAAAGCCACAATATTACCACACACTATCAGAATGATTTTTTGTTCTTTTATTAAGTGACACCACCACACACTGGCAAAGATGTGCAGAAACTGGATCACTCATACATTGCTTATGCATATGTAAAATGGTACAACCACACTGGAAAACAGTTGTTGATGTATTTAAAAACTAAATATGCAACTACCATATAACCCAACAATTCCTCTCCTGGACATTTATTCAGCAGAGATGAAAATGTGTTTATACAAAAACCTGAAAGAGAATGTTGATGGCAGCTTTATTCACAGTAGCCAAAACATGGAACAGCTCAGATGTTCTCAGATGTCATTCATAGCAGCCAAAACATGGAAACAGCTCAAAACATGCTTCACCTCCAATGGGTGAATGGTCAAACAAACTGTGCTACATGTGCATAATGATTGTTACTCTCTAATAAAAGGGAGAAGGCTACTGATGCACACAGCAACCTGAATGAATCTCCAGAGAATTACCGAGTGAAAAAAGCCAATCCCAAAAGTTGCATATGGTGTGATTCTAGTTATTCGACATACCAGAAGTTACAAAATTCTGGAGATGGAAAACAGAATAACCACAGCCCAGAGTTAAGGGAGTGGTGAGACAGGAGAGAAGTGGGTGTGGCTATGTAAGGGCACATAAGAGGGAGCCTTTCCTGATGGAAATACTCTGTATCTAAACTGTATCAATGTCAATATCTTGTTATTTCTTACAAGATGTTGTAAAATTCCATTTCATTGTAAGATACATATGCATCTACACTAATCTCAGAGTAAAAGGATTTTTGTTTTTTGTTTTTTGTTTTATGTTTTTTTGAGATGGAGTCTCGCTCTGCTGCCCAGGCTGGCGCGATCTCCCCTCACTGCAAGCTCCGCCTCCCGGGTTCACACCATTCTCCTGCCTTAGCCTCAGTAGCTGGGACTACAGGCGCCCGCCACCGCGCCCGGCTAATTTTTTATATTTTTAGTAGAGAGGGGTTTCACTGTGTTAGCCAAGATGGTGTCGATCTCCTGACCTCGTGATCCGGCCGCCTCGGCCTCCCATAGTGCTGGGATTACAGGCGTGAGCCACCGCGCCCCGCCAAAGGTTTAATTTTTTAAAGTCGAACGCGGACTTCTTGGTCATAGCTAGTCTTAGAAATACACATGCACAGTTCCACCACACACTGTAGGGGAAGATGTGCCTCTGTAAGTTTACTTGTCACATGAAACAGATGTTCTACCATCTGTACAGAGACCATCCTTCAGGCTGCCTACACGCTAGTATTCCTTCCAGAGCCAGAAGGTTTTGACTCACGACTGTATTTTGATCTTTCACTCACCCTAAATGTAAATACAAATTCTAAGTCATGTATACATACATACAAGTGTTAAATCATCATAATTCCTATTTTCCACTCAAATAAAGTTTTAAATCAGGAGTATGACACTGCCAAACACTGAGTGACGATAGCAGCACATATGCCACAACAGCCACAACAGATGGCTTACATGTCATGGTTTCTACCCCCAAGTTCTTCTGCCTAGTAAACGTATTAGTAAGCGTGTTACAAAGAAGTATTATGGAATCAGGAGAAAAAGAAAGCAGGTTTTGTTGGCAAATGAGATCTCAGAGAATGAAAAAATAGCATTCCACAAGGGTACATAAGCAGTCCAATATTATAGCATCTAGATCCAAGGATTAAGAATCCTTTGTGGACGTTTTGTTACTTTGTTTTTGTTTTGGTTTGTTTGGTTTGATTTGGTTTGATGAGAGGGATAAAGAAGGCCACATATGCTTTTGAGAATCCAGTGAAAGTTCTGGACCCACTTCCACCCTCTAAAAAACATTTCACACATACACATTTTTCGATTGATCAAAACTATATAATCACTGCTGGAAACATTTTCTGTGACCTGTTTTAGAGAAATGGTCATTCAAGATATGATAATGCTCAAATGTCCAGATAACAAATATCAAATACATCTCTAAAATCCTTGAGCTGGTGATAGCCAGATTTGTTCCCAGGATCTTTGGAGACTGTTACTAATTATAAACATCTCCACGTTATTGCATTGTTTTCTTCCCATATTCAAAGTGCTGATCTTCCTTACCTGTTCAGGTCCACTGAACATGCAGATTTAGTAAATGATGTCTTGTCAATGCCATGCATTAATCAGCTCTTGCCACAATAATGCTGTATAATCAGCCATCTCAAAACTAGGTGTCTTACAACAACTAGCATTTCCCAAGTCTGCAGGTCTGTATCTGGGCTGGCCTTGGCTGGGCTCCGCAGGCAGTTCTGCTTTAAGCTAAACATCAGGTAGACTTGTCATGGCTTGGATTTGGGCATGATCCAAGTGTTTCTTGTATCCTTGGGCCAAAGGCTGCTTAGAGAAGGTTCTAATAGTAAATGGCAGAAGAGTGAAAGGTAAAACAAGCCATCAAGACCCAGTTAAAGCTTCCACTTGCATCACACCTATTAACATTGCATTGGCCAAAGCCAAGTCATATGACTGAACCCAGAATTGATGAAGTGGCCAAAAATGCCCACAGTAGAATAGGAGAGTGGATGCTTGCTGAGCACTAACATAATACTTCACAAATCACAAACAACTTTCTAGTATTTCCTAAGGCTCTCATGATGCCAGGTGCTCTAGTGAAATTTCACCATACTCAAATGACTAAAACAAGAAATCAAAAAATATAATTATAGCTGAGAACATTTTGTATGACTCAACTATGTTTTGGAGCAGGGCTTCTTAACCTTGGCACTATTAACATTTAGGAATGCATACTTCTTTGTTTCTGGGAGTAAGGTGGTGGAGGGGGTGGCTGGATGGTTCATTGAAGAGTAGTTAGCCACATTCCTGGCCTCTACCTACCACATGCCAATAGTGCTCTCAAGTGATACTAACCAAAAATGTCTTCAGGCATTGTCAAATGATCCCTGGGGGTCAAAATTTTCAGTGTTTGAGAACCACAATTTAAGAAAAATAGTCAACATCCAAGATACAATAAATATTGTCAATTGCCAATAGAAAACATCAGTAATAAAATAGATATTCTTGATATCAGTATAAATAAGTTTGCATTCAAATAAACTTGACCAGGTATTTTTACATGGTAGGCATTGGCAAATCCTTCTTAAATCCTTATTAACTACTGCCAGGTGGGTAGCATTACTTCAGCTATTAATGTTTAAAATAAGCTATAGTTAAATGAATTGTTCAAAGCCACAAAGATAAAAAGAGTAAAACTCGGATTTGAAATTTGATGTCTTCAACTTAAAATCTGCTTTGAGTAATAACACATACTCTTACAGCATTTATAAAGGCTCCTGATTATTATAATCATTTCCACTCTGCTTTATTCGGTATCCCTTTTCTATAAAAATGTGTGATCACCAAAAAGTTCATAGAAAATAAGCCGATGTTTTATGTAATAAATAATTTAATATTTATGTAATATTAAGTAATATAATAAATTGTAAAAAGTTCATAGAAAATAAGTCAAAGT
>NW_016803211.1:2457251-2500437 GCF_001698545.2 Rhinopithecus bieti
ATTGTAAAAGTTCATAGAAAATAAGTCAAAGTTTTATGTAATATTTAATTGAGTGTTCTTTATTACTGACATCACAAACACTAAATGATGAATTATTTATAAAGTCTTCAACCACTAAGAATAGTAGTTATATCACATGTGCGTTATAAAAAGTACTTGTTTTCTTATCAACTAAACCCGTGATCATCATCATCATCATTAAAAGCATAATTTTAAAGTGGAAATAGTGCCAATTTACCTTTTTCAGGTGATTCGTAGAAAGCATCTCAAAAATCAAAACTTGTACCCATGTGATTCTCATTGTTTGGAATGTAACCTCTGGGGATCTGTAGAACTATCTTTGATGTCTAAATTTTTGCCACAACTCACTTTGAATTTATAGAACTCACTTCAAATCCATAAGTGGATTATTGGATAATCCTTCACAATATACTCTCGGTCATACAACTTCTCACTGCTCCAAGAACCCCTGCCTTAGTTGAGGCCACACTCTTCTTTCTCCTAGACAATTACAGTAGACCTAACTAATCTCCTTCCAGCTTTCCCTGCTACAGACTATTCTCTGCACAGCAGCCAGAGTGAGCTTTTGTAAATACAAATCAGGAAATGTTCATCACACTCCTACTTAGAGCATTCCAGTGGGTTCCCACCACATTTAGAATGAAACTCTAAATGACAGTCATTCCCACATCTTCTAAAACACTGTTTCCAGTATCTCCCATGTTCTGAAATATTCTATTGAGACATATCACTCATTACTTGCCAGTAAATTCAATTGTCTAATAGGCATCTTAGATCCCAAGGCCAAGCATGCCACGCCAATGAAATCTCCCATCCTTCTAGGTTAATACAGTATTTCTAATAAGTAAAAGAGGCTAACACTAATTCTGAATACCTGAATTCAATAGTCTTAACCTCTGGATTGCAGCTGCAGACACTGAGTCTGGCCAACTCCACTCACTGCTTAGGATCACCAATTGGGAAAAAGGCCACTGACTGATTGACCCTTACGACTACACATGACACTTTCCAGGCTGGGAAATGTAGTTCCCCTGAGCTGTTATCTCCCTATGGATCAACAGCCTATGCTTTTCTACCTCAGTTGAACAAAATCTGAGCCCAGGGTGCAGGTGCAGGTGATCAACTAGTCATTTCAAATTTTCCTGCAACGTCTTCCAGGACCCTATGCATCCCTCTGGCCCAAGTGTGAAGGAATAATCCTCCTGGGGTATGCTTGACAATTAAGGACCTTCAGAAAGGAAACACTAAAACAGGAGTAGAAGTTTCAGGGATTTATTGAGGTAAAACCTGTGAAGGATAAAAGGGTGAGAGAAAAGCTTCGGACCATTCTGCAGGCCTGATGCCATGAATGAAGAAGGCAAGGAAAGGAGGATAACACAGAAAGAGGCTACAACGTGATGCAGCTCTGAGAAAGTCTTAGCCACCCCAGTGGGGAGTTCCAATGCAAAGAACGGCTGTAGAGGAGTCTCTCAATAAATAGTAAAGCCCAGACCCTAGTCCCTCCATGGCATGTAGACAATGACTGAAGGCAGCTTGGAAACAGTGCACTCTCAGCTCAGATGCTGCAGCAGATCTTGCAGGTGCTACAGTGGACTGTCAGCTATTTGCATTCCTTTCAGCAGGTTTTTCTTGTAGAGATATCTGAGCAGTGTACATTCATGGTTGTCCCAGTAGGCAACATACCACTCTATAATCTTGGTTGTGGCCTAATTCCTAGGTGGGGGATAATCGTGCTGATGACATAACATAGGATCTGTCAGACACCAAGGCCAAGTAGCCAACAAGATCCCCCATGTCTCAAAGATCCAGAAAATTAACCTAAATTCTAGGTGTGTTTTAAACAACATAATAACTTAATTATCTTTTGGCCAGGTAGGGAGCATCTTAGCCTGTACCAATGCACCACCTGCGTCAGCATCAGCAACAGTGGGGAGGTGGAACGTTCAGTGCCCCATACATGGAAGCAGGAAGAAGGATTGTCTAGAGCTTTCAGCATCCTGGAACTTGTCCTCTGGGCTGGTATTGGGCTTTCTGAGCCTCTGTGTTGGGAGAGGACCTCAGGTGTTACTCATGGCTCCCATTTTCTTATTTACATCATAACCATAGTCCAGTGTCTCCTATAGCAATACTAGGGACTAGCCTCATGATCTTACAGATTAAAATGATATGGGTTCCTGACTCAGAGGGTAATTATGCAAAGCATCTGTCCCTGTGATAAGGGGTGATCTGAGACATAACATTTAGTTCTATTGATTCCCTGTGGGCTGGACCCTCAGAAAAGGTAATAACCTCTGTAGGGCTCCATAAAAATTGTCAGCTTAAGGCAATTAATCCTGGAAAGGACTGAGGTAGAACACTTGGTCCTGATGTAGAGCAATTAACTACTGTCACATAGCTTCAGCCACAAGATCTGGAAAAGATAGTGTCAGTGGAGGGGACCCATGCCCCCCACCACCCACTGGCTGGAGACCTAATCCCGAAATCTGGCAACTGGCCTTTCAGGATCCTTGTCTGCTATCCCACAGAATAATGGGGGATCACACAGGCACTAAACTCTTATGTCTCTATGAGTTTCTCTCCCAGTAAGTGTTTTTCCAGATCATCTGCTATGTTTGTTATCAGGTCATTCACCCTTGGTTGCTATGCAGCTTGCCCCTGCATATAAATAAACCAGGGTATGGCACACGAGAAATCCACAAAACTGGTAGACCAAGATGGAAAAGGAGTAGTGGGTTGATCTGAACAGAGGTAAGAAAAGATTTCTCAATGTGTATATTTAGTGTTTGAATAGTGAGGATATGCCGTCTATTTTTTAAAAATATATATCATTAATAGGAGAAAAGGTTAAATCAATAACTGCTTGGAAACAATTATTAAACTAAATAATTTAAATAAACATCACACCGTTTTCTGCTCCAAATTTCTTAGCATGGATTTGAAAAGGACATCAACAACCACAAAAATAAAACATAGCATGTGCAACAAGACAACCATCCCAACAGTAAAAGAGCATCGCAATGGCGAAGGAGTGGTGTGTATGTTTTCTTAAAGAACACATTAGGATGCAATTTTCACTGCATCTAAAAAAGTTTTTAAACTCAGAGAGAAAAATTAACTGAAAGTAAGAAAAAGTTCTACTGCTTGAGAGTGGCAGAAACCTAAACATCACACAGATGGTTCCCCTGTTGGAGGTTAGGAAGCTGCAATTCACATTCTTCCTCCTAGCTCTTTACAGTCTAGTTGGAGAGACAGGCAACTAACAGGGTAAGTAAAATGCAGTGGGATATACATGAAAAACAATTCCTGATAGATTATTGATATATGTGTGAAAGGGAACACAAAAAAATCTATAGAAAAATGTGTCCAAAACTATCTTGTCTACTTCCACCTAGAGAAAGTTTTCTTAAACGGAGCAAAAGAGTAATGACCATAGAGGAAACAGCTAATCAATTGGATAACATTAAAAATAAGAACTTCTGTTCATCAAAAGGCACAATTAAAAGAGTAAGAAAGTAAGCCACGCAGTGGGAAACTATATTTTGATTACATGTACCTGACAAATCACTCCTACAAATTAATAAGAATAAAAAAGACACTCCAATAGATAAATGAGCAAAAGACTTCAACTGGTATTTACAAAACAGGACAGTTATATGACCAATAAACATTTGTAAAGCACAAAAAGAAAATTATAACCACAGCGAGACACCACTCTACAACCACCAGAATGACTCACTACTAGCAATGCCCATTGTTGACAATAATGGGAAACAATTATAATCTACGTACACTGCCAGAAAGAGAAAATTAGTAAGATCATTTTGGAAATTTGGGGCAGTATATATTAAAGCCAGATGCTTGCCTACTCTATATTTCCCAAATATGTACCCAAGAGAAATGAGTGTATATTTTCACCAAAAGGCAGGAATAAAAATGTTCGGAGAACCATTATTTACAAAAACCAAAATCCAGAAGCAACACAAATGTCTAACCACAGGAGAATGAATAGACACATAGTACTTTACTCATACAATGGAATACTATGCAATAATGAAAATAAAAGAGCTGCAGCTACACACAACATAGAAAAACTTCACAGATATACTATTGAGTAAGCGAAATCAGACATAAAAGTATTTGTGGTGCCCAATTCCATTTGTACGAAGTTCTAAAACAGATAAATGTTAACTATCATATTAAAAGTCAAGATTGATGATTACCTTTGCGAAAGAGGAATTGAATTGATTGGAAGAAAACCTTAAGAGGTCTTCTGAGGTCCTGGTTATGTTCAGCTTCTTGTCCTGAGTGGTGATCATACGGGTAGCTTCACTTCAGGATAAGTAAGCCATGCACTATGAGTTGTGCACTTTTCTGCATGAACGCTACATATAAATGAGAGTTTGAAAGGAAATAAGCTATAATGAGTGCTTCGATAGAGTTTACTGAGGACACACATGGGAGGAAACCTGACACTGATTTAGATGATTGGGGAAAAGGTCCTGGACGGCTACACTGAATCCTGGAAGATTGATAGGACTGAGCTTTGTTAATTGCAGTAAAGAGTAATCAAAAAAAAAAAAAAAAAAAAAGCTGGAGGTGAGAGAGGTTGCAGTGCCTTCCAGGAACTGCAGCTATTTCTTATGGCTGAAATACAGGGCTTTGAGGTTATGAGAGAGGAATGAGAAGAGAAGAAATGGGAGGACTAAGGGAGTTGAAATTATAAAGGGCCTCCTAAGCCTTGTTAGGAAGTTTGGGTTTGCTCTTTGAGCAATCAAGAGTTGCTGTTAAATAGGGTGAAATATGATTAGGTTTGCATTTAAAGTCATCAGTGTAGCTATAATAGAGTATTGAGGATAGAGATGAGAGCTTCTGGAAAAAAATCCGAGCTAAAGGAAATAAAATCAGACAGAAAGGAGTGGAGGCTAATAAGGGCATATTTTACAGTAGGCTTTGGTATATGATTGACTATGTGGCATATTCCATATTTTAGCCTGAGGTAGGTGGATGGGTCTAGGACAATTTCCATATTTTAGCCTGTGCCATCTTCTGAGAGGAGAACACAGAAGGACAAACCATTTGGGTGAAAATACGGGGTTAATGGACCAGTTATAACTGGTACTTCTGTATGTTAACACCACAGTGAGATTCTAAACACCCCAAACAGATTCTTATTTTTTATTGCACTTTTCTAAATCCCTTAGCAGCTTTTATAAATCATTTCATTTCAGTCCCTCAATAGGCTCTAACATGGTCAACCAGGCATTATTGTTCCACAGACAATGCCTCCAGATTGCAGATTTGTGCAGCCATTTAGAGTTGGCAAACCATGATGCAAGACATGGAAGGGTGAAGTTGAAGCTCTATTACTCCTTCAGGGCCACATTGAGGAACCCCAGGGAAAGTCACTCTTCAACACCATACCTCTCACTCTGTGGCTCTTGCCTGCACCACCCTAAAGGTCAACCAAAGCAGTGTATTTTACCATGTTCTAAAATATTAAAAAAAAAAAAAGAAAGAAAAGAAAAGAAAACAGGGGCCATTTTGTGAAGAGACGAAGACTGAGCGGTTGTGGCCGTGTTGCCGACCTAGAGCAGCAGTTGGCTTCGCCACGTAGAACCCGGGAGTAGGAGACTCAGAATTGAATCTCTTCTCCCGCCCTGCTCCTGTGAGATTTTCTTTATCTTCAGCTACATTTTCGGCTTTGTGAGAAACCTTATCATCAAAACACAATGGCCAGCAATGTTACCAACAAGACAGATCCTCGCTCCATGAACATGTGTTCATTGGGAATCTAAACACTCTTGTGGTAAAGAAATCTGATGTGGAGGCAATCTTTTCAAAGTACGGCAAAAGTGTGGGCAGCGCTGTTCATAAGGGCTTTGCTTTCGTTCAGTATGTTAATGAGAGAAATGCCTGGGCTGCTGTAGCAGGAGTGGATGGCAGAATAATCGCTGGCCAGGTTTTAGATATCAACCTGGCTGCAGAGCCAAAAGTGAACCGAGGAAAAGCAGGCCTGAAGTGATCAACAGTGGAGATGTATGGGTCAGAAACAGAACACCCTTCTCCATCCCTCTACTCAGCTCCTCTTTTGACTTGGACTATGACTTTCAATGGGACTATTATAGAATGTGCAGTTACCCAGCATGTGTACCTCCTCTTCCTTCTATTGCTGGGGCTGTAGTGCCCTTGAAACATCAGCGTGTACCGGGAAACACCTCACGAAGGGGCAAAAGTGGCTTCATTTGTAAGAGTGGACAGCAGGGATCTTCCAAATCCGGAAAGTTGAAAGGAGATGACCTTCAGGTCATTAAGAAGGAGTTGACCCAGATAAAATGAAAAGTGGATTCTCTCCTGGAAAACCTGGAAAAAATGGAAAAGAAACAGAGCAAACAAGGAGTAGAGATGAAGAATGATACGTCAGAAGAGGAGCAGAGCAGCAGCTCACATGAGACTCATGTGAAGATAGAGTCTGAGGGGGGTGCAGATGACTCTGCTGAGGAGAGGGACCTCGTGGATGATGAGAATAATGAAGACGGGAGGATGACCAGCTAGAGTTGATCAAGGATGATGAAAAAGAGGCTGAGGAAGGAGAGGATGACAGATAGCACCAATGGCGAAGATGACTTGTAAGCACATAGTGGGGCTTAGAAATCTTAGCCCATTATTTCTTTGCCTAGGTGCTTGTCTAAGGTCGAATGTTTCACCAGATCCTCTCCTCTAGTATCTTCAGCATGTGCTCACCGTCCTCCTCATCCCTATCCTTTCCATGTTCATTAATTCATATTGCCCTGAGCCTAGTCCCATTTTTACTTCCTTTGACACTCCTCGTAGTTTTAACTCTTACCCTATAATTTTTGCTTTTAATTTTGATACCTCTTTATGACTTAACAATAAAAAGGATGTATGGTTTTATCAACTGTCTCCAAAATAATCTCTTGTCATGCAGGGAGTACAGTTCTTTTCATTCATACATAAGTTCTGTAGTTGCTTCCCTAACTGCAAAGGCAATCTCATTAAGTTGATGAGCTCCTAAAAGCAGCTTTGACTTAGAAGTATGTGTGTTACACTCCTACATCAGTGTGCTGTGTAACAATGTATAATGTAACAAATGTACAAATGTAACAATGTATTTTTGTGAATGAGAGTTGGCACCTCAAATGCAGCCTCTAGAAAAATAATTAGTGTTATAGTTGGCCAAGCGCGGTGGCTCAAGCCTGTAATCCCAGCACTTTGGGAGGCCGAGACGGGCGGATCACAAGGTCAGGAGATCAAGACCATCCTGGCTAACACAGTGAAACCCCGTCTCTACTAAAAAAAATACAAAAAACTAGCTGGGCGAGGTGGCGGGCGCCTGTAGTCCCAGCTACTCAGGAGGCTGAGGCAGGAGAATGGCGTAAACCCGGAAGGCGGAGCTTGCAGTGAGCTGAGATCCGGCCACTGCACTCCAGCCCGGGCGACAGAGCAAGACTCCGTCTCAAAAAAAAAAGAAAAGAAAAGAAAATAATTAGTGTTATAGTCTTAAGATTTGTTTTCTAGGCCAGGCACGGTGGCTCACATCTGTAATCCCAGCACTTTGGGAGCCCAAGGCGGGCAGATCACGAGGTCAGGAGATCGAGACCATCCTTGCTAACACAGTGAAACCCTGTCTCTAGGCATGTCAAATGCATCCTCTAGAAAAATAATTAGTGTTATAGTCTTAAGATTTGTTTTCTAAAGTTGATACTGTGGGTTATTTTTTGTGAACAGCCTGATGTTTGGGACCTTTTTTCCTCAAAATAAACAAGTCCTTATTAAACCAGGAATTTGGAGAAGAAAAAAAAAAACTCGAGAAGGCCTTATTATGTTGCATCTGAGAAGCATCTGTAACCTATAGAAACCCCCAAAAGAACCACCAGTCAACTTCTCAGACTAACCCAACCCTTGCTTGCTCTCCTCTCTAGCTGTTTAAGCTAATCTGAGATGATCCTTGGCCCTAGCTCGTGAAGCTGTGCTAATTTTCGTGGCTACTGAGACTCACTTTATTGATTTTCTGTGAAGGTAGCTGTGTTCAGACAGGTAGGTGGTATGGCTATTTGTCCAACAGCATTAAAACAAACTGATTGACAGCTTCATCTCTTTGCCATGGACACCCACATGCCAGGTATTGTCAAACACTGGGGACACTTTGGCATCTCGTGCTTGATGTCTCCCATTAACCCACAGATACAGATTAAGGTGATGAATTTCATGTCAACTCATTTTATTTATCACCTCTAAGATGGGCTGTTAAAGAACCACAGTGGTCAAATTGCCTATATATCTGCCACAAGCCAAATAGTCAGGAAAATTCCACAAACACCTGACATTCGAACATTTTCTTTTCAGAGAAGAAATAGCTGAAAATGCCATTTCTCTGAGTTTAATACAAAATCAAATTCAAAACTAAATATTTTTCTACTAATAAACAGAAAAGAGTAAGTGGGAAATGTTAATATAATTGGACTATTTGTTTACTGGGTGATGGTGTGGAATGAGAGAAGAGGTATAATTGTGAGTCATTTTATCTGAAAGAAAATTCAAAATGAATAAGATTCGAAGACCTAAAATGGAAAATTAAAATGTCTAAGTGCAAACATCAAAGTCTTAGGAAGCTTACTATCTATGAACACGTCATCCAAAACAAATAATTCAAGGCTTGCCGCCAAAATCCATGTTATTTCTACATTTCTACTCGTTGTTTGAATAGATATATGGTACATGAGTGAACCTAAGGGAATTAATTTTGTATAATCTGTCACCCATAAACTTATAGTAGAAACAAAATTGGAAGCCTGGAAATGGTTTCATCTGAGACTCTACAATTGATAAGTGGATCATTGCACAGTGGATCATTGCAGGAGACTCGAGGCAGGACATGGAAAGAGACTGTCACCATGAAGCCATTGATCAGAGGGTGGACGTACCCAAGGGATAAGCATTAGATTCCAAAGAGTAATTTAACTATCCACTTTAATTTGAAGATGTCCAAGCACAGAATGTACCTCTACATCACTGTCTAGCTGGAAATGACCCTGCTTATTATCTAGCCTCATCCCTTCATTTTACAGAGGAAGCATCTAAGGATGGAGACACTGAGAAACAGAGCCAAGGTCATATAGCCGTTCAGGGGACTGTGCTATGGATAGAACTCAGGGCATCTTGAGTCTGTATTTGCCAATCTTTCTAGTACCTGTGCCTTATGCATTACAGTCACTGACCCCGTAAATCTTTATTGAACATCATGTGTGATTAAGGTGCCGTGCTAGATGCCACGAGAATGATTTAACACTGCCTGTCCTCATTTGGATCAAATAAATCAGCTGGCCTTTACCAACCAGTGTGTGGCCCACTGGGAATTTAACATCACTGAGATTTACTCATTTATGGCTTTCCTCTCCAAAGATGACACTTCTCTAAATGCACAAACATGTTTGGGTGAGCGTCCCTTCCATGACACAGATCTGTACCTTGTAGGATACAAAGTGGGCAAAGTTTATCTGCACTGGCACCTCCTATTTGATAAAAACACAACAGGCCGGCTCCTTTATCATTTGGGGAAGCAGAGCTGCTTCCTAGCAGGCTTCATGAGGTCATGATGTTTTAGAATGCTTATTGCCAAAGAAATTTTTCTGACCTCAGTACTCATGCTTGGCCTTATTTATGTAGCAGCATCTCAACCCTTGGGCCATACTGCTTCTGCCTACCTGTAAGGAGGACATGAAGGAATATGTGAAACAAACACTGGGTCAAGGGTAAGACCCGAAAAAGCACAGCAAGCCTGATCGCCCAGACATATCACAGCTATTAAATCCTTCTATTACACTATTAAATATTTAGGGAATCTTGTCGTTACATTGTTAAATACGCTTCCATTTTTAAGCACTGCCCTCTCCTTTTAAATGCAAATACCTCTGAAAGGGTTAGTACACCAAACTTTTAATTTAGATTATTATAATTTGCTTCTCCTCAATAGGAAGGAGCAGTGAATTAAGGACCAAGGACACCCGTGGCAGGGATGGAGTAATCACTGTGATAACCTCAGACTTGTCTAATTCTGTAAAACTAGGATTTGGATCTCAAGGAGCAGCAATTCTGTTCTGAGAAACTGGTTCTGTGCAGCCTTCTCTGGGGGTGATAATAACCATAATCATCATCATAATCATTAAAGCAACTGATATTTATTGGGGGCTTATTATGTTCCAGACACTTAACTGAGGGCACGATACTATTGAGGCCACAGACAGGTTCCTTTGAGAATCTTAAATCTTCACTTCTGACCCCTGCCAGCCTGCCAAAAGATTATGAGCAGATCTTAGTATACACTTCTTTTTTTTTTTTACCTGTAGACGAGGAGTACTCATTTTCTCCTTTGTGGAATTACTGAGATAAAATATACGCATTGTAAATACGGTTACTCATTTAGCTGGTATGAGGCTATGCCTGGATAAGAAATACTACTTTCCTTGACTATCACAATTTAAGCATGGATCTTAGAGCCAAACTGCTCAGGTTAGAATCCGGGGTGTGTGTCCTCAGCTTCCCCATCTGTAAATTGGGGTGTAAAATGCCACTGCATAAGGTTTTTGTGACAATTAAATGAGTTAACATATGTAAAGTGGCTGGCACATAGTATCTGCAGCCTAAGGGCTAGCTCTTATTATTATATTATCATTATGCCAAAATATTGACTATGTAGAGTCTTGGCATAATGAAGGATGCAGAGCTGTGGACAGAGTGGACAGACAGGATGTCTTTGCTCTCAGGCTCCAGAAAAGATCTTCCCCTTAGTCAATGAGACTTTTCAAGCCAAATGACCTCAATTGTCTATCAGCCACACAGGGGACACAGGAACCCCCCTGCAAGGCTGTCTAGGACCTCTCCAAAATGTACAACATGGCCACTTTCTCTTCAAGGGTTTACCAGTTTTCAGAAGCATTTCTGAGAGGGCAACTACAGACCCTCCTCACTATTCTTCCCTGCTCTCATTCATGAACAAAGGAAAATGCTTTTCTAGTCTAAAGATGGAAGAAAGATCTTGTCATCTGTTTTTTTCTTAACTGCAAATGTCTAATTTTTCCTATGAGTCTAGGGCTTAGGGCACAAAAGCCTGGGAGATCTGCAGGATATTTCTGGTTTCCAGGCCCTGCCTTAGGCATCCCTCCTCTGAAGCAGCTGCCACCCACATGATGGGGGAAAATTCAGTGAAAAAAGAAAAAAAGAAAGGTGAATATGTCCATACATTATTCTATGCTACTTAAACAAGAGGCTGTTTCTTAAATATGTAATTGCAAATATCAGCAACTCAGCAGAAGGTCAGGTTCCCACTGCTTATTCAGTCCTGAGAGCCCCTGAACACTGCCCTCTTTCCATTGCTGTCTTTTATTCTGTGTGCAGCATTGGACCCTGAAGTCTGTCCAGAAAAGGAAATCAGAGTCTGTTGTGTTACAGGTGCTGAGGGGACACACGCATCCGTTTCCATCCCTGGTAAGTGCCTGGCAAGTTTCTGCAGGCCCGGGAATCCCACTTCTCAAATTGGCCCCCGACTCCTCAGCCACATTATCAATCCCTCCTGCCACCACCAGCGAACGAGGATGGGGAATAATTCCAGCTGTGGACTGGAATCCTGGCAGGTTTGAATTCTAGGAAGGTCTGGTTGCTGCTGACTCCAACTTTGGTAGAAGTCAAGAGACCATTTATTGCTTCAGCCAAGAAACAGAGTTCAAATAAACTTGAAGCCCCACTCCTTATTTCCTGTTGAGACACTCCCTCTATCAGATGTGTGTGTGTGTGTGTGTTTTACAGGTCTGAGTCTGATGTTGAAGGTTGAAATCCATAGAACATCTGGCTACTGCAGAGGGGGATGGCTAGAAGGTGAGGAAGGACAAGAACAAACTGGAACTCACAAATGTGAGCTGAAGACCACAGAAATGGACTGAAACCGACCTCAGTTCTTGTTTCTTCTGACCTTGGTGATATGGTGGCCTACAGACGCCCCCAGGCCTTTGTCATGGACTTCACACACACTCCTGGCCCCTAAGTCAGAGCAGCTGCAGCAGGACCATGGAAGACGCCAGTCACAGACCTGGTTCCTTTCTCATGAAAATGAGGAGAGTGAGCAGCTCAGTGACAACGTGTGTAAACCACAAAACAACTGCTGCCTCTCTTCCAGGCTTCGGATCTCACCCAAGAATTTCCCATGGCACATCCTCACTGGAAACATACAGCAAAGGGGATTCTGAAAGATGCAGTTGAACCTGGCCATGCTGACACAGTGAAAAACCCCACAGTGCACAACCCCATCAGGCTGCATTCCTGGTATACAAGAATGTTCTTTAAAAGGCCAAAGCCAAGGCAGATTCGGAAAGAAAACACTAAGTGTGTGTGTGTGCAGGTGTGTGTGCAGGGATGTGAGTGAATAAGCAAGGCCATGGCAAGCAGGGTGCTCGGAACCAGGCATTCCCAGCTCTGTGGCATTTCATAGCATCATCTATGCTCTTCACAAGAACCCCACATGGGTGAGGCGGGACTACATCCATTCTTCTGATAAAGACGGTTTCAGAGCAGGCAAGCACCTGCTAACAAAACTACTATTTGTTACTGTTTGAATTCACATTTCTCTGATTCCATATTCAAGATCATCTATAAATGATATAGGTAATCATCTATATATCATTTATGTATTGTTTATATATCATATATGATATATAAATCCAGATGTGAGGGTATTAGAGGTCTTGGATTAAGACTCTTCAAGAGACCAGGACATCCTATTTTATAAGCCTTTAGTCTATTCTGAAGTTGGCTGCCACCTGGAAGCTACAACTTAGCCAGTTGTCTAAGGAGTATGATGGCTGCATCACCCAGGGTCCTGGCAAGACACAAACACTCATGGTAGCCACAGAGGATTTTAATAAAAGGATTGTTTTTGGAGGTGGGGCCAGGTTGGAGGTTGAAGGGAGCCAGCCAGGGTCAGTGGAATTCCCCAGGCTTAGCATCAGTGAGAAGCCACTGGAGACGCTGGGGTAAGAAAGAACATTGCCAGACACTGGGGAGAGCTACATCTGTGGGAGAGAGGCTGCTCTGCTGTGGCTGAAGTCATGGCTGGAGCTTCTCTCTATTCACCCAATGATCTCCTCCCAGTCCCTCCCTTTAGCGAACCCCGAAACCAGACAGCAAGAGTGTCCAGGATATGTTATCTGTCAAGGTCAGCTTCCTAAGACAAAGGAAGGACAGGGAATGGATCTGAAGGGAAAAAGGAGGCTCACTGGGCTTCTTAAAACAGTTAATTCTTTTTAGGAATCATCAGATATAAATGACTGAAGGGTACATAGTGGCCAGAGCAGCAAAGCTGCAGAAATACGTGAAGCTGTCACAGCAGCAGAGCAGGAGGTAAGGACACAGTCCTGTCTGACATAACCACTCCATCCTCAGCAGTATTGCAAGATACCTTACAATGCAGAAAAAGACTAGGGCCATATCTAGATTTTAAGTAGAAATTGATGATGGATGTTTCCTGCAAGCTGACATAAACGTTATTACTCTTTTGCTCTAACGCTTTAGAAGCCACAGGGAAATTGCAGAATAAAACAAGTTTTAGGCTCTTGAGTCATCTGCCAATCTCCTGGCAGATATCTTTACATCTCAGAGCTGCCCCAAAGCAGTAGAATTATTCTTATGTATGCACATATAAAGAGGCATAAAAATAACACAAACATAAAAATAGTGCTGTGGTCCATCAGCCATGTGACTTATCTTTGGGGTTATTCTAACCATGCTGTTCATCCACATTGACTCACTGCTTCAGAGAGAATATCTGGAAAAGGAGTGGCAGAGCAGCCTGAGATCCTTAGGCTTTACAGAGTGGCTGGGATCTGCCCAGAAAATAAGCCATTTCCCTCAAATAAATTAAGTGCTGTGAAAGAGAAAGAGAATAACCTTTCCAGACCCATGAAGGCAAATGGGGATGATAGGAGAGAAGAAAACAAAACAGAAGAGCACATTGAGGGTTAACGTGTGTGCATGTGTGTGCGTGTGTGTGTGTGTATACATATATATACATATACACATGCACACACACATACATAGAGAGACAGTGAGAGAGAGAGGACAGAGAGGAAAAGATACAGTATGATAAATGCTAAGAAAAAAGAGGGAGTACAGAAGTGCTGGGGTATATCATAGGGGCCACCAAATCTGCCTTGGAGAAATATATATATATATAAAAAGCGTTATTACTCTTGATATATATTCCTGAATATATATATATATATATATATATATATATATATATATGTATATTCCTGAAATATAATAGGCTGAAACATATATACAAGCCTGGAACATAACAGGTTTTCAATAAATATTTGCTGAATTTTTCATTATTATGGCTATATACACTAAGTATAAAATAGAGTGCTACGTATACACCATGGAATACTATGCAGCCATAAAAAAGGATGAGATCATGTCCTTTGTAGGGACATGGATGCAGCTGGAAACCATCATTCTCAGCAAACTATCGCAAGGACAGAAAACCAAACAACGCATGTTCTCACTCATAGGTGGGAATTGAACAATGAGAACCCCTGGACACAGGAAGGGGAACATCATGCACCGGGGCCTGTTGTGGGGTGGAGGGAGGGGGGAGGAATAGCATTAGGAGATATACCTAATGTAAATGACAAGTTAATGGGTGCAGCACACCAACATGGCACATGTATACATATGTAACAAACTTGCACGTTGTGCACATGTACCCTAGAACTTAAAGTATAATAAAAAATTTAAAAATAAATAAATAAAAGTAAAATAGAGTGTAAACTGAAAATTATCAGGTGTCAAACCCTCAGAGTGGAAAAAGCCTGTTGCCTGCAGTCCCTGGACAGGAATCCAGGTAGAGGTGGCCTGGTAAGATTTGTCCAGCACTTCCCTAGAGACAACTGACAGAAATAAATGGTGACCTTTCCCCAACAACATTGCCATATGACATGACTAGATGGTGACCTTTCCCCAACAACATTGCCATATAAGATGACTAGAAATGTGCTAGGGCCCTGCTACAGATCGGGGCCCATCCAGGCCAGAACTCTGTCTTGCTATGATGACAGTGCTTTTTTCCTGGAAGAATATGAAAGCCTCTGCCACCTTGATTTCACCCTGTGACACTGATCACTCTCTTCTCAATGTTTGGTTGGAACATCATGTCACTTTTCTTATTTATTTCTCTTTCTGTCTCCTGTGCAAACCCTTTTTTTCTGTACGGAAATCAGGCCTGGACTGAGAGAATAAAGGAAGACTGACTTTTCATTCTACATCTATCCTTTTTATTTTAACTTGTTTTAAAGCTTTTTTCCTGTGAATTGTATAACATTTTCAATTAAAAAATGAGTTAAAAAGACCAAAAATCTACATGTTGCTTTCCACCAGTCTTCCTACCAATATTATTAGCAAGCACTATACCCAAGCACGACTTGTAGCTGGCTGGGAAGATTTGCTTTGATTCCAGCCTCTGACTCAATCCCATTTCTGCTACAAAGTAGGGCAACGAGGTATAGCAGCAGGACTGGCCTCCTTTGCTCCATTTATTCCAGTGCTGCATGACTGAGTTTCTTTAACTGCAGAAGGCCTAGTGCACAGGACACAGCTCTGTGTGCCACCCCCCACCCCCCCAACCCGTGGAGTTATTCTCTGACCCCCTGTCCAAGGTTGGGTAAGAGGAATGGATATGAAAGGCTAACCTGTGTAGTAATCCTCTTACCCAATATATTGAGTAGACAGAAGCAAAAGGATAGTCAATTATAATACAACAGCCCATTCTTTCATCAGAGCCAGAATTCTCACAGCTTTCTATTTCAATTGACATTTGTTCCTCTTTAAATAAAGACCTTGTGCAAGCTTTATGAATATTTTTAATTAATAGATGCCTTCATCAAACACAAGAATAATTAACTATTAAACTCACCAGAGAGCCCCCTAAAATTAGACCGATTATCTGGACCATAATTTGCTTTTTCGACACCACGGGGCTCCAAATGCTTCTGTAACGCCCCCGCATGCGTTTGCTCAGGTCCCCTGAATCCTGCTTTGCTCCCTCCCTTCTAGAAGTGCACCTTCCTTTCTCCTTGCTTGTGCCTTCTCTGCTTATTTGACCCCTCTCCCTCTCCAAAAATTGTAATGAACACAGCTCTCTTCTCTGCTTCGGTGCTCAGCTGCGACCTCTGCGTGGAGAGCAATCATGGAGTAGAAGGAAGCAGGATGGATCATTTGGAGTTAGTCACAAGAAGCCAGAAGAGAAAGTGGAGGGAAAAAAAAGTGAAGGAAAATGAAGGCAAATGTTCTCTCCAGCTGGCAAAAGTATTTTAGGAAAATTAGCCCTGATTTAGACTGTGTAAAGGCAGGTCTTGCCTTTCGTGAGAAAGTCAAGGCCATCTTCTGAGAGTCAAATCAATTGAAGTTGGTTCCTCTTGAAATAAAGACCTTATGCAGGCTCATTTTATATAAATATTTTAATTAATAGATGCCTTCATCAAACATGAGAAGAATTAAGCATTAACACTCACCAGAGACCCTGAAATCAGATTGATTATCTGCATCTTAATTTGCTTTTTTGACATTACTAATTTATTTTTAATAGGTCTGTAATTTAGCTTTATCTATTTCTTATTCTGCTTGGCAGACTCAGATGCCTGCAGCTCACCAGTCAGCCTCTGTAACCTTTAGGTGCTGCTGTTAGCACAGTATATTAATTTTTAAATTATCCAGCCAGTGTGAGGAAGAATATCAATTAATTTCCACATGGGAATCAAACTAACATCTCTTTCCCCTCCCCAGTAATGGTGAAATTTAAATGAAGGAGAGGGCCAACTGCAAGGATAATCTAGATAAAGATAGGAAATTCTCACTCTTATATTACAGAATCTGCTGTCCTTGAAATGCCTTCCATTTGAATAAGTGTCTTAAAATCATTATTGTAGTGAAAATAAATGTTCCTTTGTTGGGACCCGTTATCCATAGATTAACTCATGGAACAGCAGGGAATGGAGGGCAGGGACCTTTAATATTGTGTTCATGGAAATATCCCAGGCACCTAGAACGATGTCTAGATGCAGTAGGCATCCAATAAATACTTGTTAAATACATTCACAAAAACACTAGATTGTGTATATAGCAAACACTGCTGATGCTCTCCGAAGCTGAAACAAACTTGATTCATAACATGTAAAATGGAGACAGTAGACAGAGGATGATTTTCAGCAATAAGCAAGAACAAGCAAAACCAGACAACAAAGAATCACCTAAATTGCCATGACAAATGAATGAAAAGCAGGGAATGTTTACTTCTTTGCAAGGGATCATTTAGAACCATCATTTGTTTTCAAGGATGATAGATAGATAGATAGATAGATAGATAGATAGATAGATAACACATTGAATGAGGTAAGCAGAGATTTGATATGACTTATTTGGAGAGAGTAATTGTGAGAGTCTATAACAGGCAAACCACATGTAAGTAATTGGCTTAATTCTGGCCCTGAAATTTAGACAGGGCATTGATAAACAGGGCCTCCAGAGGGGCAGATGAAAATGGGAGGGTATATGGAGAAAGGCTGCAGTATCTGGTAATGTTTAGTGTAAAGGAAAGATCTAAAGGCCCAATGGCACCTGTATTGAACAAGAGGGAAGAACTGGATCAATGAAAACAGATATTTAGTCCAGTATAAAAATATTTAAAGCAAATGAAAAAAATATTTAAAGCAAATGAAAGTGACTCAAGGCTGTCATTCCAGCATAGATTCTCAATGCTTCTCATCTGCACAGCTGGATTAGCCTCTTTCTTGGCCTTCCTACCTTCTGACTCCCTGATCCCAGTCCATGCCAGTCCATCCCTGCCACTAGTGTCAGTCTGGTATTTCTAAAGCACGACATTCACTGCATCGCATCTAAGCTCAAAATCTCTTCAGTGGCTTCCAACTTCTTGTGTTGAACCAGATTCAAATTTCTGAGTCAGGCATTGAAGGATACCTGCAGTAGGGCATCAATTTACCTTTCCAGGGATCATCCACATACCCCACATTTACATCTTTCCCCCAGCTAAGCCAAAGAAACTCACTTTTCTTCAAACCAACATTATGACCCCTGCAAACAGCAGCCCCGTGTTTCATGTGTAATCTCTGTGTGACGTGCTCCCTGAGCATCTCAGGTTGTCAAAAGTCTCTCCACTTTTCAAAGAACCTTTTCCATTTGTTTCCATTTCTGATTAGATGAACACTTTATTAGTCAAAAAAAAAATTACCAGAATATCTCTCTAAAAGGAAGCTCCCTTTGTTTTCAGAAAAAACCCTTAGAAATCTCATGGTGTCAGAAGCAAGAGCAGAAAAGCAGAATCCCAAATCAAAAAGTGGGATGATTTAGTGTCTGTGCATGAAAAAAAAAGGTAAACAACAGAGTTATTTATGCAGGGTAAATTAGAACTGTAAGATTTGCATGCTGAAATCATGGCTGCTATATGGCCCTTAGATTGGAGTATGAATAGAGAGGGCAGCAGCATTAATCCAGATGAATATCATGAAGGCACAGCCATGGGCATGCTAGTAGAGAGGGTGATAAATGGTCAGGTTGAAGGCATTTGTTAGACAGATCCAACAGGTTCACCGATGATCGTATGTGGGGAGGGGATGAATTATGGCTAAACACCTCAAACTCTGTCTTGAGAAATGGGGTGGTTGGTTGTTAGAGCCAAAACTGAGATTAGCAACAATGGGCTTGGGGGAGGCGGAAATCAAACATTCCATTTTGGATGGTTGTCTCAGATGTCTATGAAATGTCTACATGGAAATATGAAATAGGCAATTGCATAAGTAAGACAAGAGTCTAAAGGAAAGATCTAGCTTAGATAAACACAGGAGCTATTACTATAAGACTGTATGTAAAATTATAAAAATTGATTAGATGACATAGGGAAGGGAAGAAAAGAAAGATAAAATATTCTTGCTCAGTTCTTAGTCTTTAGAAATCCTAGAATTGAGGTTCAGTGAAAGCCAGGGAATCTTTAATGGGGACACAGGAAATGCAGTCCAAAAGGAAGTGGGCATTCAGGAGGTGTAATGTACACAGTCAGGAAAATGGGAGACTCTCCCAGGAGAAGTGAGTGCTAACCATCTCAAGTATTACTAAGAAACCAAATAGCATATGAACATAAAGTCAGTCTTACCTCAATAAAGCTTCTAATTTACTTAAATATTTTTGAAAGCATGAGGAGATTGAATGCTGAATTTCGAGGGCAGGACTTAGCCTTTGATAGGAGTAGGAACTCTTCTTCCGTGGTGATAAGAGACAGAAGAAGATGGATACACTTAGAGATCCACAAGTCTCCACAGAGCCTGATGTCCCTGCAAGCAGCAGCTCTCTGAGATAGGAAGCAGTTAGTGATCTCATCTCCACATGAGTCCAACACCTGCAGTTCCCTTGACTCTGAACTCCACCAACAGTATGTCGGCATGCCTTTCATAGCAGCAATTTTTGAATTTGTCTACAAGAATGTGCATTCCTTGAGGGAATAAACAGCGCTTCTCTGCATTTTGTGCAGCACCTAACATTGTATCTGGCTTGGAAGTCTTTAATTTGTGCTATCCAGTTGAGATCCTGATTTTTCTTTTTTTGAAAAATTGCTGAAAAGTTCCTAGCATTATCAATATGCTATAAAAGATAGAAGAACCTGACCCAGAAATTAGTAAAATCACAAATGAGTTAGTCTATAAATATATTGCTTTTCTAATTTAAGGTGAAAATCCTCACATAAGCTAAAGAAAAATTAAAGGGATTAGTTACACAAGGGATGGGGCTATTTGATAATGCAGCAGGGATTGGTTAAGAGAAAAGCTCAAAGCTGAGCTCAGTCTTTCCTCTGAACTGAAGATTATAAGAGGAGCATGCCAGAAACCAAAGCCATAGTGTTTGCAGAAAATGTACTTTAAAATAATTTACTCCAGGGCTTGAAATGGAAATGCTCATTTGCAATACAAAGATCTGGAGTTCCAGGAGTGATTTGTGTCAGATGATGTTGCATTTACGTCTCATGCAGAGTAACTCACCATGGCCTTTCATTCAGAGCATATTACCCAGTTTACAGTCTTAAGAGCGGCAAAGTAACCTTGGGATTTATAGGAGAGCCTTATCCAAAATAAATGAGGCTAGAGGTAAGAGGAAGACTTAGCAACAAGGCTAGAAAGAACTAAAAAAAAGGGAGAGATCAAGCAAGCAAGTCTAAGCTATTTTAACAAAGTCTTGAATAATGTAGAAGGATGTGGCAGTCAGACCAAGTAGGAAAGGGTCCAGAAACATCTGAGAAGTGATCAAGCAGTTATTTCAGTTTCTGACCACAAATCTCACACCTGTGTTTTCCCTGCAAGGTAACTTGCAATTCCTTAGCTCATCCCTTTAAAAAAAAAAAAAAAAAAAAAAAATGTCATCTGAGCCCTCACTTTCTCTAGCCAGACAAGTCTCTTTTGCCATGGTTCCTTCAGTTCTTAACAATGGAGGTTTCAGATAATGTTTTTGGTTTTCCAGTGCGCTGGGGACCACTAACGCCTGCTCTGCCAGATGGGTTTGCAGGTTCTGTGGAACATGGGAGCCATCTAAATTATCCCTCTTGGAAGAGATCAGAGAATTCACAGAAAATACTTGGAATACTAGAATCCAGAACCTTCCTTCCAGAATACACAAAGCCCTAGTCCAACTCGCTCATTTCTCAAAGGAGAAAAATTGAGATATTATGTGAGTTGCACAGCTAGCTAGGTGCAAAACCAAGACAAGAATGAGTAATCCAGCATGATACCATGGATCAGTTTCTCACCCTGAGTCTTAACTTCTCCATTAGTAAGTAGAGATAATAATGATCATTTTGCTGGGTGGCAGGGAACAAAATAATGGATGTATGTAAAATACCTCCACAGTGATTGACTGGATTGACACATAGCAGAAATTCAAAAAATTGGTCTCTTCTCTCTCTCCCATTTCTTGTACCCACAAATGGTGCATTACTTAATGCTATGAGAAACAACAGATTAAAGAAAACACAAACCTTTTGCCAGTTTCAAGAACACCTAGAGAAGGAAATTTTCAGGATACACTATATCTCAAATGAATATGTTTCTGCATGTTTTATCCACAGTTAGACTATTAAATAGCTTAGAAGTGATGGTAGGGCGTGGTGGTTCAACCCTGTAATCCCAGCAATTTGGGAGGCTGAGGCAGGTGGATCAAGAGGTCAGGAGATCAAGACCGTCCTGGCTAACACAGTGAAACCTCGTCTCTACTAAAAATACAAAAAGTTAGCCAGGCATGGTGGCGGGCACCTGTAGCCCCAGCTACTTGGGAGGCTGAGGAAGGAGCATGGCGTGAACCCGGGAGACGGAGCTTGGCCACTGCACTCCAGCCTGGGCGACAGAGCGAGACTCCATCTCAAAAAAAAAAAAAAAAAAAAAAAAAAAAAAAAAAAAAAAAAACTTTGAAGTGCTTTATGTTGCTTCTTAAATATGCTTCACCTTTCCAAGCATCTTCTCTCACAGCTGTGATACCCTAGGTAAGGCTTTCAGCAACACCCTCAATGTGACCCATTCTCTCTACGGCAAGAGAGGAAAGATTATTCCTCTTCAGATGAGAACTGACTTTGCTTCTCTCTGCAGCTCCCCAAGATTTAGAAGAATGAATGTTCAGTGACAATCAGTAGTCCATATGGGCCCACTAGAAGCTTAGATATTTCTATACGGTCAATTGAAATAGCAGCAAAGTGAGAGATGTTTTCTATCTATACATTTTGGCAGGAAAAAAAAATGAAGAAAAGAGAGGTGGATGGGCAAGGACTAGGAAAATGGGGATCTTGAAATACACACAAGGTACAGAAAGTCAATTTTGTCTCTCTCCACCGAATCAGTCCTTTCACATCTTGAATAGATAGTTCCCAAAATGTTAGTCATCACATTAGCTTCCCTCTAAATCCTGGTTACTACCGTCCTATCTTTTCAATCCTGAAAATGTAAAGAATTAATATTCCAGAGAAAAAATATTAATAATTGTTTATGTAGTTTAATTCAGGTTAAGCTTGTTTTCTATGAGGAATCACAAAAGTTCCATTGCAGGGATCCAAGCACACACACACAAAAAAAAAACTCTAAGAGACAAAAGTTAAAATCTCTCATTTCAGCTGAGTTGTAACTTAAAGAAAAAAAAGGTAGGAGAAGAAGAAAAGAAGGTTTTACAAAGATTATTTGAGTTTCACAGAAGGCATTTTGGCATCAGGTGTGTCTGGTTTTCATCTAACTTGAAAAAGCCTTCGATTTCCAAAATGAAACTATGCAAATGATTAGTCAGTCATTTTGTGTAAATGCTTTGGGCTTTAGATGTTACTGTGGAAAATAAAGTAAAATAAAGCAGCTTTAGTACAGCCCCAGTAAGCTTAGTGCGTGGACAGCACATTAAATCCTGAATTAAACACTCCACCAAACTTTTCCTAATGAGCCATCCAAGTCTCTGATGTATATAATACATCTTTTTAAAAATGCATGAATACATATTCCACCCAGAGTTTTGGATGACTCCTTTGGGTTATTTAAGTTTCAAAGGAGTCCATCATTCTCCCAGGTATAACGTTCTGTGAATGCCTTAAAAATGAAAATTCAGAAATTAGAAGCTCAAAATACCTTGAAGGGGAGTAATGTATTAGGGGAAAAAAATAGGCCATTTGAAGGCAAAGTTGATGAGGCATCTGCCTCGCAGAATTTCCTATCTTTTGTCAGTTTGGGTCACAACCCTTAAAACAGCCGTAACTGTGTTCCTTCCAATCTAATTATACAACTCTTGGATTGCTTTGTTTATAATTAGAATCCAATAACCTTCCCTGACTCTTGTCTGTGCTGCTGTTACATGGTTATTCTTGGATGCTAGCACACAATTGTAGGGAGGAGGGATAGGCTGCTCAAAGCAGTAGATGGAGTCCCCACAGGCTATTCTTCAAAGAATGTGAAGGTTGGTACATCCCAGCCTAAGGAAGTTGGTGAGTACAGAAAGGAAATACTTGTGGGTAGAGAAGAGCGAACAAATCACAAAAGGGACTTACAGACAAGAAGAAAGATGTCATCTTTCTTCCATGGAGGCACAAGAAATAAACATTGGATGACTTAGCAAGCAAGATGAGTCAGGAGGGAGAAGAGAGGGCATGTGGGAGAAGGAAGGAACAAGTAGGGGTAGATCAGCATTAGCTGGGCACTTACTTGTGCCTATGAATTCATTTATCCTCATCGCAACTGTGACAGACAGATAGGATTAGTTTTATTCTACAGAGGAGGTAACTGCATTTCAGGGAGATTTGGAAATCTCCACGAAATCACACAGCTAACAAGAGATAGAGACAGAACTCACACCCAGGAAGAGATGACTCCAAAGCCTGTAGGCTGTGGTCCTGCTAGCTAGTGAAGGACGTATACTCAAACTGATTCCAGGGATTGTGGAAATGGGAAGGGGTGTCTGGAGGAACCTAGAAGTGTTATCTCAAAATCTGTCCAACACAATCTGACTGCCCACCTGCAGTGTGTTTCCTCAACTGTAAAAATATACATCCCACTTCCTAGGGTTGTGGAGAGGATTTAAAAAGTTAGCATATGCAATGCACATGGCACATATACCTGGCACATTGAAAGCATCCAATGAGTGGGAGCTGTTTATTTTTATATTGCTTGCCTAATGATTCATTTTACCACATCTGCTTGTAGAGAGATTTATGTTATGGTTCCATAGCTGTCTGTACATGAGAGCAAGTATTTGATAGTGTTTCAAGATTCTACAAATCCTACTCAGAATTTTTTCTACTAGTAGAGAAATAAGTGATGATGAGCTAAGTGTGACTTGAACAGATCAAACTGGTGAGAAAATTGTGGATCGTGACCTAAGTTTAACAAAGTAAGACCTGGAAAGCTAGTGAATTCCAAAGGTTGAAGTCTAACATAGAAATGCATTTGTCATTGCTGTGTAATTTAGATCTTTAAAGAACTGTTAAAAAGTGAATCTCAACTTTCATACAACAGCAAAGGAAGGAATAGCTCGTTGAATCTGACGATGCCGCCATTTAGCACAAATGGACTTGGTGGCTTGGAAGAGTCAGCTGACCTGTCCCATATGTCAGAATCAAGTCTGGACTTACCCTCTAGTATCCGGAGTCATTGTTCATTCAACTATGCCGGAGTCCTAGCAGTGTTGATGGTCACGCTAAAACACATTTAGACCTGACACATTCTCCTTATAGTCAATGATGCAGTAAGATGATGCAGATTTTTCATGGCATCAGTCAGTGGACCAGACAGTCAGTCAAAAACAACATGCCCAGCCTCCAGAATCATCATTTCCAAAATTAGGTGGATACAGATTGGCAAAGAAACTAAACACTTATCATATCCTCTTAGAACTCATGCTTTCACAAGTACAGAAGAGAAGTTGACAGGTGACTTCCTGCCACAGCACAATTCCTGGGTGGAGAGATGATGGGAGGAGTGGGGAGAGGGGTCACACATCTTTTGTCAATTGCAAGCCTGATCCCTGCTAGGATGCAAACCCCTACAGAATGAACCTCTGTGAACTCCACTCATTCCCCGTTTTACTCCCCTCAATTTTCTCCGTTCTTTTCAAGACTCTTCCCCTCTCTCTAAAGATGTTTTATTTGCAACAACATGGATGGAACTAGAGATCATTGTGTTAAGTGAAATAAGTCAGGCACAGAAAGATAAAACATCACATGTTCTCATTTATTTGTGAAATCTGAAAATCAAAACAATTATATTCATGGAGACAGAGAGTAAAAGAATGGTTACTAGAGGCTGGGAAGGGTAGTAGGGGTATGGGGTAAAGGTGGGGATGGTTAACGAGTATCAAAAACATAGAAAGAAGAAGTAAGACATACTATCTGATAGCACAACAGTGTGACTACAGTCAGTAATAACTTAATTATACATTTTAAAATAACTAAAAGAGTATAATTAGATTGTAAGGTGAAGTATAAATGCTTGAGGGGATGGATACCCCATTCTCCATGGTGTGATTATTACACATTGCATGCCTGTATCTAAAATATCTCAGGTACCCCCAAAATATATATACCTACTATGTACCCACAAAAATTAAAAATTAAAAAAAGATTTTAGGTTAAGATTTCAAGATAAGAAGGAAAGTAAAAAGGGAGTCTTCTATTTTATGTTTATTTGTTTTTTCAAATCCTAAGCCTGGATACAGCTAGGTACCATTTCTTCAAGTTACACTCACTATCTCAGATACCCCCTTGTCCCAGCAGGAGGGGGTGGGCTTTTCATGCATCTCAGAGGTATGCAGTTATCCAACCACTGTGTGCTGGCACTGCAATAGGTATTATGGGTAATAAGAGAAGGCCAAGACAGAGTCACAGCCAGGTTGGAGAACAGGAAAAGTGACTATGAATGTTTTTCTTGTATGGCTGGTCTGATCTAATTATAAAATTCTGACACAAAGAAGCCCAGGCTACAAGTGCTATACTAAAAAAAAAGTAGTGGGGAAGGGGTTAAGGGTTCTTTCCTTTAAATGCATTCCCTAATGTCAATGGAATTAGTTGAAATTCTTAATAACTGCAGATGTCAACCTCTTTCCCCAGAGACTGTGCTCTTCATTTGGGCTTATGTCACTGTTGGCCCTGCCTTGCCCTTCTGGGTTGTAAGGTCCTCTATGAAGCTCTTGGTACTAGCCCACCCAGAATGGTTCCCTGGGTTCTGAGAAGTTCTGCCCCAACTGTCCCCCGATGCTTGAAATCTTATCAGCGAGGATGGAGAAATTTTACACACAAATGTCCTCATGAGCAGCAGTCCAGTGACTTCAATCCATACAGTCCAAATGACAGAGAGAAAAGATACCACCAGATGCAGAGTTTTAAGGGAATCACAGAAAGTCAGATGTGGGAGAAAGATACAAAAGGAGAGGGCAGAGCCATTCAGAGAAACATCATCTCATAGCTAAGGTGACCCTTGACTTTCCTTAGGATGCTGACTGGTTCTCCCACCTGCTTTGCCTGTCCAAATTTTGTTCTGGGTGAAACTGACTTACCCATTTCCTCCAATTAGATCATCTCAGCCATAACCCCAGCACCAGCCACCACCATGAAAGTGGGAATGGGTAGGTCTTTAGAAAAAAGTGAACTCAGGCTGAGTTGTTTGTCAGTCTTCTTGGCTTTGTTGTTTGTGTGGTCTCAGCTTTAATTTTGATTGAGTTTTCTTTCTCTTTCTCTTTTGGGCATAAGGCTTTATGCCCAAAATGAAGTGTTTTGAAGCACATCCCAGGCTGTTCTGAATTATAAAAGATTGAGTTAATTAACCTTCCCCCAGTTGATTACTTTCAACCTTTTTGTTGGTGCATTGGGAAAATGTATTACTGGTTACTAATTAAAGGTATTGAATATACCTTTATATTTCTTCAAATTCTTGAACTCCTGAGCTAAGTTGATTAAGAAGACAGGGGGAAAGTTTTTGTTGAATATATCTTTGAAAATAGCTAGAAGAGACTACAAATAAACCAAGAAAAGGGAAGTTGTTACCTTATTTTTTAACCTATTTGTCCCTATAGTTTTGGGACTATTTTGTAAGAATAATAGCTAATGATTTTTAAATGCTTATCACACACAAGAACCATAATAAAAGCTTGCATGTAACATCTCATTTAAATTTCTCTATTCTCTGAGATAGATATGAATTCCAGTCCCATATTACAGATGAGTAAATTAGTTTAGAAGTCAAGCAAATTGCCCAGGATCACAAGGTTAGTACATGCCAGAAGCGTAATGTAATGTTGGTGGTTTTTCTCCAAAGACAATGCATTTAATCTCAACAGTGTTGATCTAAATGATGATGTAATCATAATTTTTGGAGTTGGAAGCCTAAATGCCTGGTTGTAATTTCAAAGTTCATTATATTTTCTTACAATTCCTTTCTGCATTGGTTATTTATTGCTGCATGACAAATTATCCAAGATATTTATTATTCCACACAGCTACAGTGCTCAGGAATCCAGGAGCAGCTCAGCTGGGTGGGTCTGGTTCAGGGTCCCCATGAGGTTGAAGTCAAGCTGGTAGCCAGGGCTGCAGGCATCTTTAGGCTCCACTGTGGCTGGAGGATCTGCTTCCAAGCTCACTCATGCAGTTGTTAACAGGTGTCAGCTCCTCACTGACTTTTGACCAGAGACTCAAATTCTTCACCATGGGGTTCTCACCATAGGCAGCCTGAATGTCTTCATAACATGATAGCTGCCTTCTCCCAGATCAAGTGATCCAAGAGGGACACAGGTCATGATGGAAGCTGAAGTTCTTTACAGCTTAATCTCAACAAGAGTCAAGTCATCCATTCTGTCATATTCCATTGGCCACACAGATCAATCTTGGTACAATGTGGGAGGAGGAGGGGACTAAAGAAGGGTGTACCAGATGTACCAGAGGTGGGACTCACTGGGGCCCATCTTGGAGGCTGCCTCCCATACTTGCTTTACTACACTACTGTCTCAGCATAGAATGCTTTTATTCATCTTGTCCAAATGCCTTACTCTGATTACTTGCTTACAGATTGTCTTAGCTTGGGAACTTCCAAAAAGAAGATATGAAGCATACTCTCAGGGAATTTATTTTGAAAAGTGACTTCAGGTAACAGTAGTGGAGGACTGGGAATAACAAAATATGAAAGGAGGGAAAGCCATCCACGGGGTAATTACTAAGCTGGACAACTGGGCTTCATCAACTGGAGATGGAGTTCTCTGGGGGACTGTGTAAAGCACACCTAGAATTGTCTACCTAAAAACAGAAGAGTATGTATTTATCCAAAAGATCCTGTCCCCCAGTGATCAAGGGTGGGCTCAGAGAGTAGTGACAGTGAGGCAGACAGTCAGAGATGTGCTGTGTTGCAAGTGTACTTGGGATGTGTTTGAATGCAGCATGTGTCCACAGCAGTGACCAGAGCAAAAAGTTGGGATGGGATAATGTACATATCTAATGTACATGCATGAATCCCAATTAAGGCTAGAGACAAGGTATCATTTATTTTTGTACCTTAGTGCATAAACCAGAACCTAGTAGCTGGCAAATCTGAGCCATCCCAAGTAATCAGTCTGGAGGCCCTTAATTTATTTAACACATATGTACTGCACACATACTATGAGATAGACACCATGCAATGTGCTGACAGTCCTGTTGGAGCAATTTACAAAAATATTTAATAACCAGTATTACACAGATCATAAAATGCACACCAGCCCTTCCCAGGCAGTAGGGTTACCCTGGAATATTTCAAATTCTTTTTTAATTCTTATTTCTTATTTCAAATCTGGAAACAGTTGAATAATGAGCTATAAACTTCATTTTTACCAAAGAGATAGGCCTGTTTGGATTTGGGGATGGAGTATGAAGGAAGAAGATGTTTTAGGGTGACTACAAGAGAGGGGAGTGAGAATGATCATTGAATAAAGAAGGAAAAGGCATTTCCAGGGTGGGAGGAAGGATGGGGAGAAAATGCACATGAAAGCACAGATCAACCATGTAAAAATGAAAGGACCTCCCTTTATGTAGCTGAGAGTCAAGCAGGGAAACAAATATTAAATTAAAAAGTGTCAGAATCACAAGTATCAACGTAAAGAAGTGCAAAGTATTATAAAAAAGGAAGCGTATAAAAGTGGGGTATTGGAGGCCATATTAAAAACGTAAACTTAGCCTAAGGAGTCATAGAAAGAAAAGCTTTATTCTTTGCTATAGTCTGGATGCTGAGCTTCTGGAAGAGCTGCTCAGAAATGTTTATTGATCAAATAAAGAAATAGAATTTAAACTGCTCACCTTAAAAAGAGGAAACTGGCCAGGCGCAGTAGCTCATGCCTGTAATCCCAGCACTTTGAGAGGCCGAGGCAGGTGGATCACCTGAGGTCAGGAGTTCAAGACCAGCCTGGTCAACATGGTGAAACCTTGTCTCTACTAAAATATAAAAATTACCCAGGCATGATGGCGGGTGCCTCTAATCCCAGGTACTCGGGAAGCTGAGACGGGAGAATCGCTTGAACCCAGGAGATGGTGGTTGTGGTGAGCCGAGATGGCGCCACTCCAGCCAGGGCTGCAGAGTTTTTGAAACTCTGTCTCAAAAACCAAACAAAAACAAGGAAGAAACTAAATCTTGGACTTTCGTTCTGATTCAGGAAGTTGCCAGACACCATCACTGCCACCCACCCTAGCCAAAAAAGCAAAAAGAGTAGGCTCTAAATCAGTTTACAACCCATCAGAGAGCTGACGACACTAAGAAACCTTAATGAAATAAAATCTAGAAGTTAACAAACACTTCCAAGGAAAGAAGAGACTCAAGATTGTTGTGTCCCCAGCAGAGTGGTGAGAAGAAAAGGACTCCTGTATAGACAGAAACCTGAACTACAAGAAACACTAAAAGACATGTTACAGGCTGAAGGAAAGTATTGGACAGAAACTCAGATTAATAGTAATGAACGAGGAGTACCAAAAAGGGTAACCATAAAATACTTTTAAATTATCTGTATTATAGCAAATTTATTTAAAAGGCTATTGACCTAAACAAAAAATAATAAAAGTATACTGTAGGGTTTATAACACATAATGGTAAAATAAATGACAACAAGTGCACAAAGGCTAGGAGAGAAGCAAATTTAGTGGTACTCTTACAAATCATTACAGGCATGGGAAGGCATATAACTGTGACAACTAAAAGTTTTTATTATTACACAGAACAACTATTTTAAATTATGTAAATATGTATAGCTAAGAAAAATAAAGAGATTAGATAAAATGGAATAGTGGGGAGGGGGACTTCATTTATCCAAAAGATGACAGAAAAGGGAATGCAAAGCAAAAAACAAAAAAGGTGAGAGAATAAAAATGCATATCAAGGCAATAGACATAAACTCAACAACAATAATAATTACATTAAATTTAAGTGGGAAGAAAAGACCATTTCAAGGCAGAGACTGACAAAACAAAAAGCAAGATCTACCTATTTAATATTTGTGGTCTAAGAGAATCCTCTAAATATAAAGACACAAACAGATTGAAAATATAAGGTGGGAAAAGGATCTAACAAGTAAACTGAAAGCAAAGGAAAGCTGGCTATAATATTAGTACCAAATAAAGTAAATTTTAAAACAGACAGTATCACAAGAGATAAGAAGGGACATTTCACAATGATGAAAGAAGTTCATCCATAAGACATAATCCTAAATTATGCATCAAATAACAGGTCTTCAAAATACATTAGTTTATTAAGCAAAAACTAACACAACTAAAGGAAGAAATAGTCAAATCTACAATCCTAATCAGAGATCTAGGCGAAAAGATTTACAAGGCATATATGTGATAAAGGACTTATATAAAAAAAAAATCAAAATCTCTTAAAACTCAATAAGAAAACAGAAAAAAATCCAATTTAAGATATGCACAAAAGACTTAAATAGACACATTATAAAGGAAGACACAGCAATGCCCAATAAACACATGAAAAGATTCTCACCACCATTACTCATCAGGGAAATGAAAATTAAAAACGCAGTGAGATATCACTCTATACCTACTGGAAGAGTTAAAATCCAGAAGACTAGGATATGAAGGAACTGAAACTCTAATAAATTGTTGATTGGAGGTAATATATCATAACCAGTTTGGAAAACAATTTCCTTATAACCCAATAATACCATTTTCAGGTATTTACCAAAGAGAAAAGAAAACATCCACTGAAAACAAAGCAGCTTTTTTCACAGTAGCCAAAATCTGGAAACAACCCAAATGTCTATCACCAGGTAAACACGTAAACAAATTGTGGATATTCATGCAATGGAATGCTAGTCAGCAACAAAAAGAACAAACTACTGAGACACTCAACATGAATGAATCTCAAAAAACATCACATTGATCAAAAGAAGCCAAATGCAAAGAGATTGCACTGTGTGATTCCATTTATAGGAAACTCAAGAACTGGCAAACTAAGCTAGTGACAGAAATTTAAAAACAGTTGCCTCTAGAGCGGGGGTGGTAGAATTGCTAGAAAGGGGCATGAGAGGATTTGCTGGAGTGATAGAAAATGGTCAATAGCTTGTTGGGGATGGTGTTCATGAGTGTGGAACATTGTCAAAACTCATCAAACAGTAAGAACAGTAAAGTTTATTCATTCTACTTTGTGGTATGCAAATCATACCTCAGACCAAAGATAGAAAATTTTAAACAAAATTAAAGATCTTGAAAGTCTTTACATTAACCAAATATTGCTTCAATAATGTTGATACGGTTTGACTGTGTCCCTACCTAAATCTCAACTTGAACTGTATCTCCCAGAATTTCCACATGTTGTAGGAGGGACCCAGGGGGAGGTAATTGAATCATAGGGGCTGGTCTTTCCCGTGCTATTCTCATGACAGTGAATAAATCTCACGAGATCTGATGGGTTTATCAGGGGTTTCCACTTTTCCATCTCTCTCATTTTCTCTTGCCGCTACCATGTAAAAAGGGGAATTCTGGGAGATCCAATTAAACCTCTTTGTCTTCCCAGTCTCGGGTATGTCTTTATCAGCAACATGAAAATGAAGTAATACAAATGTCAAGTACCAAACAAACCCCAAAACTCAGTGGTTTACAACAGCAAACATTTGCTTCCTGCTCACAAGTGTGCAGGTTGACCAGTAGTACTTGGGGACCCATGTTATCTGGAGGCTACAGCAGCTACCCAGGGCAAGTTCTCCTCATGGCACTGGCAAAAGCAGAAGAGAAATAAGCAGTGAGAGCCCTTACAGCCTCAGCTTGTAACTAGTGACATGTCATATCCACCTTCCATTGGCCAAAGCAAGTCAATTGACCAAGGCCAAAGCCAATGAACCAGAAAAGATACTTTACCCCCAGTGAACAATGGCAAGAGTGGACAGGGAGGAAAAACTTAGGACATACAATACAATCTCATTAATCCAAATTTGTGTAAGAGGTGAAACAGAAACCAGGTCTCCAGACAACAAGGCCAGTGCCTCTGCATCAGGCCACGCTGTCTCCACATTGTCTGGAAGCCAACAAGCTGGACCCCAGCTGTTTCTCAGGGGAAAGTTCCAGCACATCTTCCCACTCCCTGACAGGGAAGGATGATGAGCCCAGAATACCACAGTGCTCATACAGACATAAGATAGAAACTTCACTTTGGTTTTCCTAATGTTTGTTCCCCACACAGTCTAAAGGCTGACTCTGGGGATCAACGGAGCTCACCCCTTGCATTGGGAGAAGAAACATTTGTTAATGGAAAGAAATGCAATACAGCCATCTAATGGATCCCAGATATCATAGGCCTGCCTACTGCTTCCCTGGGAACATTTGAAGTAAATCACAACACAAAGGGATGTTGTGTTTTCACCTGGGTAGTTTCAGTTTGAGCATAGATGGGCACCCTCAAGGGTGGGGAGCAGCAGGTGCATGAGCTCTGTCACTGGATGTGGTTAATGGCTTGCAGCAGGTGCTTTTCACCTCTTAGGGGATAAATATTATCTAACTTGAGCCCACCCCCAACTTAAATAGCCAAGGAGATTAGACATAATTCTGTTCCAAGAAATGGGTAGAAACTAAGGCCAATTTTTGCCCACCTACAGGGGGAAAGACTGTAGTGGTCATTTCTGCTGCACGTACTTATATAAATCAACCAGAAACTCCAGCCTCTATGCTCCTTTTGTGCATGTCAAACCATTTTCTCCTTGTGGACACAAAGTAAGCATAGCAAAGGCCTCCAGGGTCAAAGTCCCTTCCCTCAAAATTATGGTCTGACCCTGGCAAGTGACCTGAGCTTCCTCAAGTTCTCCTGACTAGACCTTTGTCCACTTTCCAGTCAACTTAGAAGTAATTTGATCTCATTCACTCTTCCAGCAATCAACAATTGCTCACCTGCCTGGTGTCAGGAACTCTGCTGAGCTCTGGGGACAAAGATGTAAATGAGAAAACCATGGTCCCTTCCTTCCCAGAGCGTGTACACAAGGAGACAAGACCGAGACTAAACAGCTCCGGTGTGGTAGGAGTTAAGAAGCTGAACTGCACAGGTGTCTTCTGAGCCTCCTGAGCCACCTTAAGGACTCACACATTATCCCTAAGGCAGAAGGGAGCCATTTAAGAAGCAGCAGCGTGTGGCCACCAGCTTAAGCTGCAGTATTTTTTTCCAAGAACTGCTGTGTATCAGAATGACACTGCAGCTTCCACAGCCCTCAGGGAGCTTCATCCCGCTCTGCAGGGTTTCAAGCTGGAGAGCCTTCGGATGCACTGAAATTTTTACAAATGCAGTAAGTGGTGAAGTTGAGGGTGGATGCATTCTGTCTGGCCACACCCCCCAGAGATTGGAAACAGCCTTTAGGGGTCTCTGGAGCATCTGACTGAGGGGGGCAGTGGTCCCAGAGACCGCACCCAGACCCCTTTACACTCTCATACCTCTCAAAGACTGAAAAGAAGAAAACCACCCTCACATTGTGATGCGACGTCTTCCTTGCCAGGCCAGGTGTTTCTCGAAAAATCACCGGAGGGATTCTTGGTTAACACACAGGCTCTGCACCCAGCCCGCTTTGTGGCATTGGGAAAATGACTTAAATCTTCATCTCCTTTTCAGTTTTCCATTAAACAAGTAAAGCAAACTTGAAAGTCTAGGGCCTCTCTGACATTCACGAACTATCATGGGAACTCTGGTAATACAAAATAAAATAAAATAAAAATGAACTTCCCTTGGAAAATGTAGCTGGAAAAATATCTTATAGTTTCAATCGGTTATTCCTCAGAAGACTTTTCTATGTAATAGCTTAGGACCAGGACTACACAAAAAAAGTCAGCAACAGCGGTGTGTTTTTTGGGGGGTTGGAGGGAGTTAGAAGAGTTAGGGCTTGTCCCTTGCCTAGAATGTTATATTTAGAAGAAACTATCATTAGCCAAATTTTGGTATTTGGAATTCTGTTTATAAACCAACACACACAGTTCAGGCAAGTTTCATTTAGCTCCCTAAGTACGAACAGGATTGCCCGGGTCAGGTTTGGAGAGTGATTTATGGTAATGTGTGCAGAGAATGAGGAGACGGGTGGTATGGGAGCCTCAGAGGGGCTTAGGAGCTTGACACCGAACCAGTGGAATTGATTAAGGGAGATTTCATTTCCTCTGACTGTGTGGGAACTCTATCAGAGAGGGCATTTGGGGAAATGATTCTTATAATTTGTTCCCAGAGTAACCCAGAATAACAGTTTTGCCTTGCAGCTGAAACAGCCCTGCAGGGAAAGGTCCATCAAGCTAAGACAGTGTCAGCATTTTCCTCCAAGCCAGCTCTGCTCATACCTCAGGCCGGGAGCTAGAACTACACCAAAGTGTAGGATGGGTCAGGGGTTCAGGCTCCTTGGCTCCTGTTTCCCACCCTCAGCACTCTGCATATCAGCAACATGGGAAAAGCACCAGAGGTGATTCATTAATCTGCCAAGAGTTGATCCAAAATAAAGGACCATGCCCCTCATTTCTGTTTAAAGACTCCAGGCCGGCCTCTAGGTTTATGCACAGGGTTTTACTCTGATATCAGAGGACCTGAATGTGAGTACACACACGTGCGCATGCGAACACACACTCTCCATTAATATCTGAATTCTCCTCTTCCCTTTCTTCTTCTACCAAATATTAGTCAGCTTCTGTTACATTCTGGCACTTGATCTGGTAGTCAAGGTATCCGTTTGGAGATGGTGTTTGAAATGGGTGTAAACAACCTCTCAGTGGGAAGTAACCTGGATAAGAAGAAGAGGGTGTGTGCATTTTGAAGTTCTCTCAGTTGAGTGGGAATCAGTGGGAATCTTGTGGAATCATTAGGGGAAATCCCAAAGGTGCTCAGGACTGGGTCACTAATCATTTCATATCTGGGATCAAAGATTCTGAGTCTTTTATTTTTCTTCATCTGCCTTTGTTTTTAAACCAAGTAGAGAGAATAAGGAGGACAACTTACTCTACGACAAAAGGAGAAAATGCTTTTCTGTAAAAGAAATGTGTTATTTCTTGAATGGTCAGCAAGATTAGTCATAGTGGCCTCCTGTCCAGGGGGAAAGCCAACCAGCCTCAAGCCTTACCTTATGTGGAAGGTGGAACAGGAGTCCTTCAAAGTTGACCACATCCTAATCCCTGGAACCTGTGACTATGTCACTTTACACAGGTAGAGATTTTGAAGATGTGATCAAGTCAAGCATCTTAAGAACAGAAGATTCCTCTGGGTTATCTGGGTGGACCCAATATCACCACAAGAGTCTTCATAAGGAGGCAAGAGGGGTAAGAGTCAGAAGAAGAGAAGGCTGTGTCATGATGGAAGAAGAGATGTACAGAGCCAGAGGGAGGAAATGCTAAGAAGCCATGAGCCAAGGAATGTAGGTGACTTCTAGAAGCTGGAAAAGGCAAGGCAATAGATTCTCCCCTAGAGCCTCTAGGTGGAATTCAACCCTTCAGCATTTTGATTTTAGACTTCTGACCTGCAGACTGTAAATGAAATTTTTGTCTTAAGCCACTACATGTGTGATAATTAGAACATTAATAGGAAAATAATAGAAATTGATAATAAACTAAGACACTAAGTTACTGTAAGACCATTTGGCTTCCAGCTATCAGCCTCTGTTTTGCTTTTTGAGACCACTTGTGCCTGTGGCATGCCAGAAGTGCTTGGAGAGTAACTGTCACCACCTCCTCCCAAGGGCTAACAAACAATGACTGATGAGAGCTGGCAAATACAAATCCCAGCTCCCTTGCCCTTGGGTGGAATAACTTTACAGTGTGAGTTCTACACAAGCTCTCCAAGTTCCCCTGTGGGATTAAACTCCAGGTGCCCAGTGGCAGCCGGGTTGGTTAGCTTGGTTACCAGCTGCCTTCCCTTCCCTGTCTCAGTTTCCCAGTGCCCTCCAGGTACCTCCTGGGATCATCTTCCAAATATACTACTTAAACTTGAATCCTTGTCTCATGGTCTGCTTCTCAGAGAACTCTGCTCTCCTTAGCTGGAATCACTCACTTGAGTCAAATGACTCATGCGAGAACCACCAGACAGTCACAGCATTGAACATAAAACCCAAATAGACAGACTCTTAAACCAAAGAGTGCTCAGTCCTGTGGCAGCCTCCTGACCAAGTTGCTCCCACCTTGGTTTTTCTCAGTCTCCACCTGCCTTACGTTCTATGAGCTTCCCAACGAACCACTTTATCTTAAGTTACCCAAAGTTAATTCCTGTAACAAACTTTGCAATCAAAAAACTTTACCAGGCAGAGAATTAAGGAAGGAGTGAAGGGAGGAGGTACACTTTTGGAAAAACAGAATGGAAACTGTGCCCCGAAAGCAGAAGACACATAATCAGACTTACTACCGAGGAGACTTGGATAAACATGGGCTTTCAGTGTTTTTCAAATGGAAGACTCCAAGGCATCCATTCTGCCCTTTCTCTGCCAGTGTCAGCCCCTCCCTCAGGAAGGACAATATCTAGGTGAGGCCACATGATTTTTCCATGAGGATTGACTGAACATGGGATTTTGGTCATTTAAACCTTGGGTCAATTATTTAACGAGCAGAAATGCAGGTGCCCAGGAGACCTTCCCTTTCTATTATGCAATGAGTGGGAGTGATGGGAACCCCTTTTTCTGTTGTTTTGGGTAGACCCATGATGGATAAAGCTCATGATGTATAGGGCTTGATCCTTGGTATCAAAAAATAATAATAATAATAGGGGAGAGAAGCACAACTGTTATCATCAAGAAACCTGTACAAGACTCATTCCTTAGTTTATGGACGACAATGAAATATGTTTAAATAATGCAAATGACACTTAGATTCTAGAGACCTGATTTCTAGTTCAGCTAGTAACTGTAACCTTTGGCAAGCAACTTCACCTCTCTGTAGTCTCCATTTTCTTCAATTGTCAAGTGATTGGACAATGTGATTACTCCATGGCCTTATGACTATAGAAGAACATCATTTTGGGGTGATCCAGTGCCAGTTAACCTATCATGGCCAACTGTCATGGTCATGAAATTAAGTAAACACATTTCCCCCACTGGCCTGCATGGTGACTTCCTCATAACACCCAGCCTCCAGCAACCTGGGAGTTTAAAACTAGGAATCTATTTTTTTTTCAACATGAAATAGAGGCTGAAGAAATAGAGGTACAGCTCTAAGCTTAATTTCAATTCCAAATAACATAGACCAGTGTTGTAGGTGAATGTATCAGCTTTGAAAGAGAAAAAAAGTTAAAAAAAAAAAAACTTAGTCTTCATTAGGTATAAAATGAAAATATCTCTATTCCCTCCAGAATGCAAGGGCATTTGGCTTCTAAAGCTGCTTTTGAAGAAATATATTCATTCTGGAGATACATAAGCCTACTACTTTGCATAAAATTGCTACTTCTTAGGACTCTAGCTAAAACCTGTGATCTGCTGAACCAATTCATTTAGCAAACATTTTGAGTACTTGCTATACCCCAGACACAGTCAAGTAGTGGAATACAAAGCTATATAATGTTTAAAGTTCTTTCCTTATCTTGGGAGGATATGTTCCAAGATCCCCAATGGATGTCAGAAACCGTGAATAATATCGGACCCTATATATCATGTAATTTTTTCCTACACATACATACCTACAATAAAATTTAATTCATAAATTAGGCAGAGCAAGAGATTAACGATAGTAACTAATAACAAAATAAAACAATTATAACAATACACTGTAATAAAAGTTATGCGAATGTGGTCACTCTTCACGATCTCTTTCAAAATATCTTATTGTACTGTACTGCACATAACTAAAATCATGGAAAATAAAACCACGAAGAAGGAGGTACTACTGTAATCTCTTTTAACTGAAAACTCACATCTATTTATTTAGTCCACAACTACATTCTGGGAACTTATTATGTCCTAGAAACAAAGAAAACGGAATGAACAAGACACAGTGTCTGCATTCAGGTGGCTCCCATGTCAGTGGCCAAAAGGAAGAATAATAGTCTGTTCTTATATTTTAGAGAGACAGATGTATGTGTACAAGATTCTGGTCTAAATTCCTGTATAATTTTACTTTTATTTTCATTTAAATTTCACCAAAATGAAGAACATTGATATCAGTTTCTCCTTCCCAAATGACAGTACTTCTTGTGTTCAAATTCCATTTAAGTCCCAGCTAGTTTCAAAAAATAATTCTGTGATCTGTGTAATTTTAGATTTGCTGGAACAATACCTGTATGTGATTTGTTGACTCCTTGTCTGCCATTTACTAGCTGTGCAACATCAAGCAGGTTACCTCACTTCTCTGTGCTTCCTTTTTACACCTATTTCACATTGAGGTGAGGAGTCGCTACAACAATTAAATGAGTCAATTTATGCAAAGCACTTAAAACAAAGCCTGCTGGATACATCCCAAGTTTACAACAAAAGTTAAATATTATTTTTGAATGTTTGAATCTCAGAAATTCAACCAAAATGGGCTACAAACTAATTTCTAAGGACCACACGTCTACTGACTATGAAACTTTCTGTATTAGTTGTCAATTGCTACATTACAAGCCACCCCAAAATTTTCAGCTTAAAACAATAATCATTGATTGATTACTTCATGATATCTGTGAGACAGAAATTTAGGAGCAGCTCAGCTGGGCAGTTCTGCCTCAGGGTCTCTCATGACATTGCAGTCAGGTGGTGATGGAGACTGGGGTTCATCTCAAACAGGTGTGGGCTGGAGCAACTCGCCCTGTCTCCATGTAGTCCCCCCAACAAGGCCTGACAAGCATGGGAGTGGCAAGTTGCAGGTAGCCAGACTTCTTACACAGTGGTTCAGAGCTCCCAAGTCTCACGGACAGAGAGAGAGAGAGAGAGAGAGAGAGAGAGAGAGAGAGAGAGAGAGAGAGAGAGAGAGAATGAAAGTAAAAGCTATAGCGCTTTTGAGAATCAAGCCTCAGAAGTCACATAGCATCACTTCCATCATAATCTGTTGTGGTAAAAAGCCCTCCCCCGACCCCTACCCAGATTCAAGGGGAGAGGAGGGAATGTAGCTCCACCTTTCAGTGGGAGGAGTGGTTGTCACATTATAAGATGAGCATGTAAGACGAGAGAGAGATGATAGGTAGCTAGGTGATAGATAGATAGATAGATAGATAGATAGATAGATAGATAGATAGATACATAGATAGATACATAGATAGATACATAGATACGTAGATAGATAGATAGATACATAGATACATAGATAGATAGATAGATAGAACTTTGTCAGCTTTATTGATGTATAATTGACAAATAAAAATATACCCTTAAAATATACAACTTGATGTTTTGAAAAGTGGATACGTTGTGGAATGATAACCACATCATATCTATCACCTCATATGGTTAACACATTATTTTCTTTTTCTCCTTTTTGTGGTGAAAACACTTAATTAAGACTTACAGTCTTTGCAAATTTCAAGTACATAATACAGTATTGCTATCGTCACTCTGCTGCACATTTGACCTTCAGAACGTATTCATCTTGCATAACTGAAATGTTGTACCTTTTGACCAACATCATCCTATTTACCCCTCCCTCCCAGCTCCTGGCAACCATTATTCTACTCTCTACTTCTATAAATTTGACTATTTTAGATTCCACATATAAATGAGGTCATATGGTATTTGTCTTTCCGGGCCTGGCTTACTTTACCTGGTATAATGTCCTACAGTTTCACCCATGTTTTTGCAAATAGCACAATTTCCTTCTTCATAAGGCTGAATAATATTTCATTGTGTATGTATACATATACAATATTTTCTTTATAAATTCATCCATCAATGGACACTTAGGCTGATTCCTTTGTTTAGCTATTGTGAATAATCCTGCAATGACATGGGAGTGTAGATGTTGCTTTGACATACTGATTTTCTTTCCTATGGATGTATACCCAGAATTGCTGGATCTTATGGCAGTTTGTCTTTAATTTTTTAAGAAATTGCCACATTGTTTTCCATAACGGCTATAGCAGTTGACATTCCCACCAATAGTGTCCAAGGGTTGCCTTTTCTGCGTATCCTCACCAACACCTGTTATATTATAGCTTTTTGATAATAGTCATCCTGACAGGTATGAAGTGGCATCTCATTGTGATTTTGATTTGCATTTTCCTGATGATTTGTGATGTTGAGCCCTTTTTTTATATTGCTGTTGACCATTAGTATAGCTTCTTTTGAGAAACGTCTGCTCAGGTTCTTGGTCCTTTTTTTTTTTTTGAAATGGTGTCTTGCTCTGTCACCCAGGCTGGAGTGCAATGGCACGATCTTGGCTCACTGTAACCTCCACCTCCTGGGTTCAAGCAATTCTCCTACCTCAGCCTCTTGAGTAGCTGGGATTACAGGCACCTGCCACCATGCCCAGCTAATTTTTGTATTTTAATAGAGATGGGGTTTCACCATTTTGGCCAGACTGGTCTCGAACTCCAGATATCAGGTGATCCACCTGCCTCAGCCTCCCAAAGTGCAGGGATTACAGGACTGAGTCATTGTGCCCGGCCTCTTGGTCCATTTTTTTAAATCAGGTTTTTTGTTTTTAGACAGACATCAACCCCAATGATGAAAAATTAACAGTAGAACTATGAAACTCGGCACCAAGCTGTCCTCCACAACCTACCAAAGCTGGGGAGTGGGAGAAGGGACAAATGTCAACTGCAGCAGGTGTCCTGGTGAAGTCCCTGATACCTGGGCATGGGGCACCTTCATCTGCGCTGCCTTGAGGAACTATGAGCTGTTGGAGATGCCAGCAAGCTTGGTTGTGTGCTGTGGTGAACATGAATGTGTGCTGGACCCTGAGCAAGGCAGGCATGGCCCTGATTTCACAATACTAGGGAATCGGTCTGTGGCAATGGTCACTGTTTCCTTCTAGTTGAGTCTTAATACATCTAATGGCCAGAATGCAGGTGCCAGGAGCAAGGGAGCTTTGTTTTGTTTGCTGATGAATACCCTAATGGGCCTAGATAAGTTACTGGCCCATAGTGTGCCCTCAATAAATATTTGTTGAATGAATGAATACTTCAAAATACCAATATAAACCACTGGTCCTTACAAGGGGCTTCCCTGTTCTCCTCCCCACATGTGAAGAAAGATCTGCCTTCACCGCTTGCAATAATGATAAGAGTCATTTAAAGACTTCTTTAAAAATAACTCATTTGGAAAAAAAAAAACAAAATCAAGACTCAAATGGCAGCTTGTCCCTCAGCAGAGCAATCAAGCTCAGGCTGCCCTCTGTGGCTGCAGAGGGATTCCCTTCAATCCAGAGCCACCAGAGCAATGGAAAAGAAACAGGATAATTGAATTCCTGGCCCAGGCTTAATCGCAGTGTTTGGTCTCTCTTGAGCCACTGAGGAGAACTCTGAAGGCCAATTTGCAGGTTGATGCTTGGAGTCAGGTGTGGGGCTTTTCTGCCAGGAGCAAAACTCAGCAATAATTTGGAGCCTGACTCAGGACCTGACTCTGATCCTATCTTGCTTCTCTGCCTCCTAAGAAGTCTGCCCTGTGCAGGAGACCCGAGGAGAAGAGCTGCTAATGAGTCCAGTGTCATTTTGGGGGCTTTGGGTCCTTTATTGCAAGGTCACCCAGTGGTACTCTATATTCCAGAGCCCAGCCACAGCACCATGGAAAGGAGCCAGAGAAGAAGGCCATTGGTTGTTGTGTATTTGTGCAGGGTGAACCGCAAGAGCACCAAGCATCCAAATACGGAAGAGGAATGAAATGAATCCTGCCATTGGTGGCACATATCGCCAGGCCTGATATTGTCAGGTTAAAGTCAGGCCATGTGCCACATAATGTCAACCAAACATTTCCAGCACCTGTTGACCTCAAATTCATAGCCAGGCACAGAAAAACACATCTAGACACGGAGAGGGGAACATTGTTCTCACTCAAAGCTGGGACATTTGTGTCAACCCTGAGCAAGTGAGCTGAGGGTAGCTATAATCAGACCACTGGGACTTATCTCAGGAGTTTTTAGGCAATGCCTTAACCTTTTCTAAAATTTCTTTTCTCCTTATTTTTTTTTTTTTTTTTTTTTTTTTTTTTTTTTTAATAGAGACAAGGTCTCTCTATGTTGCCAAGGCTGGTCTCAAACCGTTGGGCTCAAATGCTTCTCCTGCCTCGACCTCCCAAAATCCTGAGATTACAGGTGTGAGTCACCACACCTGGCCTGCCTTCACCTTTTAAAAAAAGCAGAAGACATTTTGCTAAATGCAAATAAATAAATAAAAGCAGAGTAAGAACTGGGAAGCCAGCTAGATGGCCTAAGCCATGGGAAAATTCTATTTTCATGCAGTGAATTCAAGTTTTTCAGAGAAGTAGAACATTACATACAGAAAGGTCTCTACAACTCATGATACATCCTCAGCTTTAATAAAGTACCTAAGGAATGTACTAGATGGTGCTGATTTCTTCTTAATTTATTGCAAAAACTCCACATCCAAATTATTTGAGAATAAACTTTTTTAGTGTTTGTCTTAAGGGACAAGATCACTTGAGGGAAATCCGAAATGTCAGATTTGTTCAAGCAATATATACTTGAGGCTGGGCTCAGTGGCTGACACCCATAATCCCAACATTTTGGGGGGCCACGGTGGGCAGATCCCTTGAGCCCAGTCATTCAAGCCCAGCCTGGGCAACAACATAGTGAGACCCTGACTCTACAAAGTAATACAAAAATTAGGTAGGAGTGGTTGTGCACACCTATAGTCCCAGCTGCTTGGGATGCTGAGGTGAGAGGATCACTTGAGTCCAGAAGGAAGAGGTTGAGCCTAGATCATGCCACTGCACTCCAGCCTGGGTGACAGAGTAAGACCCTGTCTCAGAAAAAAAAAGATATGTATATTTGATTTGGGCATATTTTTGAATTGAAGGATGAATATAGATATTTTGAATGCTAAGAATTCATACCTTAAAGAAAAAAAAGAAAGCAACTAACTGAAACCCAATGGTGAAAGGGCAGCCTACCCTGCTCCCTCTAACTTTCAGTGACTAGGAACAAATCTTTCTCTCTCTTTCTCTCTCCTCTCTCTCTCAAAAAAAAAAAAAAAAAAAAAAAAAAAAAAAAAAAAAAAAA
>NW_016803211.1:2500690-2529360 GCF_001698545.2 Rhinopithecus bieti
AAAAAAAAAAAAAAAGAAAAAAACCTTATGGAGTTAGGAGTACAAGGGCAATTTTATTTTATTACATGGATACCTTGCACAGTGGTAAAGTCTGAGTTTCAGTGTACCCATTACCCAAATAATGTACGTTGTATCATGCTCAATAGGTTATTTACTATCCCTCACCTCTCTCCCACCCTCCCATTTTTCAAGTCTCCAGTGTCTATCATTCCACTCTCTACATCCATTTGTATGTGTTATTTAGCTCCCACTTATAAGTGAGAACACGTGATATTTGATGCTCTGTTTCTGAGTTATTTCAGAAAATTAGGGCCTCCAGTTTCATCTATGTTGCTGGAAAAGACATGATTTCATTCTTTTTACGACCACATAGTATGCCGTGGTGTATAGGCTCCACATTCTCTTTATCTAATCATCCATTGATGGACATTTGATTCTATGATTTTTCTATTTTAAACAGTGCTGTGATAATCATATGAGTGCAGGTGTCTTTATATAAAGCTTTCTTTTCCTTTGGATCGATGCCCAGTAGTGAGATTGCTGAATCCAATGGCAAGTCTATTTTTAGCTCTTTGCAAATCTCTTTCTCTTAACGCTTTCATACCTCAGTGCCTTCCAAACTCTGTGAATAGTGGAATCCTTTTTTCAAATGAAAGTTTACATAGAGCCCCAAACACAAAGAAGTTCAAGGATAGTGGCCGTGGGAAGCAGATGAGGACTTATGAGGCTGCATGTACCCCAGTTCCTTCCTGCTGTCACCCCAGAACCCCTCACACATGTCCTGGATACTCCATGGAACATAGTTTGATTGTCTCTGCACAAATACACAAAAGTAATCTCGGTGGAGGAAAAAAATATTTTTTAAGTTAGTTTCACACTTCTTTTTTCAAACTTATTTTTAAAAAACAGCAATATGTCTTTCCCAAGTTTAGTGTCCATTAGGAAATAAAGAGTCTAAATTTCAAGGTATATGTGAATTTCACAGGGAGTCAGACTTAATATTCTCAAAACCAACATCTCTGGGGAAAGCATAAGCCATGGTAAGAAGTACATTTGAGGATCCATAGATAGCTCGTGATAGGTAGTGATAATCATTCTTTCTATTTTGGACACTAAGTTGTGTTAACCTTTATCCATGAGGTAAATGGGTGGATGGAAAAATCTATAGAGCCATTTAAGTTTGAAAGAAGAAAGAAACTTCAAGTTGCAGCTTCCCTTTTTGGTATTAGTAGACAGGATAGGTAATTTTTTGAGTGTCAACTTGACTGGGCCATGGGATACCCAGATAACAGGTTAAGAATTATTTTCCATTGTGCCTGTGAAGTTATTTACAGAAGAGATTGTCATTTAAATTGGTGGACTGAGTAAAGCAGATTACCCTCTCCAGTGTGAGTAGGCTTTATCCATTCCATTAAGAGTCTGAAAGGAACAAAAACGCAGAGGAAGACTAAACTCACTCTCTCTTAGCCTGATTGCTTGAGATGGGACTCGGTCTTTCCCTGCCCTTAGCTCTTCTGGTTCCTAGGCCTTCGGAATGGAGCTGGAACCTACATCATTGGCTCTCTGGTTCTCAGGTCTATAAATGACCACCAGCTTTTCTGAGCCTCCAGCTATCAGACAGCAGATGTGAAACTTTCCAGTTCCATAATTGCATAAGTCAATATATATATAGTCATGTGCCACTTGACGTTTCAGTCAGTGACAAACTGCATTTACAACAGTGGTCCCATAAGATTATAATGGAACTGAAAAATTTCTATCACCTAATAACGCCAGAGCCATTCTAACATCACAGCATAATGCATTACTCATTTGTGATGATGCTGGTGTAAACAAACATACTTTGCTGCCAGTCATACAAAAATCTAGCACATACAATTATTTACAGTACATGATACTTGATCGTGATGATAAATGACTGTTATTAGTTTAGGTATTTATTAAACTATACTTGTACTGTCATTTTAGAGTGTACTCCTTCTATTCTATTTATTTTTTTAAAAGTTAACTATAAAATAGCCTCAGGCATGTCCTTTAGGAGGTATTCCAGAAGAAGGCATTATCATCATAAGAAATTACATCTCCATGAGTATTATTCCTCTTGAAGACCTTCCAGCAGGACAAAATAAGGAGGTAAAAGACAGTTACATTGGTGATTCTGATCCTCTGTAGGCCTAGGCTAATGTACAGATGTGTGCCGTAGGTTTTAACAAAGAGTTTAATAAATAATTAATTAATCAATTAAAGCTCACTTCGGGAGGTTGAGATGGGTGGATCACTTGAGGTCAGGAGTTCGAGACCAGCCTCGTCAACATGGTGAAGGCCTGTCTCTACTAAAAATACAAAATTAGCTGAGCGTGGTGGCACGTGCCTATAGTCCCAGATACTCTGAAGGCTGAGGCATGAGGATCATTTGAACCCAGGAGGCAGAAGTTGCAGTGAGCTGAGATTGCACCACTGCACTCCAGCCTGGGTGACAGAGCAAGACTCTGTCTCAGAAAAAGTAAATAAATAAGTAAATAAATAAATAAAGCTTATTGAATAAGGATATAAAGAAAGAAGATATTTGTGTATAGTTGTACAATATTTTGTGTTTTAAGCTAATGTTATTGTAAAATATTCAAAAGTGAAAAAAATCAAAAGTTGGAAAAGTAAAAAGTTACAGTAAGTTAAAGTTAATTTATTATTGAGGAAAAATTTAATACGTTTCATGTGTCCTAAAGTTTATAGCATATAGTAATGTCTTAGGACTTCTCATTCACTCACCACTTATTCACTAACTCATCCGAAGCAATGTATAGTCCTGCAAGCTCCATTCGTGCTAAGGGCCCTACACAGGTGTGCCACTTTTGTTTTGTTTTGTTTTGTTTTTTGAGATGGAGTTTCACTCTTGTTGTCCAGGTTGGAGTGCAGCGGTGCAATCTCAGTTCACCGCAACCTCCACCTCTCAGGTTTAAGCGATTCTCCTGCCTCAGCCTCCTGAGTAGCTGGGATTACAGGCATGTGCCACCAAGCCTGGCTAATTCTGTATTTTTAGTAGAGATGGGGTTTCTCCATGTTGATCAGACTGGTCTCGAACTCCCGACCTCAGGTGATCTGCTTGCCTCAGCCCCCCAAAGTGCTAGGATTACAGGCGTGAGTCACCGCACTTGGCCAGGTGCATCATTTTTTATCTTTTGTAGTATATCTTTTTATCTTTTCCTGAACTCTCTCGGCGATTAGATATGTTTTGATACACAAATACTTAGCATTGTGTTACAATTGCCTACGGTATTCAGTACAGTAACATGACATACAGGTTTGCAACAAACTATGCCATATAGCCTAAGTGTGTAGTAGGCTGCACCACGTAGGTTTGTGTAAGGGCACTCTATGGTGTTCACACAACAACAAAACTGCCTAATGATGCCTTTATCAGAATGTATCAACATCGTTAAATGACACATGACTGTATAGACATCCTATTTGTTCTGTTTCCCTATAGAACCCTAATACAGTAGATAAAATGAGGAAGGTCAGGAAAATTGGGGGATAAGTCAAAGTACAGGAACAAGTTAGAGACACTAGAGGAGACTGAGCAAATCAGACCCACAGCGTTATCAGTTAAGACCGCTTCTGACTACGAGCCCCCGAATGTGGAGATGGAGTCTTATGCATTCTTGAATCCCCAGGAATCAGTGCAGGGTAGCTGCATTTATTGAAAGGTCAGTATTCCTAACTTGATGAATGCAGAACTCACATAAGATTAATTCTGACACAGTGCAGCTGTTGTGTTTTGTTTTTCTGTCTCAAAGGGGTACACGGTGTGGCAATCACTTTGTTCATATTTTTGAATTTCTTTTAAGTAAAATGAATTCAGGGCACTTCATTAACTTTCTCAGCAGAGGAAGTCAATATGGTTACCTGTAAGTAATTGGTCAACCTGGAGAACAGTTCATGGCTGATTGACCAGCAAGTGAAAGATTTAACATAATGGGCAAAAAGAGTACTAGGGCTGCAGTCCTGGGGGCCTGGGCTCAGATTTCACCTCTGTCACTCACTCTGTCTCCGTACAGATCCCAACCACATACCTCCACTGGTCTGAGCTTCAGTTTCCTCACCTACAAAATTCAAGGCTAGAAGAATAATATTTGTGTCATGAGCTTATAAAGGTTTTTTGAGAAATAAATCTAAAATATATATAAAACCGGCCCTGCACAGTGGCTCTGCCTGTAATCCCAGCACTCTAGGAGGCCGAGGTGGGCAGATCACGAGGTCAGGAGTTCATGACCAGCCTGACCAACATGATGAAACCCTGTCTCCACCAAAAAATAAAAAAAAATTAGCTGGGTAGGGAGGCGCGTGCCTGTAGTCCCAGCTACCCATGAGGCTGAGACAGAAGAATCGGTTGAATCTGGGAGGCAGAGTTTGCAGTGAGCCAAGATCGTGCCACTGCACTCCAGCCTGGGCGACAGGGCGAGACTCCGTCTCAAAAAAATAAAATAAAATAAATATATAAATATATATATACACACACACACACACACACACACACACATATATATGTAAAACTTTCTTACATAGAGCCTAGAACATACTAGGAGCTCAACATATTATATCTATCGTAACTAATTAAAAATAAAGAGTATTTTTTCCCCATTAACCAGTAGTGGGAACAAATGACAACTAAGAGTAAAGAAGAGACAAGACCGAGAAAGACCAAGTAAAATGGAGCAGCAAGCTTAGATCCTTTAAAGGAGAGCCCTCCTTGCTGAAAAGACGCCTCAGCATATACTCCCACATGACACCACGGCTGTAGTGAGCATGTGCCGTGTGTGATTACCCAGCTTGTTTGAAGTGGCCTTTCTATTTTTGGATAATTTCTCCTCTTACAAGTCTACCGCCCTTAGGTAGGAGCTAGAATCACTTATTTGCTTTTTCAGACTTCCTTGTAATTATGGCGGGGACATGGGACCTCAACCCCACTCCATCACATATTCTCAACTTGGACTTGGAAGAGGAAGCAGTTGCCATGGGGAACCCATTCTCTGCTGAGGGTGGCTAATTGTGGCAGAGAGAATGCCTGCTTCTGAGGAAGCAGTAGCTGAGATAGCACCCCACAGAGAGTAAAACCTGTAGGGTTGGTACCTGATGGTGGCTGCACTTTGATCTCTTTTCTGCAGTCATTGATGTCCTTTGGCCATCATTCCGGACTGCATAGGCTGCGTGCCTAATTCTCTTACCCTCTATAATGCTACAAGCTATTCAGTATCTTGGAATAAGTGTATTTTATTATTTAACTGGTACAGTGGATTCTGCTATTTGAAACCAAGAATGCCACCAATTACTTGCACTCAAGACCACCACTGCATCGCAGCCCAGAAAGGTGTGCTCAGTAAATATTTGGGCAGTAAATGAGAGTTCATAAAAATGAATTACCAAAAACAAAGAGTTTAGTGTGTCCAGAAAACTGGGCCTAAAGGCTATGATGCATTATAAAAAGTTTTCCATTTTGGAAAATGGTTAATGCAAAAATTTAGGAGAAGTCACGAAAGACTTTGTGCTTTCCATTTTACGTACATTATGTCATCAGATCAACTTCAGTTATATAGAACTTGATAACTCAAGTACCACCAATTTGTTGCTTTTAGTCACAACACATGCTCTAGGTGCTATTGTCATAGACAGAAGGGCACTAGCAACCATCTGTAGTCTACACTCTAACCCAGAAGGTAAAGATGTAAATAGTGTGGGGACGGGAAAGAGTTTTCTGATTGCCTATAAGCACATCAGAATGAAATATTTAATTTATTTCTGTCCATTAGTCATTGTGGTTTAAAAATAACTGGTCATTAAAGTCTTCATCATTTTTATTCAACAAATATTTATTTATTCAAGGACTACCAAGTACCTGATACTATGCTAGGGGGCCAGAAATAATTAACAGTTAATAATATATCGCCTGCTACTGGTCTGATTAAATTCAACTCAGAGTGTTCTCTCTGAAATTGCTTAACGGAAATGCAACTTGGATGTTAACTAAAGTCTTCTAGCTCCTTAAGGCTTTGGTAAGACTGACTCAAATCTCTGTGCATGTTCTGGAAAGTTACAAATCCTCACCCAACCAAAAAAAATGTAAATTCTATTTCCCTCTGGCTTCTACTTTCAACCTTGTGTGAATTATACACTTTCCATTATGTACCTTGGGACTTTTCTCACCAAAAGTGAAACTCGTAGTTTTCCCCTGACTACCACCTCCACTACCAAAGAATCTCATTTACATAAGACCTTTATATGTATAGTGATTTGGGGAGAGACAGATGTTTATATTACAGCAATGCAAATAACTTTGAAATGAATATTTGCTATCTGAGCTTCAAAATCCTTCTATTCTCTTGCAGTAAGACTCAGCCACCCATCACCTCTATTTCTCTTTCCCTTCTTTTTGTCCCTGTGTCCCCTAATTCTCATATATTTCTATATAGCAAAATAGCTAAGAAATCAGGCTTTGGAACCAGGCCTCTGGGGTACGGATTCCAGCTCTACCCATTATAATTTGTTATATTATAACTTGCCCTTGGACAAGTTACTTTAGACCTGTGGGCCACATTTTGCATGTCTGTGAAATAGGAATCACCGTAGTTTACAAGTGATTTGTAAAGTGAGTTAACATATATAATGTTTTTTAAAGCGAGTTAATACACATATGTAGCCCCTAGCACATATGAGTGCATGCAAGCGTTAGGGCTTTCATTATTGTTAGTATGGAGGGTTCAATTATCTTCTTTATTGGTGCCATCACATGGACTAACCCATCTCACATTCTGGCCTGAAAAATGTTTGTAACTAATTTTTCTTTCCTAAGAGGAATTTTATTCCTTGTGCTAAGGTACTATCTGTTATTGGCTTGCATATAAGGGCTCAATTAGCAGTACAACCAAGTACTTGGTTCTGAAGGCAGATGGCCTGAGTTGAAGCCTGGAACCACTCCTTACGACCTCCCCCTCTGCCCCTTAAGCAACTCATCACTCCTGATGCTTCAGTTTCTTCATCTATAAAAGGGGGAATGATAATATCACCTATTCCAAAGCATCATTTTGAAGATTAAATAAGTTAATACTTTGAGAAAGTGAAAATTAGCTTGGACTGAGCAAGTAAAACTGACTGGCCTTTCATCAGGCTTGGATAACAGACAAAAGATAAAAACAGCTGCAAGGTTAACAGCTAATGATATTTCTTGCAAGGACACACTGCTATTGTAAAGTGTCATAAAACCCTCTTCATTGGGTGACAAGTGCTTTCTTATTTACTGAGAAACTTTGTTCTTCAAAATCATAGACTGTCAGAAATTTGATGTTGAAGTCATATCAGTATGCATGAAGCATCTCACTCTTTGATTGTTTGGTTGCTTGGTCTGGGCTTTGGTTTTTTTAAACATACATTTATTGTCTCACAGTTTCTGTAGGCCAGAAGTCTGGGTGGACTCACTTGGCTCTTCTGATAAGGGTCTCACAGTGTTAAAAGTCAGAGTGTTGGCCAGGCTGCATTCTTTTCTGGAGGCTCTGGGGAAGACTGTTTCCAAGATCATTCAGGTTGTTGCCCAAATTCAGTTCCTTGCAGTTGTAGGAGTAGGGTCCCATTTCCTTGCTGGCTGTGAGCCTGCTGGTCTCTGCTCTTGGAGGTTTCCCACAAAAACGTCCCCCTCTTACCTGAAAGATTTCAGCCACTTTAACATTTTTTTTAAAAAGCAGCCTGGAGTTACAACTCATGTGCAGACCTTCAAATAAGAGGTTTCTGGCTGCAATATTTCACATCTCCCTTAACTTTGGTATTTCAGAGTAATTAACACAACCTTAGCAGGACCAACCCTGGGTCTACTTTGTGTCCAGACCTAATGTTGGTCCATCAAATATGGCACTGCTGGCCGGGCGCGGTGGCTCGAGCCTGTAATCCCAGCACTTTGGGAGGCCAAGACGGGCGGATCACGAGGTCAGGAGATGGAGACCATCCTGGCTAACATGGTGAAACCTCGTCTCTACTAAAAAATACACAAAACTAGCCGGGCAAGGTGGCGGGCGCCTGTAGTCCCAGCTACTCGGGAGGCTGAGGCAGGAGAATGGCGGGAACCCGGGAGGCGGAGATTGCAGTGAGCTGAGATCTGGCCACTACACTCCAGCCTGGGAGACAGCAAGACTCCGTCTCAAAAAAAAAAAAAAAAAAAAAAAAAAAAAAAAAAAAAAAAAATATGGCACTGCTTTGCTTTGAGTCCATCAGAATACTACTTCAGTTAAATCCTGCCTAAAACTCCAACTTTCTCCAAAATCCTGTATTTGGTAAGATGTCCCACACTTCCTCCAATGTGTGCTCTCCCTCATTGCAATGAATCAACAGCCCAACTTAGTGGGACTAGGGGCTTGTCCTTGGTGGTCTTAGACTGATGGAGCTGGAGGAACTTAAATTGCTTTGAACAGAGACTGCCAAGTGGCAATACTCAATTTAATCTTATCTATAACAAGAAATACAATGATAATAACTGTTACTAGTGGTATAAACTCTGTGGGTGAACACAAATAAAAGGACAATGATGCTGTGCCAAGGTAGAAGCTGCAGATAAGGCAGTTGGAGAAAACAAACAAACCACCATGTACTGTGTCTACAGAAATCCCTCAAACTGCAAAGATCTTCCCAAGGCAAATTTCCACTTCAGAAACCTCGCTCGGTGTGACAATACCCTCAGTGCTGGTGGAAGAGGTTCGGTCCTTTGAAATGCTTTTTCAATATGCAACGTGGTTTTATGTTAACACTTCTGGACTATGAGTTGGAACAATTAAGCCACAGTAAGACTTTAAAATGGATTTAAAATCAGCCCCAAGATTAAGTAGAAAGATAAATTAATCTTAGAACTGTCTCTCACCCTTTCTTACTGAAAATGTGATTTTAAAATATTTTGGTAATAATTATTGATAATCCTAGCATAATGTAAAAGGCCCTGGACTTTGGGGGATATTTTCAAAACATGCCAGAGGTTGCTCAGAGCATCCTCCCTCCCCATCTTTCTGGCCCATTTAGGTCGTATCTTTCTCATTTGGACAGTTAATCTTCAGTGTTTCCCAAATACTCAATTTACAAGGATTGAGAATGTCTCGCAATGTTTGGCATCTTAATAGACTCTTGATAAATATCTGTTTGAATAAATGAGTGGGCTCTGATATGTGCTTCAAACAGAATACCACCCTCTAGAAACGTAAGTATGAAAGAAAATGCTGACCTGGAAATTATAAAAGGCAACCAGACAGCAGTGTAAAAGTAATTCAGACATAAGAGGACAAGACTTGCCCTAGGGCCACAGAACAATAAAATGTTTCTTACTGTTTGTCTGGTTTTTGTTTTGTTTTGTTTTGTTTTTGCTGTTGTTGTTGTTTGTTAACTCAGTGCAGACAGAGCAGTTAAGCTCACTTTAATTGGCTAAGTCCATCACTCCTTTAGTTTTCAGGTCAGTTATCCCACCTTCCTTAACTTTATGGGTATCTACCAGTAAATGCTTGATGGATGAGTTTCCACAGTGTGTTCAGTTTGTTTTCAACCAAGCTCTATTCAGACTTACGTGTAAGTATGCTTCTGATACTCAATTTTTAATCTTCTTACGCTAGCAAATAACTATTATTCACAGCAAATACTTAAACAAATGTCTGATTCACCAGTATGCTATTTAATGTTTTCTGTTGCTGTTTGGTCATTTATTTAAGTGGGAAACATTTAGGATATAACAAAATACACAAAGAACAGTACAGTGAACACCCAACTTCAGTAATAAAACAACGATCCAATTGAAATCTCTGATTACAGACCCATCTATCCCAAGAGGTATCAATAATATTTAATTTGGGGATTACTGTTTCCATATATTTTTCTAAAACATTTGTAATTATCTATTTAAAAGCTTATACAGTTTGTTTGCATATTTTAGTCTAAGTATAACTGGTATGATCATTTATTTCCTCCCCCAAAAAATGTTTAATCAATAATATTGTTTTGAGGTTTATCCCTCATGATATGCGTAACTCCTATACAGTATTCTATTATATGACATTATATGAAGATACCTACAGTTTATTCCCTCTTATATGAGTAAGCTGTTCTCTTTTTCCTTTTTCCTTTTTTTTCTTCTTTTGCTATTATAAAATGTAATGTTATAAGAATTCTTATACAGGCTTTTTGGGAGCTATGTGCAATTTTCTATGGTACACAGTTAACAAGGATAATAAAGATACTATTACAGTTACTACAACAACTACTACTAGTGACAAGGCTAACTTTTATTAGCCTATTTGTTTTAAAGTTACTAACTCATTTAATCCAAGATTTGTATGAAGTAGATACAGTTATTAACTCCAACTTACCAATAAGGAGAACATTTTGGGGAATTATTAGCTGTAGAATGAACATTTTCTTTCTTTTCTTTTTTTTTTTTTTTTTTTTTTTTTTTGAAATAGAGTTTTGATCTTGTTGCCCAGGCTGAAGTGCAATGGTGCGATCTTGGCTAGCTGCAACCTCCACCTCCCAGGTTCAAGCGATTCTCCTGTCTCAGCCTCCCAAGTAGCTGGGATTGAATGAACATTTTCTATCTTATAGAAATATTACCAAATTATTTTCCTGGCTTCTTACAAAAATGTATATTCCCATCAGGAATATATATACAAGTTCCCGTTGCTCTACATTCTCACAAAAACTTAGTATTGGCAGACTTAAAATTTGTCTTCAAATGTGTACATAGAGATAGATGTAAAGAGATACAGTCACTGACTGAAACATAGATCAAGAAAGACTAAGGAGGTAGATTGAGATTGACATAGGAACAAATCAAAAGAAAGGCAAGCCTATGGAAGGAAACTGGAACATTTCACCCCCAAATATACTCTTTTAGCGTATTTCAAGATGGATACTCAGAGGGGCTGCAAACCACAGGAATATCTTGAAATACTGTCTTTTTGGGGCAAGGTTTTGCATCTGGAAAGGAAATCTGCACCAATGAAGTGAACAGCAGATACAAACAGGTTTTCTCTGAGGCCCTCCTTGTCTCCTTGTCCCAACCTAAAAATGATTAGCTCACAGAAAAAAAGAGACTAAAAGTCTGAAACATTTAAGGGTCTGCCAGAGAAACTTCTACCATAGGCTCCCATCTATTCTTTCTGAGGGCAGCTCTGAGATTTGTCATCTCCATAGCAAAGCAGCCATGGCTTCCTCCCTTACTCTCATCCCACCTCCCTCCCAAGAAACAACAAGTCTCTATTCTTTCTGTAACCTCCCAATGTAACCTCCAAACTCAGCCATCTGGCTCTTGTTTGAATCTCATACTTGGTCATACTGGCCCCTGTGTCAATATGCTCTTTAATATATTTGTGTCCCACTTTTTCCTATTAATCTGTCTATTGTTAATCTGTCAGTATGTTTTGTAGACTCAATGTATCAAGCCTGAAGAAGGGGAAGGAAAAAATTTCTTCTCACCCTACATTATTTCAGGAATTAGGAAAGGTGGTCAAAGTAGTTAGGAGTTGAAAACTCAACAAAAACACCTTATCTGAAGCTTGACACCTAATTGATAGTCTTATACATGCCTGTCCAAGCAATAGAGTCATACACATGCTAATTCTTCATTTTCCCAGCACTCATTCAGCTGTCAAAGACTACAGGCGGATATCTGAATTAAAGATCAGAGAATAGAAAATTCCTTTATCTCTAACTCTCAATTCTTCCCTACTTTTAACATTATGACTTTTCAATAGATGCTGTGTCCCTAAGCACCTCTACTCTCTCCTTTTTGTTATGAATAATTCAAATAGCACAGAGCAAATCAATAACACTCTTTTTAACCTAAAGTTATCACTTTTCACCAGCATTCTTTCATTTTCTTTTGTTTCCTCTAGGAGAAAGAAACATTTGTTATGTATGCTTGATCAATGGGCAAACATTCCCAAACTATGAACACAAAGAGATTAAAGGCCTTAGGACAAATCAGACAACTGCACCCATCACAAAAAAAAAAAAAAAAAAAAAAAAAAAAAAAAAAAAAAAAAAAAAAAAGGGTATAACTTACTAGGCCATTAGAGACACTAATTTTCACTAGTTCATTAGCATTAACTCTCTAAGACCAAAGGAACATTAAGGTAGCACCAACTGGAAAATCTCCAGAGTGTGGGAAATAGGCTTCTCACTGTAGCTACTATAGATTCCTTCCTCATCAAAGGGCCTTCTGTATTCAGCAGATTGTAGAAATGCAGGTACTTTTGTAGGAAAGGTATGAAAACATGCTGGACCTGATCAAAGGGTAAGACTTGTTTTACTAAAAAATAAATTCAGGCCATACAATGCTAAGATAAGCTCTAACAATAAAATATGTTTTACTTATGCATCCAATGTTTTTGTGGCAAACTTCTTTACACACTGAAAGACTTGAAGATACTATCACCTCCATAAAACACTATGCCTTAATTCTCAAGGAGGAAATTTTAGAGCTCTGGAAATTCTGGGTTCCTATTAGAGTTGATTTAAAAATTGTTACTGTCTATGAATCACCTCCTCTGATCTTGCAACCCCAGAAAAAAGCATTGCAGTAATAACAACAACAACAGTCTCCCGTCTTTCATTTCTCAGTCCTATGCCATTTTATTATCACCTGAATTTCTAAAATACCAACCAGGGTTACCAGTGGAAAATACTGAGAATATTCAACATCTCTTTCTGAACATCTCTTTCTGGCACTCCAATTTCAAAGACAAGTCCTCGTTCGGTCGTTCGGTGTCACTGTTACTGATAAAACCACTTCAGCTCAGGGATGGAAGAATGTCTTGTTACTTCCTCTTCCTGAAGCAAAGTAAACATGTTTCATTTTAGATCCTTGGTTATTGAAAAGGTTTGCAAGCTACTTAATGATCACAAACCAACTCTTATTCTTTCATAAGGTAGACAGAATCTTCCACTGTAATTTTCAAACAAAAATGAAGACTTGCAATTTTAAAAGATATTTCTCTCCATTTTATTCTTGATCAAACCATGATGTAACTATTCTCCATTAGAAAATTGATTCTGAAGCCTTTTAAATTACCCCATGACTTACTCACCACTATAATTTGTGATTCTAAGAATACTCAACAACTTCTAAAGAATATTCCAACTAGTAGTAGTTGAATTTTTTTCTCAGAAGACAATGTCTTTTAAAATAATTTAGTGTGAAGTTAAGGTATCAGGAGGTATGTTGTTATGCAAAATGTGTGTATCCTGAGACAGACGTCTGGAGGAGCCATCTAGAGCTTGTCTTGGTTTTTGTTTTTGTTTTGTTTAAAGACGGAGTCTCACTCTTGTCGCCCAGGCTGGAGTGCAATGACATGATCTCGGCTCACTGCCACCTCTGCCTTCCGGGTTCAAACTATTCTCCTGCCTCAGCCTCCTAAGTATCTGAGATTACAGGCATGCACCACCATGCTGGGCTAATTTTTGTACTTTTTTAGTAGAGACAGGGTTTCACCATGTTGGCCAGGCTGGTCTCAAACTCCTGACCTCAAGTGATCCACCCGCCTCGGCCTCCCAAAGTGCTGGGATTACACGCATGAGCCACTGCGCCCGGCCTTGTCTTGTTTTTAAGGTGTTTGTGAGGAGTGGAAGAGGTCCAGAGAAAGACCAAGGTTTGGCAGGTGGGAAGGAATGCAGAGTGACAAAAGAAAGGGAGAGGAAGCAAGGAGGAGAAAGAACAATGTAGAGAACAGAAAAAAAGTAGACTGCATTTCATCACAGCTCCCCCTGATTAATGAATATGATAAGAAACTGATAATTCTCCATAAGGAAGCAAACAATTTTCCTTTCTTTAGCACATTTGAGATCTATTTCTTTGGAACTACACTAAACTCCAGAATATCGGTATGGATATATCAGTATTCAAAATATCAGTAAGGGAAAATTGCTGCACCCAAAATGCTAACTAAATAATGATTTAATTTTAGAAAAAGAACTGGCTATGCACACACACATACACACACACACACACACACACACACACGTCTACCGAAATAAACCAAGACTTCTCCTGATCTCAGCTCTCTTCTGTGCGGTCCATTAGCTGTAGGACATAGTCATTGTAAGAACAAGTGACTGGATTTCAGATACAGCTGTTAAATGAGATAGTACATCCACAATTATCAGGAGCTGACTATGGGAAATTGACATTATTGGCCATTGGTGGATTACTCCAGAAACAGACCCTGAGATAAGAATCTAAAAGGGGTATTTAGCTTATTGGGGTGATAAAAGAAACACCAGGAAGAGGAGTGGGGAAGAAGGACAGGGAGAAACATCAATCATCAATAAAGAATGCCTTGTCAAACCAGCTGTCATAGAGCATGCCTGGGGAAAGTCTGGGGACAAGTACAAAACACAGTGCCTCAGAATTAGATTATCTAAGCAGAGCTGGAGCTAGGGAATGTATACACCAAGTTCTATAAGTCACTGGTTAAGGGCTGCTTGGATGAGGGAAGGAGGTGCATTATTTCCCAGTCATCTCCAACTGGCAAAAGAAAAGCCTCAGGCAAAACAACTCAGATACTGGCAGGTGAATGTGGGCCCTGGGCCCTGTGAACTGTGGCTGCAATGGCAAAGGGGTACAGGAGCATGACACCATCTGCTTACACTCATGCAGGAACTCAACACTGCTGAGTATAAGGAAAGAATTACCCCACATTTCACAGAGCACCTGATTGAAGCATTGTGGGGGTCATCTCTTTCAAAGGCAGGCTATTAAGCCCCAGGAGTCAGAGGACAATGGAATTTGATGTGACCAACTCAGTTTACTTTCCACTCTCTAGCAAGATGCCCCAAGAGAACATGATGAAGCTCCACTCAAGTTACAGAGCTTGGACATGCTTTGTCTTTTCACTTCTCAAGATGGATCTCAAGTCATGAAAAGGTGTCCTGTGTTTTATAATCCCCATCTTGCAGAATCCTCACATCACACTATGTGAACAAACATCCAAGTATAGGATACAAAATTTGGCTGGTCTTTCTCACTGGTTCCTGGGAGGAAACCTCTAAACCCTTGGGATTTCTTGAGTAATAGACATGTCTATGTTATTCATGAGGGGTGTATTGGACCACACTGAGTTTGCACTAAAGAGGTGATTCATGGAGGACCCTCAATATCATTTCAGGATGGGGTATCATGCTGCAAAAACCAACCACATTATTAGAAGACTGGGGTTTTGAGCCACATGATACCAGTCCAACTTCTTGAGAGAGAATTGGAGCTGAAGATTGAGTGCAGCTATGTAGACAAGGATTCAATCAAACATGCCTACAAAATGAAACCCTAATAAAAGAAATCTGGACACCCGAGGCTCAAGTGAGCTTCCCTGGTTGATAATTAAACATTGATGTGCTAGCGGAGACAATGAGTCCTGAGGACTTGTAAGTTTCCCACTTGGGACCCTACCAGACATCACACTGTGCATCTCTTCATTTGACTATTACTCATTTGTTTCCTTTATAATAAAACTATAATAGTAAGCATAGTGATGTTCTTAGTTCTTAGTTCTAGCAAATTATCAGAAATGGCCTAGGAATTCCCAAGCTTGCAGCTGGTGTCTGAAGTGAATTTTGTCTTGTATAGAACTTTGTTCTTCACTTGAAAATTTGACCTAACTTCAGATAGTTACAGTCAGAATTACACTGCTAGCCCAAAATGTTATGCAATTCATCTAAGGTCTTTTGAGTGCTAAAGGGAGCAGAAGTTAACACAGGTCTTCCTTGCTATAATTATAACTTCACCTGGCTGAATTTTGGGCTATTTCAGGAAAGGTTCAGGCGAGGTTCAGGGAAAACTCTAGTAAAAGCTGGCTTAAGATATCCAAGAATAGTATGAAGTACGTAATGTTTCCAAAAAAATAAACAAAATTTGTTTCAATAAATAATTATCTATAAAGACAGCATGCAGATACAATTATGCTTGAATCTGTTCTTAAACTCCTGTAGCCTAAAAGTTAATCTAGAGAACTTTGCTGATTCTTTTTTAAAATTAAATATTGAGCCAGCTTGAGTTTTTCCTTAGAGCATCACTAGCATTACGTTTCGAGATTTTCACGGATTCACTGATTTTTATTCCACTTTCTTTAGCAAAAGAACATGAAGTACATCCTCTTGCTCACATTAATCTCAAATGTGCAGAAAAAATAATATATATTTATTTATCTATAATTGACTTCATGTTTCTCACAACTACCTGCCTTCTGGGGGGTGTGTGGGGTATGTGGTGTGTGTGTGTGTGTGTACCTTTTTATTTTGTTGGGGAGAGTATAGATGATTTGTATAGATTTTTTAAGTCACCTTTTTTTAAAGTATAATATATATACAAAAATATGTGTCTAGCTGGGTGATCTTTCCCAAAGTAAACATACCTGCATAATCAGCACCCAGATCAAGAAACAGGGCATGACCAGCCCCCCAGGAGCTCCTGTGGCACCCTATCTTGGTCAAGATGGTAGGGGGTGATACAAACTTTCATATCTGCCTTCAGAGTCCTTGGTGGTGGTCTCTGGGGCAGAGGTCATTCTTCTGCCATCAGTTGCTGACATCTGTGGCCAGCATAACTGAGCAGCACCCATCAGTGGTCTTTGCTGACTGGGCCCCACGTCAGCTCTGGTTGGTGCTGTGAACCCCTCCCTCCCCAGGAATACTATGGTGATTCCCCTGTGATTCTGGCTCATGTGGTCACTTGGCAGCCCTCCAGGACAGAACCTACACTCCATCACAGTGACACCCTCTAAAAGGATCCTCCACTATTTTCCCAACTATTTCTCCTTTCCCTCTTTGAGAAGGGGAGTTAGGTGGGGTTGAAACACTTTGTGTTTCAGCCATGCCATGCCCAAACTCAAGCCCTCTCTCCTTCTGCCTATCAATGCAGTACCATGAAAACTGCTTATATGGAACCACCCCAGATTGGGGACAGGGCATTCTTGGAAGCAGCTGCTTGTCTTGAGACAGGAAACTATCAGGACTCATTTTGTCTCCCAATCCAAACTGGAAACCTGCCAAAACTGAAACTGCAAGTGGCAGGAAAGCAACCTTTCACTACCGCCAAGACACTACCCTACTGCCGTGCCATGACAGTTTACAAATGCCATGGCAATGCCCAGAAGTTACCACCCATTTCTATGGCAACACCCAGAAGTTACTCCCCATTTTCTAGTGATTTCTGAATAACCTGTCCCTTAATGTGCATGTCATTAAAAGTGAGTATAAATACCACTGCCAGCATCCCATGCAGCTACTCTCTGTGCACTGCCTATGTGCTAACCCTGAAATCGCAGAACTTGTAATACAACTGCTTCAATATAGCTCCTTTCTTCCACCACCAGCTCTCTCTTGAATTCTTTTGTGAGTGAAACCTGTTCTACATCAGTCTTAGGGCAACAATTAGATACCGCTGTCTACTTCCCTGTGTTCTTGCCTAACACCAAGTTGACAATGACCATATGCAGAGACAGAGGCTTTCAGAGACAGAGGCTTTCAGAGTCCATCCAGTATAATGTAGAAGCATGCTGCATACCCAGCTGGATGAGCTTAGGAGAACCTGACCCTGCCACAAGATCCAACCTCAGCTCAGAACAGATCTCAGGCACCTGATGTATTACTCTCTCCATTTCCTTTCCTTCTTTTGACCTTGATCTTATGGGCCTAGAAGCATGAGTCTTCAAACTTTCCTTTATTCCATATCATATCCTTCTACTCCAGGACATTAACTCTCCTACCTGAGCTTCTTTTTCCTTCATTTGGTTTATCTGTCTTCCATCCTAGTGGCCATAAACAAAAACAGTATCCTCACTACCTTGGAAAAAATATTAATAAGAGTCCTCCAAAGTTAGGAAATACTTTCTGACCCAATAAAACCTGATTTTCAAGATTCTGGCCTTATAGGAGGGATAAGAGAGATATATTTCATGTCAAGAACTGAATATTATTTTTTTCTCTTTAAATATCTTCTGTAATAATCCTAATCCTAATCTCATCCCTCAATTTTTCTCCTCTGAAACCAAAGAAATAAAAAATAAAACTGCTTTAGAAAGAAGAGGGGAAAGCCATATACACAGAAACATACAGTTGAAAAGCATATCCACATAGTTTAAAATATCAATCACACAAGAGAAAAAAATGCATTAATGTAAAATATCCAATGAGTGATTTCAGCCAATATGCCTGCGTGTACATAGTACCACACTTGGTAACTAATGAATTCTAATTCATCAACTCTAGAAGCACTGGGTTAAGGAACTCTGAAAACAAAAGGGAGATAATAATGTCTTGCATTTATGTGGTTATACATAGTTTATAAACTGTAGTGTTTTATAGTTTATGAGATACTTTTGAACACTTGCCTTATTTTAACTTCACACGACCCCTGTGGGATATGTTTTACCATCTTCATTTGGAGGCCTAGAGTAGTTCAACTATTTGTGACCCATGTACAGCTATAACGTGAGAACAAAAAAACAGTGTATTCTAAACATGTCTTGCTTGTGGTTCTAAAGGTAGAAATGAAATGGGTGTTTGGGGCAAGCTGTCTTGTTTTCCAAAGAGATATTTTATCAAGTTGTTTCAGTTGTTCAGGTGATAACAAGCACAAGCCCATTCCATGTGCCCTAGAAGCACTCAACAGGAGAAGTAAGCTACATGCCAACTGTGCATGCCTGAAAGAAGTGCCCTACTTAGGAAAACATAAAAGGCCACCATCTTCCCAGCTTCTTAGTAGAGTGCTCACCTTGAAACTATTGTGATATGCATTGACACTGTGTTTTCTAGATAGGGTTCAGAGGCAGGCGTTGTAGATTTCCCACTCTGAAGGCCATTAAAAGCTTCAACTATCAGAGTGGGAAGCAGAGAGGTTCCCAGAGAAGAAAAAGTTCTAGGAAATTCTAGGAAAAGGGTATCCTGGTATTTTATCTTAAGTTTCCCTTTTTAGCATTGCAATTCCCTTGTGTTTTCAAGAGTCAAAGAGGTACGTTGAGTTCAAAAGCTATGTGTTATTTGTTCTTGGGAAATCATCTTTTGTTTAATGCTTTGGGAAAACAGACCAGAGATGATAATTATGAAGTAGAAAAGGGATCACAGACTTCAGGAAGGGATAGAGGGAGGGGATTGAGCTTCAGCCTGGAGCAGGAGATACTGAAGGCACAAGTGGACCCATGGAATCTTCCAGTATTCCTCAGGGTTCCCAGAAACCTGCTAGCACCCGTAAGGGGCTCAGACTTGGGACCCCTACACAGTAAAGAAAAGGGGGCGATATTTTTTGGATCTGTGTCTCCAACAAATCTCATGTCAAATTGTAGTCCCCCGTGTTGGAGGTAGGGCCTAATAGCAGGTTATTGGATGATGGAGGCAGAGTTCTCATGAATGAGTTAGCACCATCCCCTTGGTGCTGTTCTTATGAAAGTGAGTGAGTTACCATGAGATGTGGTTGTTTAAAAGCATGTAGTACCTCTCCCCTTCTCTCTCTTGGCCCTTCTTCTGCCATGTAAAATATCTGCTCCCACTTTGCCTTCCACCATGAGTGAAAGCTCCCTGAGGTTTCCTCAGAAACAGATGCCACTGTGCTTCCTGTGTAGTCTGCAGAACTGTGAGCCAGTTAAGCCTCTTTTCTTTATAAACTACCCAGTCTCAGGTATTTCTTTATAACAATGCAAGAACTTACTAATACAGAAAATTGGTATCAAGGAGTAGAGCATTGCTCTAAAGATACCTGAAAGTGTGGAAGCAGCTTTAGAATTGGGTAACTAGCAGAGGTTGGAAGAGTGTGAAGAGCTCAGAAGAAGACAGGAAGATGAGAGAAAGTTTGGAACTTCCTAGAGACTTGTAAAGTTGTTGTGACTACAATGCTAATAGTGATATGAACAACAGAGTCCAGGTTGAGGAGGTCTCAGATGGAGATGAGGAACTTATTGGGAACTGGAGCAAGTCACTTTTGTTATGCATTAGCAAAGAGATTGGCTGCATTGTGCCCCTGCCCTGGGGATCTGTGGAGCTTTGAATTGAGAGTGAGGATTTAGAATATCTGGTGGAAGAAATTTCCAAGCAGCAAAGTGTTCAAGGTTTGGCCTGGCTGCTTCTAACAACCTATCTCATATGCACGAGGAAAGAAATGACCTAAAACCAGAACTTACGTGTTAAAGAGAAGTAGAGACTAAGTTTGGAAAATGTCCAGCCTGGACATGTGGTAGAAAAAAAAAGCCCATTTTCAGGAGACAAATTCAAGTAGGCTGCAGAAATTTGCATAAGAAAAAAAGAGCCACACAGAGTCCCCATGGGGCACTTCCTAGGGGAGCTGTGAGAAGAGGGCCACCATCCTCCAGACCCTGGAGCAGCTTGCACCATGCATTCGGAAAAGGCACAGGCACTCAATGCCAACCTGTGAGAGCAGCCACAGGGGCTGAACCCTGCAAAGCTGCTGGGATGGAACTGCCCAAAGCTTTGAGACCTCTCCCTATGCACCAGTGTGCCCTGGATGTGAGACACGGAGTTAAGGGAGATTATTTTGGAGCTTTAAGATTTAATGACTGCCCTGCTGGGTTTCAGATGTGTGGGGCCTGTAGCTCCTTTCTTTTGACTGATTTCTCCCTTTGGGAACAGGAGTATACCAATGTCTGTACCTTCTTTGTATCTTGGAAGTAACTAATTTGTTTTTTATTTTATAGGCTCATAGGCAAAAGTGACTTGCCTTGTCTCAGATGAGACTTTGGGCTTTGAAGTTTTGATTTAATGCTGGAATGAGTTAAGACTTTGGGGGACTGTTGAGAAGGGATGATTTTATTTTGCAATGTGAGAAGGACATGAGATTTGGGTGGGGCAGGAGGTAGAATTCAATGGTTTGGATCTGTGTCCCCACCAAATCTCATGTCAAATTGTAAACCCTGATGTTGGAGGTGGGGCCTGGTAGGAGGCAATTGGAACATGGGGGCAGAGTTCTCACGAAAACGTTGACACTATCCCCTCAGTGCTGTTCTCAAGAGAGTGGGTGAGTTTTCATGAGATCTGGTTGTTTAAAAATGTATGGCACCTCCAACCTCTCTCTTGGTCCTGCTCCTGCCAGGTAAGACACTTCCTCCCACTTTGCCTTCAACCATAAGTAAAAGCTCCCTGAGACCTCCCTAGAAGAAGCTGCTGTGCTTCCTCTACAGTCTGTGGAACTGTGAGCCAATTAAACCTCTTTTCTTCATAAATTATCCAGTCTCTGGTATTTCTGTATAGCAATGCAAGAACTGACTCATACAAGGGGGCTCCTTTAATGCAGGGAAGCTGGGTTACAACTACAAATAACAAAAAGGATTCCAGTGTCTGAGTCTGTGTCTCTATCCACCCTTCTTACCTATGTGCCAAAGAGGCAGGAGGGTGATTCTGACAATAAAAAGCTCACTGCCAATATTTTATTTTAGTACAAGAAAAGAGATTAATACTACGGATGTAGAAAAAGTAAGAGTTTGGAATCTAGAAACTACTTAGATCCCAGCCATGCCCTTACCAGCTATGCAATCTCAGGTAGGCCACTCAATCCCACTGACAGTCAATTCTCTCATCTGTGAAATGAGTATACCAATGCTACTTTATAGGCAGCTTTGTCAGGATTAAATGAGATAATTTAGAAAAAGTACTTAGCAGGGTGACTGGTTGCCTGGCCCTTAATAAGTATTTCATGAGTTCAATTCTGTGCCAAGGATAAAGTATTGCTCACCAGCTAATTGGCCATTGTTCAAATTCATTTTAAGAAAAATGAAAACTTCAAGCTTAGTAAAATTAAAATGCTCTGACCCCTTGTATTTTGGAATTATAAAAGATATTGTTTCTCAAAATAATGGTGGTGGGAGGGGTTAGGGGGAACCCTCTGTTTGCCTTAGGGCCATCTTCCAGCTCTTATCAGGTGGCATTTGTGTTAGTTTTGTGGTAAATCCGTCCAGGATGCTGAATAAACAACTCCTTGCCTTTAGTTGGCTCTTCAATTACATCAGATATGTGACCTGATGTCTGGAAGCCCTGGGCTGCCAGGGACAGAACAATCTCTGTGAGGTTATTTAAAGATCTTTGTTCACTGGCCCCCAAATGTCTTTGTCCCATTATTTCTTGCAGTCTGGCATGCTCCCTTTAAATCCCAAAGGCTTTCTGTGTTCAAGAGCTCCTTATCTATTGTTATGCAAATGTCCCTGGGAAAAATTAATAATTCTCCATCAGCTAATATTTCAAGGAGAACCATAGCAACAAATGCTAACAATTTCTTAGAAGCTCAGCGGTGGGAGAGGTATGTGTAAGATAAGGAAGAAGGGGTTGGGGGAAGAGTGAGTCATCTCTAAAAGTGGAGGTAGATGAGAAGGATGGGTTTTGGAAGTAGATAAGCCAGCTTCAGGGAGCCAACCTCTGTTTCCTCATTCGTAAAGCAGGAAAAACAAAACTTACCTTACTAGGGTGGTTTTAAAGATTATGTGAGACAACATGCAGACTGCTTGTTGTCCTAGGCATTCAAAGGAAGTGGTGTCCATTAACTCCACCTCCAGGCTGTAGGTTCCGAGGGACTAGGATGCAAGATCCCATCTGCCATTTGCTCACTGTGACCCTGGCCGTCACTTGGCTTCCACCTGTGTAAAATGGGAAAAAAGTGCTTTCCTAATCATTAAAAATGTAATCTATGAGGCACAGATTATTAATTTCTAGGTAGAAAACCATACAATTACTCAAGTCAATTGCAGGTCATTGCTAATTTAAAGAAAAGGATAATCAATTGACATTGGATGAACAGTTTTAATTTGAAGCAGGATTAGTCAGGATAACAATGTATTTTAGCCAGAAATAAATTTAAGTCTGTAGTCATTAGAGTTAAAATAGTCTTTCTAACAGTTAAACAGTACTAAAAAAGACTGCTGAAGAAATTTGACATGTAATAAAAAGGAGAATGAAAAAAAAGTAAGAGTGGATTTAAAAGGCTGCTATTCCCAGTTTTCAGACTGCAGGCTGCCCCCTGCTGAGCTGCCCAGCTGCTCAGTTCATTTCTTAGTGATGTGCCTTTTTTGGGCTCAGCCACAAGATGTCAGCCTAAGCTTAGCCATTTGTGAGTTTTTCCGCGCCTCCAACCCATTTCTTCCCTTCCATTTCATTTCCTCTTTCGGCTCTGAGCAAATGAATACTCTTTTAGATTGTGGGCACTAAATAAATAACAATGGAGTAACTTGGGCATTCAAAGGGCCTCTGCTGATAGCAGCTTCCACAGAGTCTCAGGAAGAGCCCCCTTTCCTTCCCATTGCAGTCCCCAAGCCTGGGAGGCCATTGTCCTCTCTCAAGCCAAGTGTATCTATGTGTTGGCACTTCCTACACAGGGACAAAAAATCCAGGATCCGTGACCCCTAGGAGAGAAGGCTGTTAACCTGTCTCCCAGGAAGGTGGATGAAGGCGATTTCAGGTTGGCTCAGCAGCCCTGGGAACCTTCAAGGGTGAATACTGCTTTCTCACTTGCAACCTGTCTTCCCCAATGCATCGGTATTTGAGGGCAAGATATACCACCAGGGTATGAGATGCCTGTAGTAGCTCTAAGAATCATGTTCTCACCACATTGGTGAAGGCAAAAAATGGGCAGATTTTCTTTCCCCATGGATTTTTGTAAAGGTTTGAAAATTTTCCAGAAACCCCCCTACACACACCAGCAAATATACACGTACAACTGACTGGTCAAAAATCAGTCACCAGCCTGTCCCTGAAACAGTCAGAAGCAAGAGGAGTAGGGATGCCATAACTGGTTTAGATTAGTGAGATCCATATCCTGGGCCTAGGGAGGGTCCACCTTCCTCAAGCACATAGCTCTTGCCAGAGATCAATACTCCTGGAGCTGAATTCCAGGGCCTGCACTGATGAACCAGAACTCAGAACACAGCTCTGTCTCCTAGGGGCTGAGTGAACACAGGTCCAGTCACGACTGCCCAGGGAGATTTGCAGTGGGCTAGAGTTTTGCTAAAGAGAGGCCAGGTAACCACAAACTAAACTACATGCCCTTTGCTGGAGGAAGAGGAGGAGGAGGAAAAAGAAATAAATGCGACTGTGACTGACAGAGCAGGAGCACTGTCATCTCGGACAAACACCGCAGCTTTAACTTTCAGCTCCCTTTCTAGCCTTGTGCATTTCAAGGACATCACTTCTCTTCTAACTACAAGTAGACAGAAAGAGCAGACAGTAAAACATCGATAAGACAGCTTGGGCACAGAGGAAAGAAGGCGGAAAGTCTCTTGGGTAACTGCCGAAGTCCACCTTCATACAATGGGCCCCAGTGAAACAGTGGGTTTTAATAAGCACATTCCTTTCCCTTCAGGTGCACTAAGATAGGAAAGCTAAAAGCAGACTCCCGGGCTATGCCTACAGCTGCAGAAAGATATATGAGAACAGACACACAACTCTCCCTCCCACATAATCACAACAAAGAGACACAGAAGCAGTCCAAGCCTCTGATAAACTCTCCTACCCTGAATCCTTAAAAACTCTTAGTCTGTAAGAGAGTGTGGGTCTGACCTATCTCGGCCAGCTGCCCCTCTCAGGTTTATTTAAAATAAACCTGTCCCTATTGACTGTAAAGCCACCCTTCAAGTTTCTCTCCTCTTTCTTTAATTCTTACAGTGACTATATTGCCTCTGGCATCAAGAGGACTGGGGTCAGTGTAGTAACTCTGGGTTCTGGGACCTGCTCTTCTCAAACTGTCTGAGAACTTAAGAGTACGGTGCCTCTGTTCTCCGGGTCTGTTTCCTTCAGAGAAGTGCAGCCTGTTCCAGGATGTACAGCATCAGAACCAACCTGGGCTACATGCCTTCCATGGAAACAGGCAGGCTCAGGCCCATGCTTAGTTGTCTCTCACTGTGCCATTGAGCCACCAGAGTCATGGGAGCCAGTAATTTCCAACCAAAGGGACTTCTATGCCCACTTTCTAGAACCTCTCCTGGAGCCGACCTATGGGGATAAAACACACACACATGAAAGCAGGACATCCTGAGGAAGGGGGCCTGGGAGGAACAGTGAGACCACTCCTGTTCATCCCTATAAAATGGGAGACAAGTTGATTTATCATTCATTAGACAGAACTATGTAATAAAGGTATTTATGTGTGCAAGGCTGTGGTATGCAACAACTCTGGGGGAAGGAGGAAGAGAAAGAAATGAGATGTGGCTTTGGGTTGTATGTGCAATGCTTTTTCTCAGAGAAGGCAGTTTTTTGCAGAAAGAAGCATGCTGTCTGTCAGGATGTTTCTGTCCCATGAACAGTCACTATACCTTGATGCATCCCCTGCGGGGGACTCAGGGCCTCAGGAACACTAAACACCACGGGACCAGGCTTCGTCTTGACACACACTGGGAATCAACCCAGCTGTTATTTCCATGGGTGTGGAAGAAAACTAATGACTCAAAGCTTGAATCATAAGTGGTCCAGCTTCCACTGGCAGAGGTAGATAAGTGGGTGAGGAACTCAGATACATTCACAGCAACTGCAGCCTCTGACCAGAATGGGTTGAACCTGCGAGCCACCCTTGGCTTCAGCCTTGCTTTTAGTTCACAACTTTGTGCAAAAGAGAACTTGGCAGCAATGTGAAATGTCACAATTTGAAGGAGTCTCTGCCAGGGTTGGACAGTTCAATTTCCTTTTCCACTCACTGCCCCAACGTTGTCCTGCTACTTTCAAAGAGGGAAATTCAAGCATAAGGGCTTCATGAACCAGGCTGAGAGCTCTGGACATGAAAGGAGAGGGAAGGGCCAGGTTCTCACTGGGACACATATGGTGGTGTGTAAAAGCATGGACTCTGCACCAGAATAGCCCAGTCCAATGCACTGCATCATTTCTCCTATTTCTAGGACCTCTGGCAAGCTCCCTGGAGACTCCTGTAGCTCAGTCTTATCCTTAGCAAATAAGGCCAACAGTAGTACCTGCCCCTGAGTTTTTACAAGGTTAAAATCACAAAAAAATTCAGAAGAATGCATGGTACAGTGAGGGCTCAGTAAATGTTTGTTTTATTATTATTTTACTATGATTTACCAGTTATTCTAATTTTGAGCAAGAATGTTTCTCTGAGCCCTAATTAGGAGTCTTGCCCTACCTCAAAGCAATGCAGGACAGAAGAGCCCCCAAATTGGGGCTTAGTCTTGTTCTTGGCTTCACCCAGGAAGGAATGTAAGGGTAAGCTGGTGGTGTTAGCAACTTTATTGAAGCAGTAGCCTATAGCAACAGAGGCACTGCTCCTTGCAGAGGAGGGTTAACCCATAGACAGTGTGCATAGAGTGGCAACTTACGGCAGCATCACCAGAAACAGACCTGTGGCTGAACAAGTTGAGTTTGTTACTCACTGAAATAAGGGAAAACACTATGGAGAACTGTGGTGTCTCTCAGTAAGAGCATGTTAAAGAAGACAGTATAGGATGTGGGACTTAATTTAGATTCCTGTCTTCATCAGTTCTGCCTGCTATATAACAAAGTGCTATTGCCTGGGTGGCTTATAAAATAACAGCAATTTATTTCTCACAGTTCTGAAGTCTGGAAAGTCTAAGATCACAATGCCACCATGGTTGGGGTCCAGGGAGGATCCTTTTCTGAGTTGCAGAATGCCAATTTCTTGCTGTTTCCTCACATGGCAGAAAGAGGGTGAGAGAGTTCTCTGGAGTCCCTATTATAGAAACACTGATCCTATCTGTGAGAGTTTTACCTTCATTCCTTAAACACCTCCCTAGGCCCCATCTCCTACAACAGTCACCTTAGGGGTTAGAATTTCAGTGCTTGGGGAAAAGTAAACATTCAGTGCTTACTGGTGTTTTAGGGGATGTTTGACGGAATCAGACTTTTGCTCTGAAGTGGAGGCCATCAGGAAGTGATGTTAACACTATGATTGAATATCTTTAAAAATGTTATCTACAATTTGGAAGGAAGTAAGGTTAAAGCTGTGATTGGTGAATAAGCCACTGTTACACATATTAGATGGGAATGAGGAGTGTTTGGTCATTTGTGTAGTTTAGATAAGGTTCACGTTTCTGTCTGCATTCAGACATGACTGTGGAGTGGTCTTCTTTTTGTCTTGATTCACCACCATCACAGAGTGGCCTTTTCTGATGCTGGTACTCAGTGAACCTGTTTATATTCAGTCAGAGAATATTATGACCTAGCTGTGAGTGCCTGTTCCACTCCTAGCAACACCAAGGCTTAACGGTGCTAGACCAGTTCGCCAATATGAAAGGTTGCTTCTCTCTTTCTTTATACCCTCTTTTGGCCAAAGCAAACTAGTCAGGCATCAGGATACATATCATTGATCCCCACCATTGCTGAGATGTTGCTAATCTGATGTTTATCCAGAGCTCACTGCCTGCAGGCAAATTAGGGTTTTAATTCACCATCTTGTAGTAGTCAGGACATCTCTCTTCTTCTAAAGCATTTCAAAGTCATGAACTAACCTAAAAATCATACCTGCTATAACACCTTCTTTATCTTTGGGCAGCTGACATTTGAGTGAGGGCAATTAAGTTAGCCCACTGGAATTATTTAATTTCTGAGAGAAGCTTATATTTCAAAGCCAAATTTAGTTTCTGATCACATACACAGCTTCATAATTTTCAGTTTTTCTTTTTCAGTATGAACCACGTAAAATCAAAATAAAATCACGTTTATCTTGGCTAGAAGGTTTGCATGATTGTGAATAGTTCCCAAAAGGCTGGTAATTATTGGGTCCTCTTTCATCAGATAAAAAATAAATCAATCAATAAAATAAAATACAAATTAAAATAAAAAAGATGGTGCCTGGGTTCAGAGTGAAGCAGCAATGGATGTAGACCTTTGAAGGGTAAGGCAGTACTATTTCATACATGCCACACGACTGTCAATGAAAGAATCTGTGTCGGATGAGAAACTGTTAAGTGTAGTAGAGATCCTAGAACTAAATCAATGGAAGTTTTCATACATTTTGCTATTGCTGTTACAGATCTTAAACAAGGTCGATAGAGCTTGGCTACTAGAGCTAACAAAAGACTGAAATAAGCAGTAGGTCCCTAATGATTCCCACATAATTGGGTCAACACTTACTGAGAATTTTATAAACAAAAGTAAAAGGGATTTGTGAATCTAGAATCTTGGAGAAAATCTTTTAATAGTTATTGTTTCTGTGTTTATGCTTAAAAGGAACATACTTCTTTTAACTTGAAAAGTATACAATTACTAAAAGCTAATTCTAGTAAAACTTTTACTAATATAAAAGTAGCATCAGCTCTCTTCTGGATTTGACAGGTTTGGAAAATTTTTTGTATGTTTTTAAATCCCAAAGTTGAAAGAGTCTCATAATAGTTTTGAATTATTTAAAATCTGAAGAGTTTCAACAAACCTAATTATTCCTATTTTCCTTTATTTTATAGGGTGAAAGAGCAAAATTATTCTGAATTTTGGAAGGGTAAAAAAAATTATTATAAAAGACAAGATATAAATCATATCTAAAGTCAAATAATTTCAGGCAACGTTATAAATACATTGTAAATAACTATTCTAATTAAGAATAAATTAAGAAAAGTAAACATGAAGTTTCTTAAAAACTGATTAAGTGAGTACAAAAGGCACCAAAATTTAACAGAATAATTAAATCACAAAAAGAAATTTCTACAGTCTAAGCATAAAAT
>NW_016803211.1:2529850-2544221 GCF_001698545.2 Rhinopithecus bieti
TTTTTTATGAAATGACTTATTTAGAAGTTTATTTATAAACTTACATATTTCTAAGTATATAAATCCAATATAAGAAATGTATAAAATTTAAGTCATGAGAAATTTTATCCTCTTACAGAACAAACAAAATACTGTCTTAACATTATGTTTATATGGTAAACTGATTTTTTAAAACTAAAACTTCTTTTATATTGAACCCAAAGTAATTACTTTTAATTCATAATTATAGTAACAGAAGCCTACTATTTAAATATGCTTTTAAATGTCCACCAAAAGAAACACCACTTAAAGACTTTTTTTCAAAGACAAGGTCTCACGCTGTCACCCAGGCTGGAGAATAACTTTCTGCTTCTTTCTTTTCACATTTAACAGCTTAATTAAAATATGATTTGCATACTATAAAATGTGCCCACTCTAAGTGTACAATTCAAATTGACTAAATTTATAGTTGCACAAGCACCACCACAATCCCATTTTAGTACATTTCATACCCCCCACACAAAAGGTCTTTCACATCTGTTTGCAGTCAGTTCTGTCTTTCATCCCCAGCTTTGGTTAGGCACAATCATGTGCTCGCCTTTTCTAGACATTGCATATAAATGGAATTGCACAATACATAGGCTATTTTCGTCTGGATTCTTTCACTTAGCACAGCGTTTTTAAGGTTCATTCATGTTCTAGCATGTATATTAGTTGTGTGCTTTTAATTATGGAACAGTTTTCCATGGTATGGATATACCACATTTATTTAACCATTGGCCAGTTGATGGGCATTTCAATTGCATCCAGTTAGACCTATTAGGAATAACACTAGTAGAAACATTGACAGACATGTCTTTGTGTCAACATGATGTCATTTTTCTTAAATAGATTCCAAGAAGTGGAATTTCTGGGTTGCATGGTAAGTTTAACTTTTTAAGAAACTGCCAAACTTATTTTCAGTGCAGCTGCACCATTTTAAACTTGTCCCAGCAATGTGTGGGGATTCCAGTTTCTCTTCCTCCTTACCAACACTTGCTACTGTCTTACTGTAGCCATTGTAGCGGGTATTTAGTAGTATATCATTGTGGTTTTTGTCTATGATATCTGGACCTATGATCCATTTCAGTTAAATTTTTGTGCAGTATGAGGTAAGACTCTTAGAGTTTTCATTGCTCTATATACCTGACCTTGTGGCAATACTAAGATGTCTTAATTACTGGAGCTACATGGCAAATTTTGATAACAAGTATGTAAGTCCTCCAACTTCATTCTTCTTTTCAAATACTGTTTTGAATATTTTAAGGTCTTTACATTTCCCTATAAATTTTGGGATCAACTTGTTCATTCTGACAAAAATGCCTCCTAAAGAATTGTGATCTTGACAAGAACTAGTCTCTAATCAATGAATATGAAATGTCCTTCCACTTATGTATACCTTTTAAATTTCTCTCAGCAATGTTTTATAAATTTCCATGTATAGGTTTTGCAAATGTTTTCCTGTATTTATCACTTTTATTCTTTTTTATGCTATTATAAATGAAATTTTTATTTCATGTTTGATTTATTTATTGCTAGTATATAGAAACATAATTTTGGAGTTTGATTTACTATCCTACAAAGTTGTTAAGCTAATCTATAACTTATAACATTTTCTACGTACAGAATCTTGACGTCTGTGAATAAAAACAGTCTATTTCTTCCTTGACAAACTGGATGCTCTTATTTTCCTATTTATAATTTATGTTTTCTTTATTTCACTAAGTAAAAAAACTCTACTATAATTTTGAATAGAAATGGCAAAAGTGGATATCTTGGCCTTGTTCACAAACATAGGGGAAAAGCATCCAGTTCTGTATCATTATGTGTGATGTTATCCATGAGTTTTGTATAGGTGTTCTTTATTAGAATGATGAAGGTGTGCTTTTTTTCACTAGTTTGTTGAAGTTTTATCATTTATGAGTTTGATTTTTTTTCAAATGCTTTTCCTCCATTTATTAAGATAATCGTGTGGTTTATGTTCCTTATTCTAATATGGCATATTGTTTTGATTTTTGAATGTTAAACCTACTTTGTAATCCTGAACCAAATCCTATTTGGCCATTGTGTATAATCCTTTTTGTATGTTGTTGCATTCTGTTTGCTAATATTTTCTTAAGGACATTTGAGTTTTTGTCCATGAGATATACTTATCCTCAGTTTTATCTTTGGTATATCTTTGCATTTGTATCAAGGTTGACACTAGCCTCATAGAATGAGTTAAAAAGTATTCCTTATTCTCCTATTTGTAAAAGAACTTGTGAAGGGTTTATATTACTACTTTAATTATTTGATAGAATTCACCAGAGAAGTTGTGTCCAGACTTTTCTCTGTTGAAAAAACTTGATTGCTACCTCAATTTCCTTGGTTTTTATACGTTTATTCAGATTTTCCAGTTATTCTACAGTCAGCTTTGGTAACTTGTGTCTCTGAAGGAATTTGTCAATTTTATCAAAGTTGCCTACTTTTTTGGCATGAAGTCATACACAATATTTTCTTATATTCCTTTCTAACCCTTGTAATGTTTATAGTATTAACAGTGATACCCCCTCTATCATTCCTGATTTTACAAATTTGTGTTTTGTTTTGTTTTAGATTTTTTGGTCAGTTTGTAAAGCTTTGTCAATTTTGTTGATCTTTTCAAAGAATCAATTCTGGTTTCATTAATTTTCTTTATTTTTTTGTTCCAAGTCCATTAACTTCCACTCTAATCTATTAATTCCATTCTTATGCTTGCTTTTGGTTTTAGTTTGCTGTCTGCTTCTAAAATCTTAAGAAGAAAACTTAGGTTATTAATGTAAGACCTTGATTCTTTCCTGACACAGGCATTTAAAACTATTTCTTTAATCTCTTCTTTCACTGCATCGCATAAATTTTGATATTAGGTTTTTATTTTTATTGAATTTGAAATATTCTTATCCTCTGTTGATTTCTTCTTGAACCCATTAGTTATTTAGGAATGCGTTGATAATTTCAAAATGTTTGTAAATATCCTGGAGTTGTTTCTGTTGCTGGATTCTAATTTAATTTTGTGGTTGAAGTACATTGTATGATTTAGATCATTTAAAATTTAGCATGATTATTTTATGGCTTAGCATGTGGTGTATCTAGGAAACATATGTTACAGATGCACATGTACACTTGAAAAAAAATTGTACTCTGCAGTCATTGAGTGGACTGTTCCATACATCTTCGTAAAGTCGAAGGGGTTGTTAGTATTGTTCAAGTCTTCTATATCTTAGCTAATTTTCAGTCTGGATATTCTAGCAATTACTGAAAATCGTGTATTGAATTCTCCAGCTACAGTTATTATTCTAATGGCACATTTTATTTTAATTCTATCAGTGTTTGTCTCATGAACCATCTGACTCTATTATTGGAGATACATACATATTTATAATTGTTTTATCATCTTGATATGTTAAACTTTCGTCATTGAGATGTCCCTGTTCATATTTAATGATATTTTTTATCTTAAAATCTGTTCTGATATCTGTAGCCATTGTACCTCTCTTATGGTTCCTATTTGCATGATATCTTTTTATTTTGTCTTCTATCTCTTTATGTCTTTAAGTTGTGTCTCTTGTAGAAACCATGTAGCCTGAGCGTGCTTTTATATACCATCTGGTAGTCTTTGCTTTATGATTGGGGTGTTCAGTTTATATTCGTGTGATATGATTGCATGTATGTCTGTCATTTTACCATTTGTTTCCTACATGACTCCTGTGGTTTTTATTCTTGGTATTTACTGACAGACTTCTTTGCTGTTAAACATTTCTTAAGTAATTTTAAATTCTGTGTAAATTTTCTTTTACTATTTTGTGTTTTTTTAATGGGTGCTGTAGAGATTAAACTACAACTGTCATTACAGTCTACTGCAGATTAATGCTATCTTAATTACAGTAAAATATAAACATTTTATTCTAATATATTTCTTCCCTCCTTTGTGCTATTATTGTCATTGAAATATGTTTTAATTTTAATAATACAATGTATCATTTTTGAGACATGAAGAGAAGGAATTAGAAACATACCTTTTTTTAAATTTATGAATCCACATCCACATATTAACCATTTTTGATACTCTTCATTTCTTCCTTTGGTTTTGGGTTACTGTTTAACGTAATTTGCTTTCAGCCTGAAATAATTCCTTTTGCATTTCTTATAAGGCAAGTACGGTTTCAATCAATCAATTCTCTCAGTCTTTCTCTAAGAATGTTTGAATTGTGCCTTCATTTTGGAATAATAGTTTTGCTGGGTATACAGCCAATGTTGAGCAAAGTTTCATGTCTTTCAGTACTTAAAATATGCCATCCCATTGCCTTTCGGCTGTCATTGTTTCTGATGAGAACTTAGCCATTAAGGTACAGTTTCTCCACTGTACATGATGAGGTTTGTTGTATGGTTTTTCCCCTTGCTGCTTTAAATATGTTTTTCTTTATTTTCAGCTTGCAACAATGTGTCTACAAAATATCTAGATGTAAACTATTTGTATCTATTCTCTTCCTATTTGTTGAAATTCTTGGATATTCAGGTTAATGATTTTGATAAAAATTTGAAAGTTTCTAGTCAATATTCAAATAGTTTTTCTTCTTTCTCTTTTCTTTTCTCTTCCACTTCACATATATAGGTTCACTCAATGTTATCCCACAGATTTCTAGAGCTCTGTTCATTTTTTAAATCAAGGCAATGTAAATTTGTTCCCAAATAAATTTATTTTAATAGACAAACAACACATAATATCTTAAAGAAGCAGAAGAACCACAGAGGCTGGTATCAGGACAAAACAAATTCACTCAGGAACAATATAAAACTGATCAGACAAACGAAAGTACCAGAAGACCCCGTATTTAAAAAAACCAAACACAGATGTGCTTCAATAAAATATTAGAGCTCAATTATATGTTAAATTACCAACCAAAGACAATTTGATATCTCAATAGGCAAAATACATACAGGATTTTAGCTTGTGTGAGGTTTTTTGGAGAGAACTCAGGAAGCAGAGCTTTGCTTTGTTTTGGATACTATTAGGTAGTGGGGGCACTCCATGATTGGTTATCTTGATAAATCTTATACAAAAAAGTAATAGGAGAGTGACCTTAAAGCTGTGATTGTTAAACAATTGTCAGTTACTCATATTATGACCAGGAGAGGAAAATGTTTGGCCATTTTTGTGGTTTGAGCAATTTTTATGTTTTTGTCTGCATTCAGAAAATATTACAGATTGGTCTTATTTTCTCTTGATCCATTATGGTCAGAGAGTGGCCTGTCTAATGCTCATATCTTTTTTATGTTCAACAGGAGAACTTTACTACCTAGCTGTTGAGTACCAGGCCAGATCCTAGCAACACCACATCTAACAGTAACAGTCCAGTTCTCACATGCCAGGGGCTACTTTCTCTTTTTCAATGTGGTGAATCCAGGAATGCCACTCTTAAGGATGTGGGCTAGCAGGGCGGCGAGGTGGGCTGGAAGGCTCTCAGGTTCCCACTGACAAGAGAGGGTCTCAAAGGACTATGCAGGGGTGGGCATCCTGCAGTTGGTGGGATCACACTGGACATTTGTAAGGAAAACCCAATGTCAGGGGCATCAATGTGAAAAGAATCTCTCTTCAATCTAGAAGAATCCAGACTGCTTAAGGGGATAGCTGTGGTCAAAAGAGGGCACAGCTCTGAGATCATCAATTTACTGAGTATTTTGATGATTCACTGGTACTAAATGGAGTCTCTTCCTCAGGTTTGAGCTTATACCTGACGTATATACCTTCCATTTCCAGAAGAGAAAGAAATCACAAGTTGAATCATTGTGGAGAGATGGTAGGAAATTCCTCCATTTCGATGTAAGGACCAAAGAGGCCCCCCAGCTGGAATGATGTCTTTTTGAAAGTGTTTGGTGAATGTTTCTGGAGATGGCCATCAAAGCTGAGCTGATGGTTTACTTTCTAAGGACCTTACTCAGGTGGCCACTTTCACTCTCTCTGCATAAATTATTTCTGCCCCCCTCCTCCCCGTCCCCCGTAGGCGACAATAGAACTGCATGGGCTTTCTTATTAAGAGCACTATCATGGAATTTCTAATGTGGAATTTATAAGACCACTCAGTTTTGTGTAATTTCCCTTCTAATTACTGATTTTTTTCTTTGTATTTTTTATATTTTCTGAAATTTTGATTATTTCATTTTTCTTTCTTTTTTTCTGTAGTTTTTTTTTTTTTAAGTACATGCAGGATTTAAATAAAATATAATCTGGTAGTTTGTTTAAAATTATCTAGATTTCTCTTGCGATGTTGTTTATATTCTTCTTAGTCTGCTTTTGAGACACTTCATATCCTCTCTTTATAAACAGTAGATATGTCAGGAATAAGAGAGCAATAATGTGCCCAGAATTTTTTCACTGTAAGACATGTCCATGATGCTTCAAGGCCTTCTGTTGAAACAATGTCCCAAAGAGTTCATAATGACTAACAGAAATTCTTGCTTCGAAGAATCGCAGATGAAAAAAAGAAAAGGAAAAAAAAAAAAACCCACAGAAACTCTCTCTGCTTATTTGATAAAAGAACTGGTTGATACCAAAATTAGCCAGGCGTGGTGGTGGGTGCCTGTAGTCCCAGCTACTCGGGAGGCTGAGGCAGGAGAATGGCGTGAACCCAGGAGGCAGAGTTTGCAGTAAGCCAAGATGGCACCACTGCACTCCAGGCCTGCTTCTTTCACTCTCACTCCTCCCAAATTTGCACATATGACTCATGAGGCAACACAAAGAGGTAACTGCACGTGCCTGAGGACTTTTCAGACTCTGCTTACCTTCTACAATCACCTGCTAATCCCAGTATCTATCCCATAAATCTTTCTAAATACTGCCTTAGAACCAATGCAGGGACAAGATGAGATTGACTCCTGTCTCTTTAGGGGTTGAATCTCAGTGTAAAGTTTTTATTTTCTTAAAAATCCATTGTCATAGTGTTGGCTTCCAGCGCACAGGGCAGCGACCCCCTTTAGGTTGATACCACTGTTTCCCTCCTATGGGCGATGTCATTTATCTTCACTGGGCTCTGCTATCTTCAGAGGTTCTTCTTTTATGGATTTGCTTTCTGATTTTTCAAAGTTTCATGGCATCAGTTTCTTCTAGTGGTTAGGAGGCAAGACACCTTGTTGTGAAGGCTGTTTGTACACCCTCCTGGGGGCCAGAGCAAACCCTGCCAAGACACCAGCCATGTTTTTGAGGCTTCTCTTCCAAGCAGACTCTGCAACCTCTCTGCAAGAATGTACAAACTACAGCATGTTTGTGGAAGCCTCACATACTGATCCCAGAGCACCTGTATCTTCCTCAGTGTCAACTTCAAAACGACCTTTCTATGAAGCTTAGTTAGCTCTGATAGGATGCATGTCTCATCGACAAAGTGATTCAGAAAATGCAAGCAGTCATCTTTATCACAGTCCTGTGGATTTCCAGGCCGTGGGGCCATACAGGGCAGGATTGACAGGTAGGCCAAAGCTCTGGGTAGGGAAGGTGGTGCCAGGCAGAAGGTTTGGAAATTGAGTGGAGGGTCTAGGACCATTGCAGCCAGGAACTGAGAAAGCCGGGGTTGGGACTCGGGGAGAGGGAAGCTATAGACCAGAGACTGTAGTCTGAGCCTGAGACTCAGGGGAGGATGCGATTGAGAACGTAGAGAGGGTGTCCTTGGGAGAGGACCTGGGAAATAAGCCTCCACGAAAGGGCCCTGGAGCAGGAGCTGGAATCCAATTGACATACCATCACCCCATCCCTTCATGCCCAGCCTCTCTATGCTGGGATCACCCCCTGGCAACCGGCCTTTTATGAAACCCCTTGGCCTGGCTGACAAATCCCCAGCTTCACTCCAGGTGGTCACAATCTGACCCTTGTGACCTCATGCTTCCCCACCCCCACTTGTGATTCCATCACGGGAAGTTCTTCTCCAGTGGCCCCTGATCCAGGGAGACCCACCCAGCGACAGCCCTTATCTCCCTCCACCCTTGCTTCCTTCTCACCCATCTCACCACCATCTGCCCTGGAAAGCCAGATGACCCAAATTTTGGAGAGAAACTAATTGAGTCTCATTTCCAGGACAGAGGGGTGAGCTGGGTCTGAAGAGCCAAGCAGAAAGGCTTCCCAATATTACTAGGTTGGGAGGGGTCAGAAACGTGTGGCTGCCCCAGCTGTTCTGACTCTGCCCCCAACTTTTGGCTCCACCTCCTTAAAGCACCTTCAGAGGTTCCCATGGTGCCAGTAAACAGATCTCCACTGCCTTGGCCATCTGCTGTGTTCACCCCACTTCTGATCTTGTTGGCCACTCAGGGACTGACAGCCCAGATGTGCAGCTATGATGAGCAGAAACAGGGAGGACTGGAGCCCCCAGGTGAGTGGAGTGGCTTGGCTTTAGGGAAGAGCAGCCTGGGGATGTGGATATGGATGAAAGAGGCTCTGAGATTTGGGGTCTGAACTTGGGGATCAAAGCAGCTGTTCTTTCTTTAATTTTTAGAAATTTTTTAGAAATTTAAAATAAATTTTCTTTTATTTTAAAGAAAAGCTGTTTTTCTTTAAAAAATAATTTTTCAAATTTTTAATAAAAATAAGAAAGAGCCTTATAAGAAAAGGTTCAGTACTGTAGCCTAGGCTCTCAAATTGATCAGTATAACTTAAGGTTTCTATGTCTGGTTACTTTTCCTATTTTAGTATAATAAAATAAAATATCTGACTCACTAGAGGAAATACAGAAAATGTGTACTCGAAGCAGGAAAAGAATTAATTAAAGAATCCCAGCATAGCCATCACTCATCTTAAGAAACAGAGTAGTATTTACCTTAGCCTTCTTCTGTGGGCCCCCACACCCTGTATGAAAAAACCACCTCCTCGGTAGCCATTATGCTGAATTTTATGTTTATTAATCAATTGCTATTCTTTGTAGCTTGACTTCAACTTTCTGTACTCTTAAACAATATATTGAATAGTTTTGCATGTCCGTAAATTGTAAATACGGCTTTATATTATTCTCTGGGTCTTTTTTTGTGGTGCCGTATCTTGCTCCCACTGATGCACCTCCTGAATGTCTGTCATTCTCACCTATGTCTCTCCCTTTCTACCCTTCTTCTAGCCATTCTCATCACTTCCCTGATCTGTCTAAATTCTGCCCAGCAGTCCATGAAAATGGTGTGCTGATGACATATGTAAGGACTCTAACTCCCCTCAAGCAATCTGCTCACCTCAAAGGGTAAAACATTGGCTCACTCCTGATGTAATAAATGACACAAGGTCACAATTCAATCATACTCTCCTTGGATACTACTTCTTATGTGAACATCAAACTTACACTCGCTTCCTACACACTAACATATCTTGTATATTTGGAGTAAAAATTAGAGAAGTAAATACAGAGATTTGAAATATAAAACATTTTTTAATTACCATTTCAATCTCGCTGCTTGTTATTGTTCTGTTCAGGGTATCTAATTCTTCCTGTTGTAAGATAGGAGGGTTATAAGATTCCAAGGAGTTATCCACATCCTCTAAGTTTTCTAGTTAATGCGCATGAAGGTGTTCATTGTAGCCTTGAATGATCTTTTGTATTTCTGTGATGTCAGTTGTAATATGTCCCATTTCATTTCTGATTGAGTTTATTTGAATTTTCTCTCTTCTTGGTTAATTTTGCTAGTGTTCAATCAATTTTATTTATCTATTTTATTAAGCTGGTTTCAAGAACAAGCTTTTTGTTTCATTTATCTTTTGTATTGTTTTTTGTTGTCGTTTCAATTTCATTTAGTGCGGCTAAATGTTTATTTTGTTTATTTCCTTTCTTTTGCTGGGTTTGGGTTTGCTTTGTTCTTGTTTCTCCAGTTCCTTGAGGTGTGAACTTAGGTTGTCTGTTTATGCTCTTCAGACTTTTTGATGTTGGCATTTAGAGCTATGAACTTTCCTCTTAGCACTGCCTTTGCTGTATCCCGGAGGTTTTGATAGGTTGTGTCACTATTTGCATTCAATTTGAAGAATTTTTTAATTCCTATCTTGATTTCATAGTTGACCCAATGATCATTTAGGAGCAGATTATTTAATTTCCATGTATTTGCATGGTTTTGAAGGTTGCTTTGGAGTGGATTTACAGTTTTATTCCATTGTGGTCTGATAGAGTGCTTGATATAATTTCAATTCCCTTAAATGTATTGAGGCTCATTTTGTGGCCTATCATATGGTCTATCTTAGAGAAAGTTCCATATGTTGATGAATAGAATGTATATTCTGCAGTTGTTGGGTAGAATGTTCTATAAATACCTGTTAATTCCATTTGTTCTAGGGTATAGTTTAAATCCATTGGTTCTTTGTTGACTTTCTGTCTTGATAACCTGTCTAGTGTCATCAGTGGAGTATTGAAGTCCCTCACTGTTATTGTTTTGCTGTCTATTTCATTTGTTAGATCTAGTAGTAATTGTTTTATAAATTTGGGAGCTGCAGTTATAGGCATATATATTTAGGATTGTGATATTTTCCTGTTGAGCAAGGCCTTTTATCATTATGTAACATCCCCCTTTGTCTTTCTTAACTGCTGTTGCTTTAAAGTTTCTTTTGTCTGATATAAGAATAGTTACTCTGGCTCACTTCTGGTCTCCATTTGCACAGAATGTTTTTCCTACCCCTTTACCTTAAGTTAATGTGAGTCCTTATGTGTTAGGTGAGTCTCTTGAAGGCAGCAGATAGCTGGTGAATTCTTATCCATTTTGCAATTCTGTATCTTTTAAGTGGAGCATTTAGGCCATCTAAATTAAATATTAGTATTGAGATGTGAGATACTATTCCATTCATAGTGCTATTTGTTGTACATATATGCAATTCTCATCAAAATACCATCATTATTTTTCACAAAACTACAAAATCAATTCTAAAATTTATGATAAGCAACTGCAGCAAAGGCTCAGGATACAAAATCAATGTGCAAAAATCACAAGCATTCTTATACACCAATAACTGACAAATAGAGAGTCAAATCATGAGTGAACTCCCATTCACAATTGCTTCAAAGAAAATAAAATACCTAGGAATCCAACTTACAAGGGATGTGAAGGAACTCTTCAAGAAGAACTACAAACCACTGCTCAACAAAATAAAAGAGGACACAAACAAATGGAAGAACATTCCATGCTCTTGGATAGGAAGAATCAATATTGTGAAAATTGCTGTACTGCCCAAGGTAATTTACAGATTCAATGCCATTCCCATCAAGCTACCAATGACTTTCTTNAAAAAATAATTTTTCAAATTTTTAATAAAAATAAGAAAGCGCCTTATAAGAAAAGGTTCAGTACTGTAGCCTAGGCTCTCAAATTGATCAGTATAACTTAAGGTTTCTATGTCTGGTTACTTTTCCTATTTTAGTATAATAAAATAAAATATCTGACTCACTAGAGGAAATACAGAAAATGTGTACTCGAAGCAGGAAAAGAATTAATTAAAGAATCCCAGCATAGCCATCACTCATCTTAAGAAACAGAGTAGTATTTACCTTAGCCTTCTTCTGTGGGCCCCACACCCTGTATGAAAAAACCACCTCCTCGGTAGCCATTATGCTGAATTTTATGTTTATTAATCAATTGCTATTCTTTGTAGCTTGACTTCAACTTTCTGTACTCTTAAACAATATATTGAATAGTTTTGCATGTCCGTAAATTGTAAATACGGCTTTATATTATTCTCTGGGTCTTTTTTTGTGGTGCCGTATCTTGCTCCCACTGATGCACCTCCTGAATGTCTGTCATTCTCACCTATGTCTCTCCCTTTCTACCCTTCTTCTAGCCATTCTCATCACTTCCCTGATCTGTCTAAATTCTGCCCAGCAGTCCATGAAAATGGTGTGCTGATGACATATGTAAGGACTCTAACTCCCCTCAAGCAATCTGCTCACCTCAAAGGGTAAAACATTGGCTCACTCCTGATGTAATAAATGACACAAGGTCACAATTCAATCATACTCTCCTTGGATACTACTTCTTATGTGAACATCAAACTTACACTCGCTTCCTACACACTAACATATCTTGTATATTTGGAGTAAAATTAGAGAAGTAAATACAGAGATTTGAAATATAAAACATTTTTTAATTACCATTTCAATCTCGCTGCTTGTTATTGTTCTGTTCAGGGTATCTAATTCTTCCTGTTGTAAGATAGGAGGGTTATAAGATTCCAAGGAGTTATCCACATCCTCTAAGTTTTCTAGTTAATGCGCATGAAGGTGTTCATTGTAGCCTTGAATGATCTTTTGTATTTCTGTGATGTCAGTTGTAATATGTCCCATTTCATTTCTGATTGAGTTTATTTGAATTTTCTCTCTTCTTGGTTAATTTTGCTAGTGTTCAATCAATTTTATTTATCTATTTTATTAAGCTGGTTTCAAGAACAAGCTTTTGTTTCATTTATCTTTTGTATTGTTTTTTGTTGTCGTTTCAATTTCATTTAGTGCGGCTAAATGTTTATTTTGTTTATTTCCTTTCTTTTGCTGGGTTTGGGTTTGCTTTGTTCTTGTTTCTCCAGTTCCTTGAGGTGTGAACTTAGGTTGTCTGTTTATGCTCTTCAGACTTTTGATGTTGGCATTTAGAGCTATGAACTTTCCTCTTAGCACTGCCTTTGCTGTATCCCGGAGGTTTTGATAGGTTGTGTCACTATTTGCATTCAATTTGAAGAATTTTTTAATTCCTATCTTGATTTCATAGTTGACCCAATGATCATTTAGGAGCAGATTATTTAATTTCCATGTATTTGCATGGTTTTGAAGGTTGCTTTGGAGTGGATTTACAGTTTTATTCCATTGTGGTCTGATAGAGTGCTTGATATAATTTCAATTCCCTTAAATGTATTGAGGCTCATTTTGTGGCCTATCATATGGTCTATCTTAGAGAAAGTTCCATATGTTGATGAATAGAATGTATATTCTGCAGTTGTTGGGTAGAATGTTCTATAAATACCTGTTAATTCCATTTGTTCTAGGGTATAGTTTAAATCCATTGGTTCTTTGTTGACTTTCTGTCTTGATAACCTGTCTAGTGTCATCAGTGGAGTATTGAAGTCCCTCACTGTTATTGTTTTGCTGTCTATTTCATTTGTTAGATCTAGTAGTAATTGTTTTATAAATTTGGGAGCTGCAGTTATAGGCATATATATTTAGGATTGTGATATTTTCCTGTTGAGCAAGGCCTTTTATCATTATGTAACATCCCCTTTGTCTTTCTTAACTGCTGTTGCTTTAAAGTTTCTTTTGTCTGATATAAGAATAGTTACTCTGGCTCACTTCTGGTCTCCATTTGCACAGAATGTTTTCCTACCCCTTTACCTTAAGTTAATGTGAGTCCTTATGTGTTAGGTGAGTCTCTTGAAGGCAGCAGATAGCTGGTGAATTCTTATCCATTTTGCAATTCTGTATCTTTTAAGTGGAGCATTTAGGCCATCTAAATTAAATATTAGTATTGAGATGTGAGATACTATTCCATTCATAGTGCTATTTGTTGTACATATATGCAATTCTCATCAAAATACCATCATTATTTTCACAAAACTACAAAATCAATTCTAAAATTTATGATAAGCAACTGCAGCAAAGGCTCAGGATACAAAATCAATGTGCAAAATCACAAGCATTCTTATACACCAATAACTGACAAATAGAGAGTCAAATCATGAGTGAACTCCCATTCACAATTGCTTCAAAGAAAATAAAATACCTAGGAATCCAACTTACAAGGGATGTGAAGGAACTCTTCAAGAAGAACTACAAACCACTGCTCAACAAAATAAAAGAGGACACAAACAAATGGAAGAACATTCCATGCTCTTGGATAGGAAGAATCAATATTGTGAAAATTGCTGTACTGCCCAAGGTAATTTACAGATTCAATGCCATTCCCATCAAGCTACCAATGACTTTCTTCACAGAACTGGAAAAAGCTACTTTAAAGTTCACATGGAACCAAAAAAGAGCCTGCATTGCCAAGTCAATCCTAGGCCAAAAGAACAAAGCTGGAGGCATCACGCTACCTGACTTCAAACTATACTACAAGGTTACAGTAACCAAAACAGCATGGTACCGGTACCAAAACAGAGATATGGATCAATGGAACAAAACAGAACCCTCAGAAATAATACCACACATCTAAAACCATCTGATTTTTGACAAACCTGACAAAAACAAGAAATGGGGAAAGAATTCTCTATTTAATAAATGGTGCTGGGAAAATTGGCTAGCCATATGTAGAAAGCTGAAACTGGATCCCTTCCTTACACCTTATACAAAAATTAATTCAAGATGGATTAAAGACTTAAATGTTAGACCTAAAACCATAAAAACCCTAGAAGAAAACC
>NW_016803211.1:2544294-2582844 GCF_001698545.2 Rhinopithecus bieti
TTCTGCACAGCAAAAGAAACTACCATCAGAGTGAACAGGCAACCTGCAGAATGGGAAAAAATTTTTGCAATTTACTCATCTGACAAAGGGCTAATATCCAGAATCTATAAAGAACTCAAAAAAATTTACAAGAAAAAAACAACCCCATCAAAAATTGGGCAAAGGATATGAAAAGACACTTCTCAAAAGAAAACATTTATGCAGCCAACAGACACATGAAAAAATGCTCGTCATCACTGGCCATCAGAGAAATGTAAATCAAAACCACAATGAGATACTGTCTCACACCAGTTAGAATGGCAATCATTAAAATGTCAGGAAACAACAGGTGCTGGAGAGGATGTGGAGAAATAGGAACACTTTTACACCATTGGTGGGACTGTAAACTAGTTCAACCATTGTGGAAGACAGTGTGGCGAATTCCTCAAGGATCTAGAACTAGAAATACCATTTGACCCAGCCATCCCATTACTGGGTATATATCCAAGGGATTATAAATCATGCTGCTATAAAGACACATGCACATGTATGTTTGTTGCGGCACTATTCACAATAGCAAAGACTTGAAACCAACCCAAATGTCCATCAATGATAGACCGGATTAAGAAAATGTGGCACATATACACCATGGAATACTATGCAGACATAAAAAGAATCAGTTTGTGTCCTTTGTAGGGACATGGATGCAGCTGGAAACCATCATTCTCAGCAAACTATCGCAAGAACAGAAAACCAAACACCGCCATGTTCTCACTCATAGGTGGGAATTGAACAATGAGATCACTTGGACACAGGAAGGGGAACATCACACACTGGGGCCTGTTGTCGGGTGGGGGGGTGGTTAGCATTAGGAGATATACCTAATGTAAATGACGAGTTAATGGGTGCAGCACACCAACAGGGCACATGTATACCTATGTAACAAACCTGCACGTTGTGCACATGTACCCGAGAACTTAAAGTATAATATTAATTAATTAATTAAAATTTATAAGGGAGCGAAAAAGAGCCCGCATAACCAAAGCAAGATTAAGCAAAAAGAACAAATCTGGAGACATCACATTACCTGATTTCAAACTGTACCATAAGGCCATAGTCACCAAAATATCATGGTACTGATATAAAGCTAGGCACATAGACCAATGGAACAGAATAGAGAACCCAGAAATAAACCGAAATACTTACAGCCAACTGATTTTTGACAAAGCAAACAAAGACATAAAGTGGGGAAAGGACACCCTATTCCACAAATGGTGCTGGGATAGCAAGCCACATGTAGAATGAAACTGGATCATCAGCTCTTACCTTATACAAAAATGAACTCAAGATGGATCAAGGACTTAAATCTAAGACCTGAAACTATAAAAATTCCAGCAGACCACATCAGAAAACTCTTCTAGACATTGGCTTAGGCAAGGATTTCATGACCGAGAACCAAAAAGTAAATGCAATATAAACAAAAATAAGCAACTGGGACTTGATTAAACTAAAGAGCTTTTGCATAGCAAAAGAACAGTCAGCAGAGTAAACAGAAAACTGACAGAGTGAGAGAAAATCTTCACAATCACTACATCTGACAAAGGACTAATATCCAGAATCTAAAATGAACTCAAACAAATTAGCAAGAAATAAACAAACAATCCCATCAAAAAGTGGGCTAAGGACTTGAATAGACAATTCTCAAAAGAAGACATACAAATGAGCAACAAACATATAAAAAATGCTCAACATCACTAATGATCAGGGAAATGCAAATCAAAACCACAATGTGATACTACTTCATTCCTCCAAGAATGACCATCATCAAAAAATAACAACAACAACAAAATAGATGTTGGCATGGATGCGATGAAAAGGGAACACTTCTATACTGCTTGTGGGAATGTAAACTAGTACAACCACTATGAAAAACAGTGTGGAGATTACTTAAGGAACTAAAAGTAGAACTACTATTTGATATATCTATCACACTACTGAGTACCTGGAAGAAAAGAAGTCATTATACAAAAACAAAAAAAAACTTGCTCTTGCATGTTTATACTAGCACAATTAGCAATTGTAAAAACGTGGGACCAACCCAAATGCCCATCAATCAATGAGTGAATAAAAAAACTGTGGTGTATATATACCACATACATATATATATGCTATAGTTTCTGTGGCATATAAACACCAACAATGGAATACTACTCAGCCATAAAAAGAAATGAATTAATGGTGTCTGAAGCAACCTGAAAGAGATTGGAGACTATTATTCTCAGTGAAGTAACTCAGAATGGAAAACCAAACATTGTATGTTCTCACTCATAAGTGGGAGCTAAGCTATGAGGATACAAAGGCATAAGAATGACATAATGGACTCTAGGAACTCAAGGGAAAAGGGTGGGAAGGGGGTGAGGGATAAAAGACTACTAATTGGCTGCATTGTATACTGCTGTCATGTGATAGGTGCACCAAAATCTCAGAAATCACCAATAAAAACTTACCCATGTAACCAAACATCACCTGTCCCCCATTAACCTATGGAAATAAAAAATTTTAAAATAATAAATAAAACTGCTCTTCAGTAAGTCATGTTTCCATTAAAAGAATGTCTAGAAACCTCCTAAGGGAAATAAGCATAGGCCACTTGGAAGAAGTTTCAAGAAGGAGAGCTGACACCAACTTTGTACACTGGCAGTACAAGGGACCCTCAGTAAGTGTCACCCTTCCTTATCATGTGTGCTAAATGTTTAAGACTTTGAGTCAGGCAACTTCAAGCTTGGTGATCTCTGTCAACCTCATGGCTTTTTCTAGAGGGTCAAATGAGAAAAGCAACAACCAGTTGGTGCATTTTTCAGGAGTCATGCACGTGCTATTGTCTTCCCTCTCTCTTTAGGCTTTGATGATTTAGTCTTTACATTTACTGTAACACTTATCATGATCTGTTGTTTATCCAAGTTATTTAGGCTGATGCTTCTAAAGCTAACTGTATTAAGGACCATTTTAAAATTTTTCCAGTCCTTTTCAAGTAAATACTTTCGTAAAAGAAAATTTTTAAAAAAGTACTGGAAAGAGAAAATGCAAAAATTATACACGTTAGAAGTCAAAAGTGTTTGCTGATAAATTTCGAAAATGTAAAACTAAATTTAAATACATATATCAGAACAGATATATAGAAGAAAAATAATTTCAGAAACTGTACTCAGTGTTTGCTGAATATGTGCATTGGGGAATGAGTGTGGAAAAGAGCAACTCAAGCTGTATTTTTCCTCTCTTCTCTCAACACCAAAAATCAACACAGAAGACTTCTGCCACCAAACACGTGCAGGTTTCTCTCCATACCCCAAGCTAGCAATTGATTCTGCGGTGAAAACCACCTGGGTGTCTTCCAATTTCATTTAGTTCTGACACTGTCTACCTGGGGATGGCCTCAGAAATCACAGGTTGAGGGCTCAGTCCCACAAGAACACCCCCTTCTTCTAGCCAGTAGAAATCCCACACCTCCAGAACGTCTGACTGACTGGCTTCAATTTGTGGTTCCCACAAACCCCTGTTTGAGTTTGACTAATTTGCTGGAGCAGTTCACAGAACACAAGGAAATACTTACGTTAATCCATTTATAACAAAGGATATTTTAAAGGATCCAAATGAAAAGTCAGATGAAGAGATATATACTGTGAGGCCTGGAAGAGCACAGGAGCTCCTGTCCCCGTGGAGTTGGGGTGTGCCACCCTCCTGGCACATAAATAAGTTCTCCTTCACCTGCCTGTCAGCCTCCACATGTTCAGCTCTCCAGAAGCTCTACACACCCTGTCCTCTTAGGCATTTTATGAGGACTCCATTAGATAGGCATGATTGACAAATGTGTAGAAACGTGATTGGATCGGGGTATGATGTATAATATCTATTATAATGCTGATAGACTGAGTGGGGAAACTCAGCAGGGCCTGTCTATTCAGATTCTTTTTGGCATCTCCATGCAACATTCCTTCCCCCAGAGTAGAGTAGGATCCTTTCTTAAAGGAGGATCTTATGGCCCACAATCAGAGAGGTGGGGGAATATTAGAGAGGACAGGGAAGGTCAGAAAGAGAGATAATACTTTGAGGTTTGCTTCTGAAACTTACAACACTCCAACATTACAAAAGAAGACTATGAAAGTTATGAACCAACAACCATGGATCAAAAAATACGTATATGTATATGTATATATATGTGTATCTCACAGGTGGTTAATAGAGAAAATTGCTACTGTTGTTGTCACTTTCGTCCTTCAATAACTATATTTAAAGTAAAATTTCGACTGAAATAACAATTGAGTTTTTGAGCCACTTCAGCAATCTCATGACAATAGTTTTTAACCTTAATCCAAAATGAAACAAGTGATGTGTTTTCAAAATGTATCTTCAATTCTTCAACAATAATCAGTTACATAATTTTCCTGTACAATTATAATTAAAATAAATATTTTAAATTTTAATTGGTAATTAATATTTATACATATTTATGGAACAAGTGTGATATTTCTTACATGCATGGAATATGTAATGGTCCAGTCAGGGTCTTTAGGGTAACCATTACCTCAAGTCTTTGTGATATTCCATGTTTATCATTTCAAGTCTTCATGCTATTTTTGAAATAAGCAACACATTGTTAACTATAATCACTCTACTCTGCTATTGAACATTAGAACCTATTCCTTTTATCTAACTGCATGTTTGTGCTCATTAACTAACCTCTGTTCATCTCCCTGCACCCTTGCCACACACACTCTTCTCAGCCTCTGTTATCAATCAATCTATTCGCTACTTCCATGAGATTAATTTTTTTAGCTTCCACGTATATGCGATGACATGCAATATTTGTCTTTCTGTGCCTGGCCTATTTCACTTAACATAATGACCTCCAGTTCCATTCATGCTGCTGCAAATCACATGATTTATGTTTTTTATGGCTGAATTATATTCCTTTGTGTATAGACATTACATTTTCTTTATCCATTGGTTTACTGATGAACATTTAGGTTGATTCCATGTCTTTGTTATTGTGAATAATGCTGCAATAAACATGGGGGTGCAGATATCTTATTGAAATATGATTTTATTTCCTTTAGATAAGTACCCAGTAGTGCAATATCTGAATAATATGGGTAGATGTATTTTTAGTTTTCACTAATTTATATTTTCAATAATAGTGTATACAAGTTTTCTTTTCTCTACATCCTCAACAGCATCTGATATTTTTTGTCTTTTTAATAATACTCATTCTAACTGAGGTTAAGATGATATCTAAATTATCTTTCAATGAAAGGAATGAGATCTGGATACATGAATGTTAGTCATGGACCTTCTTTTGACATAAAACATCAAAATGTTATATAAATTTGTAAGGCTTTTGGTGATCAATTTTGGTAGATGTGCAATATCAAGACCACCAACTACTCTATTAATATTTGTCATTAAGTCATGGAACTTTTCTGCAGAAACAGTATTCTTCCGAGCTTCTAACTTGGGATTTTGCTCTTCAACCTTATCAGTCATGGAAAAATATGTTGAATTTTTTCTTTGCAAAGCAATATTAAGATAATTGAAATGACCAAAGTATTAGACAAATGAGAAAGACTGGTTGTCCTATTCCGTATTAGGTCAGTATCAAATTGGTTGCTTAACTTGGTAACACTGAGCTCATTCTATAGTTCAAATATTCTCCACCAAACCTTTCCCCTCAATGAAAATGTACCTCCACATACATTAACAGTTGTTTTTAACCAGTTTCCCCATTATTGCCTACAAAAAATTTTGATTTAAAATTATTACCATTTATGTAATGCATATGTTCTACTATTTCTGTAGTCACAATGTTTAGTTCAACTAGATTTTTTGCTTTTTACAAATAACAAGAATTTCTCAATGAAGGAAACATTACATTGATTTATAACCTATCAAAAGCTTCTAAGTCTGGCTAATTGTTCCAGAACATGGCCCTACTGTGCTCAACAATTAATTACATAGCTCCTTCCATTTATAACTCACCACATGAATTTGACAACATTTCTCCTGCTCCGTATCCCATTCAATAAGGCAATTCCATTTGCTGTGACACAAATTGCACTAAAAGTTTTGAAACACTTGCTCTCAACCATTGTATTAATCATATCCCAGGCCAGTAGTTAAATATTCGCCATGTATCAGTGCTCCACAGACCACATCAGAGTTCATGCTGGTCCTAGGACAAGAGTCAAGCACACCCTGCTTTCACCAGCTGCTGGCAGGTGTCACTCAGGTAATGCACAGCTGAATAGAACCCAGTTCTCTCTCTTGACTGGGCCCCCATCAATACATTAGCTCCGAATGATGCTGTGAATCTCTCCCAGTACAAGGTCATAATCCTAACCCAGATGATTCCAAGATGATGCTTTTTTCCCCACCATGATAACCTTGCTGCAACATCCTTGACCATTCTCACCATTATTTCTATTTCCCCTCTTTAAGAACATGTGGGTACATCTGGATCCCATTCATGTCATATGCGAACTGAGGACAGCTTGAGGACATTCAGTGTCAAGCCCTCTCTTCTTATGCCTTTATCACTATGACATTTTCTCCTCCCAGGATCCCAAATGGGAAATAGGTCTTGAAAGGGATATCAGACACACATCTAACCATGCGTCTCACCATTACGTCAGTCTTTGGTCACTGTAGGAGTACCATTGCCCATCACCATATTAAAAGTGGCCACATGCAGAGCCTTCCTTCCTTAGAGTCCATGCATACAAGAAAAGATACTTGCTCACAAATGTGTATAGCAGCACAATTGCAATTTCAAAAATGTAGAACCAACTCAAATGCCTATCAATCAACAAGCAGATAAAGATACTGTTTTATACATACACACACATATATATAATATATATGTAGTGATGGAATACTACTAAGCCACAAAAAGGAATGAATTAATGGCATTCACAGCAAACTGGATGAGATTGGAGACTATTATTCTAAGTGAAGTAACTCAGAAATGGAAAACCAAACATCAGTTATGAGCTCCCACTCATAAATGGGAACTAAGCTATGAGGATGCAAAGGCACAAGAATGATACAATGGACTTTGGGGACAGAAGGGGAAAGGATGGGACAGTGATGAGGGATAGAAGACTGCAAATTGGAAGATGCAGGCACTAAAATCTCACAAATGACCACTAAAGAACTTACCACCTCTTCCCCAAAAACCTGTGGAAATAAAAAAATTTTAAAAGACATCCATTATTGTCATTTCATTCAATTGAATACTGTTTATATATATAATTTTGTATTTTAAGCAAGTTATGGAATCAATGGTAACGTATTTATGTTTAGTTGTAAACTTGTTTATAAGTATATAAATCCAATATTGGAAACCTATAAGTATATTTACTATCTGACCCTTCACAGAAAGCCATGGAGCCTTGCACTGGATGGTCCATTATAACTTCCATATTCTAGTTTTTCAAAATCCTTTTCTGCTGCCATTCTTACTAAGGGAAATTTGAGTCAATGGCAGGAAAAAAAAAAAAAAGTGAATTTTTACCATGATTGCAGAGATTTTCCTAAGGCAACTTTCCATTCCAGAAACTCCACTTGTGGTCATGGGAAAGGGTCTTTGCTCTGGCAGACTCCAGTTGCTCATTGGAAATGCTCTTTCAACAGGCTCCACATTAGCTCCCCTGGATTTTACAAGCTCAAACAATTAAACCATGGTGTCTCCGACAGTAAGCCAGCTTTTAAAATCAGTCCCGTAACTAATGCTGAGTGGAAAAAGAAGCTGAGCTCAGTAAACAGTATTTCTCACTCTTTGTTACAAACCATGTGTCCTTTCATTTTTTAATATTAATTATGTATGGCAATTGTTTTCTGTATTATAGATTATCGTGAAAGGCTCCAAGCTTTTAAGAAAAACATTTGAACATATAGCTGCCAAAAGCACTTTGAGATTAAAGTAGGGCTGGTGGAGATAGAGGTCCCTAAGCTCTCATTAAATGACAGCCTTTCAGAGCATTATCATTCTTCATCTTATGTCCTGGTCTAAGCAGTAGAGTCTCATCATGGGGAAGTTTATAAAAGATTAAATTTACAACACTTACGTCAGTGCCTATTATGGTGTTAGGCATATAGTAGACACTCATTAAATGTCTGTTGGATGAATGAGTGGTCTGTGATGGGTGCTTTCCATTGAATCTCAGCTGTCTGGAAATTTTAAATGTAAGAAATACTGCCATGGGCATTTGGTGATGAGCATCTGGACAACAGCATGAAAAAGTCCAGACACAAATGAGCAACAAGTTACCACACCTAAAGACCTACACAGGGGCCACGGGGTGTGGGTCTGGAGGGCTGCAGGGGTGCACAACAAATAATGAATGACTGGCTTCACTGGAGTCTTATTTATGCTCAATTGGTGACATTAGCTTCAGATAAATGATCTTGTCTTCTTTAACCCTGTGAGCAGCCCGAGTAAGTACTTGCTATATGAATTTTCTCATGGCTTTTGGTTTTCACTTGTCTTCAATTCCCTAACAAGGATTTAAATAGAATCAAGACATCCTTATATAAAACTTCTTGTATTGTAGTCGAAGGCACTTTCCGAGTTAACCAATAACTATTTTTTCCAAAAAAATGTTTAAGTAAAAGCTTGTTCGTGAATTTGCTATTTATTCTTCATTCTTGCTATTTGTTGCTTTTTATTTTGTTGTGAATATTTAATATTTACTGAAATACATTATGAATGATACAATGAAAATGTATTTACACATTACGCATCTTGAGAAATAAAACATTTTCAATCCATTCAAAGTCCCAAGTGGTCTTATCCTTGATTATATAGCTCTTTCTCCCAGCAAGAGATAACAACTACCTTGACTTTGGAGATTATAATTCCTATGTGTCTCTTTATACTTTTCTTCATATATATTCATCCCTTAAAAAATATAGTATTGTTTACAAACTTATGGTCTTTATGTAACTGGTATCATAATTTATATATTCTTTTGCAAATTATTTCATTAATATTACATTTTTGAAGTTTAGCCTTACTGATACATGTGACTGTTGTATAGTATCTCATTGTATGAATATAACATATTTTCATCCATTTCACTGTTGATTAATATTTAGGTTCTTTGCACATTTTTATTCCTATTACAAACAACATTTTTATGAACATTCACATAGCAGTCTCCTTGTGGACACCGCAGGAGTTTCTCTAAAGTGGGAAATTAATAATTACAACATTTATACTACTACTACTGATACAATCTGAAACTTATTAAAAGTTAAAAATATTATTACTAAGTATTTTACATATATTAAATCACTTTATCCTCACATCAATGCTATAAGACAGATAAAATTATTGCCACCATTTCACAGATATAGAAAACATAAGTGGGCAATTGCTGGATGATATGCAAATTTTAAATTTTACCAAATATAGCAAATCATTCTTCAGAGGTTTCAAACAGTTTCCACTCTCATTAGTGGTATATAAATATTAATATGTATTCTTCTAGCATTTGATCACATCAGGTTTTCAAAATCGGGTTTAAAAACATTTATAAAGACAAATAATATATATTCATGTATTATTTGTGTAAATGCTCAGAAAAGAGAGAAAGACAGAGATATCAAAATAAATTCTTTCTTAGGCATGGTGGAAAAGGAAGGTTGGGAGATGAAAACACAGTAAAATGCCCTTAAGAGAGTCCAAAACATTATTAATCACCTGGCGCATGCCTGTTCAAGGAGTGAAGGCATACAACTACAAAGTCTTTGTTTTCTCAATGCTTAAGGGGTTACTGAACACCAGTGGGGAAAGTCTGAATGACAAATCTGAGGACAGAAAATCTCATCACCTCACTCAATGCTTTCCCAGCTTGAACGTTATAATTTCTCAGTGAGTGTTGTGCTCTGAATACTTTCACATTTTCCTTTTAGTTGTGGGTCATAAAGGAGGAGTTTTTACCTCCTTTAGTTGGGAAATGGCACAGAGAAAACTCAGTACTTTTTTAAAAGCTAAAATGTTCACTTTTCTCCAGCACTTATTAATTTTCTTGCATGTCATATAAAAGGAAAGAATGTTTATTATGCACGCCTGATTGAGGGAGAGATATAGTGAAATTATGAACACAAGAGATTAAGGATCTTTACAACTATGGTCACCTCAAACGAAAATAAAACGTTCCAGCCAATGGAGACTGTGGGAAATGCCATTTTCCACTAACCAGTATTAACACTTGAAGCACATAGGGACCTTAAAGTCCCACCAAATGAAAATTCCCACAGTGTGGGAAGTGGGCTTTATACCACAGGGACGGCTGATTCCCTCCTCATCAAAGAGACCCTCTGTGTTCAGCAGATTTCAGAAACTCTGGCATTTCTGTAAGGGAGTTATGCAAACATGCTTGACTAAGTAAAAGGGTAAGACCGGTTTTGCAAAGAAATAAAAAATCAGGCCATAAAATTTTAAGATATTCTCACAGCAACAAAACCCTATTTTAGTCACACACCCTATGTTTTTATGGGAAATGCCTTTCCCCACTGAAAACTTAGAGGTACTATCACCTCTATAAACTACTACCTCCTAATCCTCAAAGGGAGAATTTAAGAACTCTGAACATTCTGATCCTCCATTGAATTTTATGGAAGAAGCTTTACGAGACCATGAACCACCCTTTCTGATTCTCTAATTCTGGAGAAAATATCAACAGCAGCAACAAAAGATTCCTTGTTTTGTTTCTCAGTCCCACCGAGTTTGAAAAGGTCTCTGAGTTCTTCAAACATCATACTGGATTACTTAGCGGACAAAATTTAAAAGATAAATAAATAACTCTTCCTGGCATTTCAGTTATAAAGAGACACCCAGGTTTGGTATCACTGTGATTGGTTAAATCCCCTCAGCTCAGGGAGGGAATGTATTCTCTTCCTCTTTCATTAAACAAAGAGAACATATTTCATGGTGGATGCTTGGTTATGGAGGGATCAGTTTCCAAGTGATTTAGTGATTATAAGCCAGTCCTATTCCCCCATGAAACTACTCAAAAGTTGAAGTTTGCCACGATATTCAAATGAAAGAGAAGAAAAAAAAAAGAGTAGCTCATTTAGAAAACACACTTCCCTTTGTCTATGTCTTAATTAAGCCAGTGTGTCTATTCTCCATTAGGAGATCTGTGTCTGAGCTCTCCTAAATTACCTGAGATCTTAGACTGTAACATGTGACTCAAGAAGAGCCTGTTCCGTTAAAGACTGTGCAGGCTAACAGAACTTCAGCTCGTGATGTATTCAGAAGTCAATGTCTGAAGTCATTATATATTTTAGTACCAAAAAATGATTTTGAGAAGCATACTATTATTATTCAAGAGTGTGTTTATCCTGTGATAAGTTTCTGGAAGCACTATTTGATACCTGTCTTATTTTTACATGGAGTGGGAGGTTGGGGTCCAGAGATAGACAAAAGAATAGGGAAGGAATGTGAAGTGCTAAAAACAAGGGAGAGAAAAAACAGAGAATCAATGAGAACAACAATTGAACGGGTCTTAAAATGTCTCATTCCTCCCTAATAAATTAGCATATATAAGAAATCTCAATTGTTTTAAGGAGTAGGAAGGGTAGGGCATGAAGGGTGGATGGCTTAGCTTAGTCCATTTTCTGCTGTTGTAAAAGAGTACCAGACTGGGTAATTTACAATGAACAGAAGCTTATTTGGCTCATGGTTCTGGAGGTTGGGAAATCCGACATCTAGGGGCTACATAGTGAGGGTCTTCTTGCTGTGGCACAGCATGGCAGGAGGCAACACACGGTAAGGGACAGAGAGAGAAAAAGGAGGCCAGACTGAGATAACTAACCCACTCCTGCAATAATAGCATTAACCCATTCATAGGGCCAAAGTTTTCATGATATAATCACCTCCTAATGGTCCCACCTGTTAATTCCATCACAATGTCAGTTAAATTTCAACATGAGTTTTGGAGGGGATATTCAAACCATAGCAGTGGAAAGGAAGGTTTCTGAACCTAAGGAAGCCCACAAGTGAGGCAACAAATCCAACTTCAAGAGTCAAAAATTAAAGCTGATATTGTTGGTTGTTGTCTTAGTTTGGGATCCCCCAGAGGCAGACCCTGATGCAGGGATTTGAGGAAATTAGCATATCTCAGAGGTAAAGGAAACACAAGTAGGACAGTGAGGAAGCAAGACACAGAAAGGAACTCAACCGTAATGATAATAAAATCCATGGTGGCTCAAGCCTGTAATCTCAGCACTTTGGGAGGCCGAGACGGGCTGATCACGAGGTCAGGAGATCAAGACCGTCCTGGCTAACAAGGTGAAACCCCGTCTCTACTAAAAAATACAAAAAACTAGCGTGGCGAGGTGGCGGGTGCCTGTAGTCCCGGTTACTCGGGAGGCTGAGGCAGGAGAATGGCGTAAACCCGGGAGGCGGAGCTTGCAGTGAGCTGAGATCCGGCCACTGCACTCCAGCCTGGGCGACAGAGGGAGACTCCGTCTCAAATACATAAATAAATAAATAAATATATAAAATAAGATAAAATCCAGCCAGCACTGGAGTGATTGGGACTCAGTCCCATCAGAGAATTCTGGGAATTAGTGTAGAACAGATGCCTCAAAAGTCTTCCCTCTCTGGCAGTAAGAGAGCTGGGATACTCATTGACTGCTGCCTCTAAGGGTATTCATTTTGACACTTTCAGCACTGTCCATGAGCAGGCTGAGCCAGGCTTGCTCACCAGAGAAAGCCCCCAGGCACAGTGATACAGGTGTTGGCAGTTGGAGTCCATGAGTATATACTGAAGTGAGGGGAGGGAGGGTGGATGGGCACCAGCATTGTCAGCTACAGTTGTGCATGGGCTAAACATAAAGAAAGGGTTCTCCAACTCCCACTTTGTATCATAACCCACAAAGCAACTGACTTCCATGTTGCACAAGCTATTTTATAGATACATCACTTCATGTGACAGATTATTAAGCACAATTAATTAGGGGCCAATTGAATTTTAATACTGCCTCCTTTAATGACCTAGCAGGGCACAAAAGCTCTAGAAATACAAAGCTGCAGAGGATGGACGTGTTCTGCCTTTCATTTCTCAAGACAGATTTGCAATGATCAAGAGGCGTCCTACGAATGCAGTTTGCAAAGGACTTAGGCACGCAGCATCTCCTTTGTTCTCACCACAAGGCTGCAGGGTGTGCAGATGTGAGCATTATTTCACTGGTGAAGAAGCATCCTGAGAGGTTACATAGTTCAACTAACGTCACACCAAGAGGTATGGACTTGACCCACTTTCTTCTTTCTCTTTTCTTCTTCCCACTATACCTTGCTGCATTATAAGACTACTGCCAGTTCAGGGAAGATTTTAGCTAAAGTTAATTTAAGGCCTCCAAGAATATTTGAAAGTATGTGCTGTATCTAAAATATATAAAATGATGATAAAATATAAAAGATGTGTTTCAATTTCTGACACACTGATAGTTATAATACACAGATACAATAATGACTAAATCTCTAATTTCTGTCATCTGAAGTTAATTCTAGAGCACATACTACTTGGAGAGTATTAAATATAAAACGAGCCTGAACTTTTCCTTATGGCGTCACTGCCACTGCACTTGGGGAGTCTTTTAGGTTCACAGATTTTTGACTCATTTTCTTTAGCAAAAGCTCAGGAAGCAAAGTCACACATTTATTCACATTGCACTCAAATGTGTAGAAAAAAGAGAGCATCTTTATTTCTCTAAAATGGACTTTTGGCTTCTCATAAGTGCCATCTGCTGGGTTGTATGTGTATGTCCTTGTGAATGTACAAGTAGGTTGAGAGGCATTCAAATTCTCAAACCTTTTTGGTTGAAGCCTCACGTATTTAAAGGACTGTGCAAATGTCTTAAATACACATCTCCATGATTTTTCACAAAATAAAGACAGGGATTCAGTGCTCAGAGCAAGAAATAGAACATCATCAGCCTGGCAAAACCACCACCCCCCTGCCATCTCTCTGTTACTAGATCTTAGAGTGGGAGTAATTGACATAATCCAGTCTAGTAATCTAGGTCTGATTTAATATCTTAATCATGCATAAACTATTCATTATGTAAAACACCCAATCTGTAAGACTGTGCCACTCTCTCCCTTCTCTGCCCTCAGCAGGATAGCATCTGGGCATTTGGACATGGAGAGTGTGGGGCACAAGCATCTCATAGTCAAGGAATGGGGGAGGAGCATCTCAGATCTGCATCAGAGTTAATGCTGGTCCTAGGACAAGAGTCAAGCACACCCTGCTTTCACCAGCTGCTGGCAGGTGTCACTCAGGTAATGCACAGCTGAACAGAACCCAGTTCTCTCTCTTGACTGGGCCCCCATCAATACATTAGCTCCGAATGATGTTGTGAATCTCTCCCAGTACAAGGTCATAATCCTAACCCAGATGATTCCAAGATGATGCTTCTTTCCCCACCATGATAACCTTTCTGCAACATCCTTGACCATTCTCACCATTATTTCTATTTCCCCTCTTTAAGAACATGTGAGTACATCTGGATCCCATTCATGTCATATGCGAACTGAGGACAGCTTGAGGACATTCAGTGTCAAGCCCTCTCATGCCTTTATCACCGTGACATTTTCTCCTCCCAGGATCCCAAATGGGAAATAGGTCTTGAAAGGGATATCAGACACACATCTAACCGTGCGTCTCACCATTACATCAGTCTTTGGCCACTGTAGGAGTACCATTGCCCATCACCATATTAAAAGTGGCCACATGCAGAGCCTTCCTTCCTTAGAGTCCATGCAGAAGCCCAAAGAAACAGACTGCAGCCCCAGTAATCTGGGGCTACTCTATACCTCTCTGGATGAACTTAACCTGCCACATTCCTGGGGATAAGAACTTCAAGAACTGACATGTTCACTCCCTCCAGCATCTGCCTTCCTTCCTCTTCTGACTTTGGATATGTAAAGTGATGATGTTCAGGCTTGGCTGTCATCTGTATTGTATTATAGCCTGTCCTATCCCACTGAGCTTTTCTTTCTTCCACTGGATATCCAGCTACTCCTCCCTTAGTGGTCTTAGACAGGAGGCGTCTTCTTTGCTGCAGAAGAAAGCCTGTGATCTAAGCCTGTAGATACAACTCTTAGTCTGCTCAATGCGGCCTACAGGAACCTTAGAAAATCTTTTCTCTCATAATAGAGACTGACTCTCAAGATTCTTATTAAACAACAAAGGTTTTACAAGTAATGTTGTTCTCTTTGACTTTCTACTATAGCAATTCTAATGTCTCTTCATCCTCCCATCCCCTACCCTCCACTTCACCAGTCTTCCCAAGGCAATGGATACTTCAGGCTGACTATGGAGAAGGCCATATACTTAGAAACAGAAATGAGAAAAATGTGTAAATATGTCTCAAAATATTAACCCCAACATACACAAATAAGGCAGTAAGTTGCATGAAGAGTAATTTTAGCATTTTCCCCAATATTCCTGCATTTATGCAGAACCACACATTGTAACCAAAGAACTCTAATTTACTAGCTTCAGAAGCATTGAGTTAAGAATATTTTTTTTTAAAGTCAGCAGACATTCATGTTTATATAATCCTTTATTGTTTAAAGATGTTTTCACATAAATTATCTCATTTGAGATAAACTCACAAAATGAAGTTTTGCTGTTTTCTTTTGGAGGCTGACAAAGGCTAAACTATTTGCCATTAGCATATAGTGATACAGTGAGATCAAAAAAGAACCTTTCTTTTTGAAACATACCTATCATGTAACTCTGAAAGTAAAAACTGAAACTAGGAGTTTGGGCTAGACTCGCGGCTTTGAGAAGAGCCTTCTTTGTGAACCACTTTCATCATGAGATGTAAATCAAATAGGAGCCCATTATCCTTTGGGAAACTCTGAACATTATCAAAAGTCTCTAAATTCAAATGCACCAGAATGTTCTTAAAATGTGCACAGCATGGTTGTGGGTGGTGCATCCTTGCAGAGGCTAGTAGTGCAAAGTGATGTTTTCCTTCCTCTGGCAATAACCAGAGGTAGGACTTGGGGGTCTTTCACTCTGGAGAACATTAAAACTTGGACTCTTTTGGGACACAAGCATGAAACCCAGCAAGTTTTCAGTGTTCTAGGAGTTGTGCCCATAGAAAAATCAGAGATAAAAGGCAGCTGAGGAATTCTTTTAACAAGGAGAAGCTGGGATTGTATCTGTGAGCTTCTGTTTTGTGCATTGTACTTACATTCCTCATGTTATTGTCAAGTACCAGCAGTGTCTAATTCACAGCCATTTTGGAACTGTGCTTAAAGGAATCATCTTTGTCCACATTCTTTGGCAAAACAGACCAGAGAGAATAATTGTAGGAGATTGGTCAGGGTGGTGGGAGAAATTGTAGGTAAAACACAGACTTCTTAGAAGTCCGTTGGGGGGTTTGCAAAGCTTCAGGGAAGAATGAGCTGAAGGCAGCAGTTCTTACCCTGGGGCAAAGGGCAAGAAGTAGGTACAAAGGAATGCAGGGGAGTTTATCTAAATAGGTTGTTTACTCATATCTCCAGAAACCTGGCCTTTAATCATCCACATGCAATTACCCACAAGTGTATTGACTCAAGGCCTTTGTCATTAAATCTATACTGAATAAATGCCCACAGCACCAGTTGGTCAGGGCCACAGCTGCTGACTCTTTACAGTACGCTCTTTGGGGTCTGTGGCCATCCCTGGTCCCCTAGCCCGCTCTTTCACTGGATACCTGTGTCTAAGTGCATTTGTTCGTCCGTCATTCAGCCAGGGTCTGTGGGTCAGACCTGGCAAATAATTATGGTGTGAAGAAGGGGTCAGAAGGCCCAGGAGCAGTGGCTCACACCTGTAATCCCAGCATTTTGGGAGGCCAAAGTGGGCAGATCACTTGAGGCCAGGAGTTCGAGACCAGCCTGGCCAACACAGTGAAACCCTGTCTCTACTAAAAATATAAAAATTAGCTGGTGAGGTGGTGCATGCCTGTAACCCCAGCTACTCAGGAGGCTGAGGCAGGAGAATTGCTTGAACCTGGGAGGCAGAGTGAGCTGAGATCGCACCACTGCACTCCAGCCTGGGTGATGGGAATCTATCTCAAAAAAATAAAATAAAAAGGAGGGGTCACAGACCTGAAAAAGGAAATAGATAGTGCCTCAGTCTGGAGCATGATGTGTTGAGGGCACAGACGGGCACATGGAACATTCCAGCACTCCTCAGTGTTCTCAGAATACCTGCTGACATCACAGAGGGATCAGATTGTAGACCACTGGACAGCAAAGGAAAGGAGACCTCTCATGCTGGAAATGGATTGGAAGCAGAATAAGTCATTTTTTCAATAATTGTCTATGCCATGTATATTAGCCAAAAATAAATTTAAATCCATAAATATTATCTTTCTCACAGATATCCTTTAAAATACATTAAAGGGATAGCATCATATTGTGCAAAATAATAAGTGGATTTTTATGTCTTTTTTCTGTTCGCAGGCCACCTCTCTTTACCAGTCTTGACAAATAATTTCTTAGTGAAGCACCTATTTCAGGCTGAGCCACAAGATGTCAGCCTAAGCTTAGTCATTTTGAATTTTCCCGGCCCTTGAAACAACTACATTTTTTCACTTTTATGACCAGGAGAAAGTTTGAGAAGCTCATGACCCCTCAGGATTAGGTATAGAGACCACAGCAGCTGCTTGCCCTGGGAGCTCCTTATGCCTGTTCTCAGCCATCTTCAGTGGAGATTTCACAAGATAACCCAAAACTGGCTCCTTTCTGTGACACCACCCAGGAAACTGTATTCCAAGTGTGGGTGTGCACGGATCTCCACCATTGGTCCTTGTTCTCTCTCCTGTCTTGTCCTTTCTCCCCTTCCTCAGTTATTCTCTGGGGCAGGTGAGTAATCCTCCCTGCCTTGTAGATATCCATTCGGGAATGAGATCCTACCTTTCTTTTCCCAGGCACCCCTAGGCTTATGAGGGATTCCTATCACATAGCTTTAGAGATGAGAAGCCATCTTTGTCATGAACTCTTGCTTCATCAGGTTGAAACTCACACTTCCTGTGAACTCCCACTTCTCTCAATTCTTTCACATGCTCGGAAGGGGACTGCAGAGACCTTTAGGGATAGTACAGAGGATATGTCTCCTCACAGCCAGCCCAGAGCAGGGACTGGACTCAGTGGTTTGCAGCCCTTTTTAGAAGGTTGACATTTAACTCACTTTGTCATCAGGTTTGGTTCATTGTCATCAAGATGGAGCCATGGTGAATGTCCTCCTCAACATCTTTTACATTTTACACAAATAACAGTTATTAGAAAGAACTTAAAGTTTGACTTGTGGATCAGTGTGCAGTACTCAAGAAAAGAAGAAAACTCTAATCTATCTTGAGGGCTTCCTTTTTTTCATCTAATTGTCACAACAAGACAGTGAAGTTGCTATCACTTTCACTTGATAAATGAGGAAAATTTGAGCTCAGAAAGTATTCAGTAACTTGTTCAGAGTCTTAGAGTTAGTGAGTGAGACAGAAACACAAGTCTGTCTGATTCTAGAGCCCTCTTTTTTTTTCTTTCATTCTTTCCTTTTGAAAAAATTCCCTTTACTACTCCTGCATTTGATACAAAGTGGTATCTGGTAAGTGGGCCTGAAAACTTTCCAAATAACTAGTTTTAAATAATCTCTGTGGAAATTTATATGAATAAAAAACTTCCTTGAAAGAGTATAAACCTCCTCTTCCAGTAGGCTACGACAGACTCTCAAATCATCTGTTTCAATTATTTAGAGCTGCTCCTTTGACCTCCTGGTTAAAACTATGTAATCAGAATTGGAAATACAAGTAGCTCTTAGTAGCAACAAAGACAGTGAATGTCCAGGAGAGAACTGAGCTGCATTTCTAGGTTTGAATGGAACCAATAATAAAAGTCCAAAATAAATGATCACCTCCACCATTCACTCTTCTATGATGGGTGTAATGTATTACTTTTTCTTTTAAAAAAAATTATTTTAGGTTCAGGGGTACATGTGCATGTACATTATATAGGTAAACTTGTGTCATGGAGGTTTATTGTACAGGTTATTTCTTAACCCAGGTACTAAACCTAGTACCCAATAGTTATATCTTTCTGCTCCTCTCCCTCCTCCAACCCTTCACCCTCAAGTAGGCCCCAGTGTCTGTTGTTCCCCTCTTTGAGTCCATGTGTTCTCATCATTTAGCCCCCTCTTTTACATGAGAACATGCAGAATTTGGTTTTCTATTCCTGTTAGTTTGCTAAGGATAATGGCCTCCAGCTCCATCCATGTTCCTGTGAAAGACATGATCTCATTCTATTTTATGGCCGCATCATATTCCATGGTGTATACATACCACATTTTCTTTATCCAGTCTACCATTGAAGGGTATTTAGGTTGATTCCATACTTTGGCTATTATGAATACTACTGCAGTGAAATATGCATGCATGTGTCTTTATAATAGAACAATTTATATTCCTTTGGGTATACACCCAATAATGAGATTGCTTGGTCAAATAGTAGTTCTGGTTTTAGCTCTTTGAGGAATCACCACATTGCTTTCCACAATGGTTGGACCAATTTACACTTCCACCAATGGTGTCTAACCATTCCCTTTTCTCTGCAACCTCCTCAGCATCTGTTATTTTTTGACTTTTTAATAATAGCCATTTTGCCTAGTGTGAGATGGTATCTCACTGTGATTTTCTCTTTTTTTCTTTACTTCAGTAGGTTTTTGGGGAACAAGTGGTGTTTGCTTACTAAATAAGTTCTTTAGTGGTGATTTCTGAGATTTCGGTGCATCCATCACCCAAGCAGTGTACACTGTATCCAGTGTGTATTCTTTTATCCCTCACCCCCACCCACACTTTCCCCCAAATCCCCAAAGTCTGTTGTATCATTCTTATGTGTTTGCATCCTCAAAACTTAGCTCCCGCTTATGATTAAGAATATCTGATGTTTGGTTTTCCATTCCTGAGTTACTGCACTTAAAATAAAGGTTTCCAATTCCATCCAGGTTGCTGTGAATGCCATTATTTTGTTCATTTTTATGTCTGAGTAGTATTCCATGGTATATAGATAGATATAGATATATCACAATTTCTTTATCCAATCATTGATTGATTGGTATTTGGGTTGGTTTTACATTTTTGCAATTGGGAATTGTGCTGCTATAAATATGCATGAGCAAGTATCTTTTTCATATAATGACTTATTTTCCTGTGTATAGATACCCCGTAGTGGAATTGCTGGTTCAAATGGTAATTCTACTTTTAGTTCTCTAAGGAATCTTTACACTGTTTTCCATAGTGTTTGTACTAGTTTACATTCCCACCAGCAGTGTAAAAGTGTTCTCTTTTCACCACATTCATGCCAACATCTATTATTTTTTTATTTTTTTGTTATGGCCATTCTTGCAGGAATAAGGTGATATCGCATCACATTGTGGTTTTGATTTGCATTTCCCTGATCATTAGTGATGTTGAGCATTTTTCATACGTTTGTTGGGCATTTGCGTATCTTCTTCTGAGAATTATCTATTCATGTCCTTAGCCCACTTTTTGATGAGATTGTTTGTTTATTCTTGCTTATTTGTTTGAGTTTCTTGTAGATTCTGGATATTAGTCCTTTGTGGGATGTATAGATTGGGAAGGTTTTCTCGCATTCTGTGGGTTGTCTGTTTACTCTGTTGATTGTTTCTTTTGTTGTGCAGAAGTTTTTTGGTTCAATTAAGTCCAACTATTTTCTTTGTTTTTGTTGCATTTGCATTGGGGTTCTTCGTCATGAAGTCTTCGAATAAGCCAATGTCCAGAAGGGTGTTTCCAATGTTATCTCCTAGAATCTTTATGGTTCCAGGTGTTAGATATAAGTCTGTCATCCATCTTGAGTTGATTTTTATATACCGTGAGAGATGAGGAGGATCCCATTTCATTCTTCTACATGTGGCTTGTCAAGTATCTCAGCACCATTTGTTGACTAGGGTGTCCTTTCCCTACTTCATGTTTTTATTTGCTTCGTCAAAGATGAGTTGGTTGTAAGTATTTGCCCTTATTTCTGGGTTATCTATTATGTTTCATTGGTCTATGTACCTATTATACCAGTACCACGCTGTTTTGGTGACTATGGCCTTATAGTATAGTTTGAAGTCAGGTAATATGATGATTCCAGATTTGTTCTTTTTGCTTTGTCTTGCTTTGGCTATGCAGGCTCTCTTTTGGTGCCATGTGAATTTTAGAATTTTTTTTCTAGTTCTGTGAAGAACGATGGTGGTATTTTGATGGGAATTGCATTTAATTTGTAGATTGCTACTGGCAGTATGGTCATTTTCACAATATTGATTCTACTATCCATGAGCATGGGATCTATTTCCATTTGTTTGTGTTATCTATAATTTCTTTCAAAAGTATTTTGTAGTTTTCCTCGTAGAGGTCTTTCACCTCCTTGGTTAGGTATATTCCTAAAATTTTTTTGGTGGTGGTGGTGGTTTTTTGTTTGTTTGTTTGTTTGTTTGTTTTGCAGCTATTGTAAAGGGGGGTGAGTTCTTGATTTGATTTTCTGCTTGGTTGCTGTTGGTGTATAGCAGAGCTACTGTTTATGTACATTGATTTTGTATCATGAAGCCTGCTGAATTCATTTATCAGTTCTATGAGCTTTTGGAAGGAGCCTTTAGGGTTTTCTAGGTGTATGATGATATCATCAGCAAACAGTGACAGTTAAATTTCCTCTTTACTGGTTGGATGCCCTTTGTTTCTTTCTCTTGTCTGATTGCACTGGCTAGGACTTCCAGTACTATGTTGAATTAAAGTGATAAGAGTGGGCATCCTTGTCTTGTTCAAGTTCTCGGGGGGAATGCTTTCAACTTTTCCCCCTTCAGTATTATGTTGGCTGTGGATTTGTCATAGACAGTTTTTATTTCTTTAAGGTATGTCCCTTCTATGCCGATTTTGCTGAGGATTTTAATCATAGAGGGATGCTGGATTTTGTCAAATGCTTTTTCTGTGTCTATTGAGATGATCATGTGATTTTAGTTTTTAATTCTGTTTATGTGGTATATCACAATTATTGGCTGTGTATGTTGAGCCATCCCTGCATCCTGGATATAAAACCCGCTTGATCATGGTGGATTATCTTTTTTACATGCTGTTGGATTCAGTTAGCTAGTATTTTGCTAAAGATTTTTGAATCTGTATTCAATAGGTATATTAGTCTGTAGTTTTTCTTTTTTTATTATGTTCTTTCAGTATAACATAGTTTTTTAAGGAAAACATGAATAAACCAATGTATCTACTGAAGTCATTATTGGTGCTCTCTCTGACTTGCAACCTGCCTTCACCTAAGGTCATATGAAGTTTCTAGGGTTCCCTCTCAGATTCAGATTCACCACTTTTTTTGTGTCAAACTTATTTGAATGTTCCCTACAACGTTGAAATAAAATTCATAGATCACATGACCTATCTATATACAACATCTTCAAAATCATCAATATATTAAACTATAATACAAATATAAGATAAATGTCTAATAAAAATGAATGTATATAAATTTGCAAATAATCAAGTGCAATTAAATTTGAAGATATAATGAAATGATATGAGGGTTGTATCTGTACATATAATGCCACAGCTACAAAGGCAGATGAGTCCAGGTGTGCAGTAGTGGTGACTCAATTACCATAAGTATAGCTGCCTTAATGTTATTTTCTAAAATGGTAAAATAATCTGAATGAAATTCCAAACAAAACAAAGTGGAATTTCCCATGATTAACATCATGATTTATTTCTGAAAAATGTAGGGTATATGAAAATTATGCCAATAAATGCTTTTTTTTCATTTGTTATACAGAATTAGATTCCAAACTAGAAAGATTATAATCAAGTTTTTTATTTTCATGAATATCTGGGGCCACTGAAAATCTGTGGGGCACTGATCTGTGCATTGGAGATGTTTAGCATCTTCAGTGCACAGACAGAGCTAAATGGCTCAATGCCAGTAGCACACCCCTCCTAATCAACTAAAATTGCCTTCAAAAGTTTCAAAACTTTCTGGGAGGCCATACTCTGCTTCCTAAAAACTTAAATTTTTAGCACACTTGAAGAGGCCCTTCTAGTCAATGTTGGTCACAAGTGAGATGCCCCTGGACCAAAGCCATCCTGCTTCCTGGAGCCTGACACCACTGAGATTTCAGGCCTTAGTTAGGGGCTGGGAGACTTTACCAAGGTTGATAACCAACCCCAACCTAGCCTTCTTAGATGGACCTCATGACCATACCCCATGAAGCACTGGCTGCTTCCCAGAATGTAGCCACCCAGAGGATGTAGGTCCCTTTCCAGTAAAGAAAAAGTTGACTCTTCTTTCTTCCTTAAAGGCATCTTCCCTTCCCCATTATACTCACTCCAGCCACAGACATCACAATCTCTTCAAATTAAGCCATCAGTTCTCAGCACGTGGTCCAAGAAGTTTGAGGTCCCTGAGATCCTCTCAGAGAGTCTGAGAGATCAAAAATACTGATACTATAATGTTAGGCATCATTTGCCTTTTGCATTCTTTCAGGAGTGTACAGTGGAGTTTTCCAGAGACTACATAATGTGATACCAGGATAGAATGAATGAACACAGAGCCGACCTGAGAATCCAGCTGTCTTCTTTAATCTATTAAAGAGATTCATAAAACGAACACAAAGTCACTGATAGATAAAAACCTATGTGAATATAGCTCCTTGGGATCCTCAGTCACTTTTAAAAGTGGCAAGGGGTCCTGAGACCAAAAAGTTTGAGAACCGCAGGTTTAGACTTTCTCAAAAGACAGAAAAGTATTTATTTTCAACAGCTACTATTTCCACAGACCCACCAGCCCCTGAAGCTGGGAAACTAAGATTGAGAGCTGATTCCTTTCCTACAGGGATGCGAAGAGAGGGGCTGGCAGAGAGAGGGGAAAAAACAACCCAAAAATGGAAACAACAGAGCTCAAACTTTCACCTCAGTAGATATCCTCAGCTCACATATTTATCAGGCAATGAACATGATAGGTTGAGAGGAGGGTAGGGTGTGTATTTCATTTCCTCCACCCAGATAATCGCCATTTTAAAATAAGTGGCCACCACTGGTAATAAGCAGCACTCAGCATTCCCACTTACAACTTAGCTTATTCATTAATTACTTCAGTTAAGAACTGTTGAGGGCCTGCTGTGAACAGGGAAGACATGGGGTGTTATCCTCACCTTCTAACTAGCTTACAGCTGGGAAGCGACACACACCTATTTCTCACACTGAAAAGTAAGGCTTAAAGGCTTAGAGAAAATGAACTCTAATAAAAGTTGAAGGTGAAACGGCCTAACACAAAGGCAAAAAATCAGTTCTATAGGGATTCCGAAGCTTGATTTTTCTGTTTGGAGCAGTGAGCATCATAGCAAATTACGATTTGAGCCGAGACTCTGGAGAAATAGGCTGCAGAGATTAGAGATAGTAGGGAAGGACTAGACGGTGAAGAATAGCATGAAGAAAAGCAGAGAGGCAAGAACTGGGGCAAGGAAACAGCAAGCTATAGCTAGTTTGGCTGGAATGCAGGGTGTGTGGAATTTATATATTGGAGATTGGGAAATAAAATTAGAGATGTAAGTAAGGATTGGATCACAGAGAACCTTCACTGTCAGGCTAAGGATTTGACTAAGAAACCATACGAAGAAGACTTTGAGCTATTACCATACAAGAGCTGTGCCTTAGAATAGTGAGCCCTGGTACACCATGTAGGATCAATTAAAGTAGGAGAAACTGAAAATCTATAAAATAAAAGACAGGAAGAAGAACCAGGAAATTACATTTATCGTGGGATGCATTATAACAGCAAACATTGGCAAGAGTATGGAACTAGGACTTTTGTACACTGCTGCTTGGAGTATGGCAATTTCCTGCAATGCTTAACTTGACCCTATGACCCAGCAATTTCACTCCTAGGTGTTTACCCAAAACAAATAAAAATCTAAGTCCACAGAGAAACTTGTACAATAATATGTCCAGCAACTGTGTTCAAAATATCTAAAAACTGGAAATAACCCAAATGTCCATCAACAAAAATTAAATAAATTATAGAATATTCATATAATAGAATACTATTTAACAATAAAAAGAATGAACTAGGACACACAACGACATGGTTGAGTATCAAAAATACAGTGTTAAGTAAATAAAAAGTATGTGCTGTGTGATTTCACTTACTGTGTTTGAAATCTAAATTCAGAGAAAGTTAATCTATTGAAATTATAGAAATCAAATAGTGGCTTCTTGGGGAGAGATGAGAAGGGAAGGATGGGGACTGGACTGGAAGGAGCATGAGGGAACTCCCTGGGGAAATACAAATGCTTCGCATATTATTTGGGGTAGTAGTACACATATTATACAATTGTCTAAAACTCACAGTCTGAACATGTGATACCAGTACATCTTATTTTGTAATAGTTCTATCTTAGTTAAAAAAAATCTAGGTCACTGAAAATGTAGCATTCACTCACCCTTCCTGAAAATAAAACTTACAAATAAAAACACTTATTTCTACTATCTGTGGAATCAGTCAAAATTAATACAATGGTGGAAATAGTGGTTAGAAAAAAGCTTATTAGTGAGCAATAAAAAAACTATAGGTGAAAATAAATGTGCTTAGATTTTTAAATCAATTTACTAATTTCTGTAAAAGACAATTAAAGTGATAAAATTAATACTTAAATTGTGGCCAAAAATTCTGAAAAGTCAATGGGAAAAGATAACGCAGTGGTGAATTTAAAGAAAATGACATCATTTTAGTCTTAACTGCAGACAAAGCCAATATTACTCTCAAATACCGTATTTTTACATTCAAAGTATTTATTGTAGACTCTAGTGAATGTCTTTTCAATTAAGCTCATGGTTCATAAAATTGGCTTTGAAAATAAAACTGATGTGGTTGCACTTATTTCTCACACTGAGAAGTAATATAGTGCTCACTGAAACGTGTCTTCCTATCTATTGAGTAGATAGAGCTCAGGTTTAAAAAATGGCAGCATATAGCTTTATGCAATTAGCTTAGGAAGCAAAATTAAATTACAATTCATCATCTCTCACTCAGGTAAGCTCTACATATATACTTAAGGTTACCTGTTTGGAAATCAGGATTGTATGTTATGTTCAAAAACAAGATAGAGATCTGTGGAGTTTGTCATTCTAGTCACTTGCTTGGGGAGTAAACATGAGTTAAAAGGAGTTGGAAGTCCATTCAAGAGGGAAAATATATCCTTGCACCATGTGTAACTCATGTACCTCTCTCTAGAGGGAAAGCTAAGCTGCTACCTGGAGGTGTGTTTTCCAGTGATAAGCAAATATGCAGTGATAAGCTCTGTGTAGAAATGGGATATTGTATAGAAAGTTGACTGAGTGGAGAGTGTCACGCAGTGTAATCTCCTGAAATGCACTATAATTATTTGGTTCTTTCCAGCTTCCCACTTTGGCCACTTAATTCTGAACTTCCACTACATGAAGAGACTAGAACTTGATTAGAAATAAATGGAATGACTCTTAATAAGCAAGTGGATGCATAAATTGTGGTCAATCCCTACAAGGGACTATTAGAAAGCGAATGAGCAGAGTTAATTAGTTCCATATTGACATTGTGCACTGTTTATTATATATTATGTAAGAAAAAAGCAAGATTCAGGATAATGTTCATTATAATAATATATTTTGACAAAACAAAGCACAAGGACAAAATTCCAATACAGATCTAAAACAGTCCAACAAACAAATGTCATACTAGAAGAACTAATAATATTGTTTGGATTTAAGAGGAAAAACTTGAAGGATCTGTTTATAATGCACACAGCAACTGCTATAAGGAAATAGCTCAGGAATGCATAGACTATGAAAGAAAAACCAGGAAAGATGAGTTAGCATGGCTAGATGGAGGGATGAAGGGATGGAGGGATGGATGGATGGATGGATGGATGGATGGATGGATGGATGGATGGATGCATGGATGGATGCGTGGATGGATGCATGGATGGATAGATGGATGGATACATGAATGAAAGGATGGATGGATGGATGGATGGATGGATGGATGGATGGATGGATGGATGGATAGAAATGAGGGGGACAAAATAAAGGGAAGAAGGAAAATTATTTTTCTTCAACAATCCAAAGACACTGTTCCTTTATTTACCCAGTATCTTATGCTTTTAATAATAATTCTATTGCTGAAATAACTTTTNATGGATGGATAGAAATGAGGGGACAAAATAAAGGGAAGAAGGAAAATTATTTTCTTCAACAATCCAAAGACACTGTTCCTTTATTTACCCAGTATCTTATGCTTTTAATAATAATTCTATTGCTGAAATAACTTTTTTTCCTCTTCATCCTTAGTATTCTCATATTTCATAATCAGGATCTAGATGTCAGTTTTAAAAAAAAAACTGTTTTCTTTCAGCTCTGAAAAGTATTTTTATATTGCTTCTTAGATAATTTAGAACCCTCAGCTCCCCGTGTTATTTCTTTCTGGCACTACTACTTGCTGGCTGTTGTACCTCCTTGATATATCCTTTATGTCTCTTATTACTTCTTTAGAACTTTCTGTCTTCTTTTCTTGTTGTTCTACATTTTAAGAATTTCTTCACTTTTGTCTCTTTTAATTAAAATGATTCTTTCATACACTTTGTTCCATTTTATAGCATCCTGTTCTTGCCTTGTGGATACAATATCTCTGTAAATTAGTATTTCTAAGTTCTCTTCTGTGCCCTGAATTATGTATCTCTTTCTCTCTCTCTCTCTCTCTCTCTCTCTCTCTCTCTCTCTCTCTCTCTCTCTGTCTCTCTCTCTCTCACACACACACACAGAGAGAGAGAGAGAGAGAGAGAGAGAGAGAGAGAGAGATTATATTATCCTAAAACAAGAGACTAGGAGTTGGAACTAGGAGTTCTAACTAGGAGTTAGAAAACAAGGGATGTCCATAGATTTCTGGAAGATAGGCAACATATTATTAGGTTGGTGCAAAAGTAATTGCAGTTTTTGCATTACTTTATTACAAAAATCATAGTTACTTTTGCATCAACCTAATAAAAAGTGGTGATGACCAAGGAATAGGTGAGGAAAAAGGAAGAAAATTTCCATCTTAGAATGGATCCTGAGGAATGTATGTGGCAGAAGAAGCCAAGTGATCTGGTGAAAAAGGGTTGCAGTTCTATTACCTAGATGACTCCAGGTAATTCAGAACTTTCACTATTGTTCATGAGATGAAATATACAAGGGTATTAATACATATAGTTTAAAGAATTGGGTGTGTTTCCATCACCCAGGTTTAAAATTACTCATATTTTAGAACCTTCCATGTGTGTCTCTTTCACATCACATCCCTCTCTCATTCCTGATGTTGATTTGTGTGTGAATCATTTTTGTCTTCCAGTTTTTAAAGGTTTTCCTATGTATCTGTAAATACATGTATCAGATATGATTTTTATAATTTTATATGATACACATTATGTATACGTATAACTTAGTTTTGTTTGGTTTTGAACTCTATAAATAGAATTTTGCTATAAGTATTCTTCTAAGACTTCTGCATTCAACATTGCGTTTTTGAGGTTATCCATGTTGAGGCATTTAACTGTTATGTATTTATTCATTTTTCATGGCTGAATTTTATTTCACTGGGTGACTATATTACTATTTACTGATTCAGTTTACTTTAATCAAAATTAGGTGGTTTTCAACTTGGGTTTAATCTGAATCATGATGTTGTGAACATTCTTATACACATTCTATTACATGAGTACTGTACACAATTGTCTCTTGAAATAGATTCTTGAATTACAGAAATGCATAGGTTCTGTACCATACTAGATGCTAAACTGTTTTCCAAAGTTCTTGTACTGTTTATTACACCTCAACCAACAGTGGATGGAAGTCTTAGTTCCCCTACATCTTAATCATTTTCAAACATTTAAAATCTTACCAAAATGGCAGCATACAATGGTGTTCCATTTTCGTTTTAATTTTAACTCTTATTAATACAAATACATTTTAGGATACTTTTATATATTTTGAGCCATCTGTATTTTTTTTTTTTTTTTGGCTATGAAAATTTTGTTTATGCCACCTGACCATTTCTCCCCAAAATTTTGAGTTTTTTCTTAAACCACTTATAAAAGAGGCTATCAGTTTGCTCATGATCTTTGATACCCACGAACAGTCATATTTGTTATTTACAAAATTTCCATATGGTCCTTTACATTTATTGGTTCCCTTCTAGTTATATGGAATCACATGGCTAATTTATGAGGAAAGGCCTATGACGGGTCACTTCTAAGTCAAAGAATTTACAAGCTGGCACATGACCCTCTCATTCTTGCTATCCATGCCACAGTGACAAAACAAGCCACAGGGTTCTCAAAAGTACAACTACAAGGCCAGGAAGGCTCTGTTTGCCTGGATCCCTGAGTGATTCTGAGGAGGAGAGCACATACCCACACCCACTCATTCCAGACAACTTACACTGGATTTGTACCCTGAGAAATGTGAGGGGTAATTTGTTACTACTGCATAGTCTAGTCTAACATTGACTATACTTGCTGTTTTATGAATCAAATTTCCAGGCAGGCAGAAGTTTGTTTTGAGCTCTGTGCTATGTTTCATAGGACCATTTGTCTATTCCAGCACAAACAGCATGCTATCTCAATTAGTATAATAATATTTTTCACTTTCAGTAGAAAAAGTCTCTATGACTTGCTGTGTCTTCAGGAGTGTTTCATTTATTTTTACCTTTTCATTCTTTTAGATAACTTTAGAATCATCTTTTCAAGCTTCATGCCTAAAAAACCCTACTGAAATTTTGCTTGCAATTGCATTAAATATACAGATCAATTTGGTGAGAATTTACATCTTTACTGAATCCTTCATTTAGCTATGTTGTATATTCTAACTTAGATTGTTAAAAAATGTTTTTAAATATATTTTATTTTCCATAAAGCATTTACACAACCTTTAGTGTATCAGTCCCTAAGTAGTTTATATTTTATGTTTCTTTTCTAGATGGCATATGTTAAAATTGCTTCATACAATTAATTACTATCTGTTTATGAATATTCAATTAATTTTATATTTAGATTTGTATCCAGCTACCTTATTAATTCTCTTATTTTTTCTAATATTTAACTGAACTTTCTTTTTGGTGTATAATATAGACAATTGCATCATCTATGAATAATGAAAATTTTATTTTAGCCTTTCTTTTGCTGATCTTCCCTAGGTCTCTGGTATAATCATGAAAAGAAATTACTATAGCAGGCATTTTTTCTTGCTCTTAATCTTACAAGAAATGCTTTCAATCTACCACCATTAAGTAGGCTATATACATTTTGGTACAGATCCTTTATCAGGTTAAGAATGTTCCCTTCCCGCCGGGCGCGGTGGCGTAAGCCTGTAATCCCAGCACTTTGGGAGGTCGAGACGGGCGGATCACGAGGTCAGGAGATCGAAACCATCCTGGCTAACACAGTGAAACCCCGTCTCTAATAAAAAATACAAAAAACTAGCCGGACGAGGTGGCGGGTGCCTGTAGTCCCAGCTACTCGGGAGGCTGAGGCAGGAGAATGGCGTGAACCCGGGAAGCGGAGTTTGCAGTGAGCCGAGATCCGGCCACTGCACTCCAGCCTGAGCGACAGAGCGAGACTCCGTCTCACACACACAAAAAAAGAATGCTCCCTTCCATTGCTAGTTTGCCAAGAGGTTGTTTCGTGTTTTGTTTTCATGAATGAATGGTAATTTTGTCAGACGATTTTCTGCATCTATTGAGATGATCAGATATTTTTTCTTCTTTAATTTGCTAATTAAATAAATCACATTGATAAGTTATCTAATGTCAGACTGAGATAAGCAAACCTGGCAATGATAAATATTATAATTTTTATATTTTGCTGGATTTGGTTCATTCTAGTTGAAGGTTTTCATATCTGTGCTAGTAAGTAAAATTACCCTATAACATTCCTGTTTTTGTCAGAATTTGGTATCAAGGTTACTTTGTTTCATCCATGAGTAGGATAGCATTTCTGCTTTTAATATACTCTGGTATAGATTGTATAATACCCCAACTATTTATCCTAAGAATGTCTAGTAGACTGCACAGAAAATTTGGGGCTAGTGCTTTCTGTGTGGGAATATTTTTAGCTTCAAACAAAATACATCTTTTGAAGTTTCTATCTATATCCAAGTTTTCCTTTGACAGTTCTTCGAAATTACCAATTTCAGCTAAGTTTTCAAATTAACTGGCATATATTATTTTATATTCTATAACAGGCCATTTTTCTTCTATCTGCTGATTTTCATCAGTGGTATCACCTTTCCTTGTGCATTGTGAATTTTTGAACTGTGAGCTACTAATTTTTATTTGAAATGTAATCTCCGTGAATTTTTTAATGTGAGTTTGAATTCAAGGTTTTAAAAAAGGATATGCATTTTCATCTGCCAGGTGCCAAAGGTATTACCAAATTGCTACCACTTACATTAGAAGATCTGAGTGACATTTTCTAGACTGCACAGGCAGTGTAAAAATGAACTAAAACCCACTTCAGAGCTGGCTTATGATTACATATATTTAGAAGAGACTTTTTCCCTCCATTCAGCACTAAGGTTAAAAACCACAAGCTTTACTGATTTTCCTTTCTGCACAGAGAGATTTTCTTTCCTAGTTCACCTTATCTCCAGGGGCATAGCCCTTAAGGATCCAAGCATTGTGCAGTCTCCTAGGAGACTTTCACTTTGGGTGGGCCCTAAAATTTACACCCATACCCTGTATCCAAAGAGCTAATCAAAAGCTCAAGTTCCCCCACGTTTCTTAGAATCCTTAAGGAAGCTCCAGCTGCAGTGTTTACCTGAGTTATAGGATTCTGCTTTCACTTCTATGTGGAGGCTGCAGACTGCAGATTCTTTTTTGCCTAATGCTAGCTCAGTGAAGCACTTACATTTTTTTTTTAGAAAAATATTCCACCCAACATTTTCATTGCTTCAGTTAGAAGAGTTATTTAGTGTATCTAATCTAATCTGGTAAATTGCCCAACCCACTTCTTTAATCCTTATTGAATAAATCAGTGCTGCCAAAGAACTTTCTGTGATTATAACTCACCAGTTTGGAAGTCACCAGCCACAGGTGGCAACTGAGCAATTGAAATGTGACTCGTGATTTTAGAAGTGTACTTTTATTTTCACTGAATTTTAATTTATTTAAATAGCCACTTGTGGCTAATGGCTACCTTCTAGAACCGTGCAGAAATAGACCTTCATTCACCCAGTGATGGTGCTGACACATAATGTTCCTATGAGGTAAAACTTAGAATTCCACATAAAAGAGGAGAGGAGATGTTTGGCTACACAATTCAGAATGGCATAGCCAAGGAAAGTCGTATAAAAGAATGTTTAAGAGAGAGCCAGTCTTCATCCACCCTCATTTTCTTTTTTGTAAGAGAAGAATTTCTGGATGTGTGGCATCTACCTGGACACATCACAACAAAGGATTTAGCATAGGTTGTGGGATTGCATAAGCCAAAAACAGAAACAGAGCATAGGAAATGGCAGGAGGCACTCCCCAAATGGCTTCATTAGAATAAATCTTATCTCCGCGGCCCTGGCCTTACCTACTAGCCCTAATGAGCCTGCTCTGACTCATACTGGCTTCCTTTCATGCCCAGACCCTTTCATGCCCAGACCCATAAACATTTATGCCTGAGCTCTCATCATGGAGTCTCTCCTTGTTATCTGTGGCATCTAATCTTTCCTTGGAACCTCTGGGAATCAGCCATTCAGCAGAAGGCCCATTCATAGAGGGTCTCCTCCCAAAGCTGCTGCAACCAAACACACGAAATGTCTATTTCCTTAAGGAATAAGGATGAGTGTTTACACTGTATCTCTTTGTAGAGTTATGTTCTGCATAGGATAGGCACGGTTGTATGAAAAGAGCCCTGGACTTAGGGTCAGGAGAAATCAGTTCTAACCCCATCTCTGCCATTAGCCAGTTGCTGGTGCAAGTCACAAGGCTGTCCTGGGTACAGTTTCTGCCACTGCAAAAGAAGAGTGTTCAGTTCCATCAAAATAGAAATCCCTCTCCTGGAGTCTAAATGGGAAGATTGAGTTACTCAAAACTGACATATATAAACAGGTAGGAGATTGAACAGGTAAAGATTTTTCTGTTTCTATGCTGCTAGGTCCTTGTAACAGGTCAATCTCATTAGAAGGAAAAGCAACCTCAAACTGGTAACTGGGAACTTAATGGTGAAAGTGGTACTAAATGGAGACTTTGGGGACAATCTGGTGTCCATATTACACGATTAATCACAATGCACCACAGGACTTTCCTCACTGGCATGGAGAGAAAGGCAGCATTAACCTGGCAGGCCTGGTGGGGATTCCATGGGCCCAGGGCTCCTCTTTTTGTTCCATCCGGAGCTTTTCATGGAGGGTGGTAGTTTTGCGCCCCCAGTGTCACTATAGGATCTTTCTTCCATAGCAATCATTATTACTCCTTTTTCTCTTAGTTCTTCTGCACTCCATCCTGAATGACCAGTTTTCTAGTTTAGGGAAAATTAAACACTTACTGTTTCCAAGAGTATTTCTGGGTCATTTCCTGGGATTTTTGTCCTTTCTTTAAGGATAATGTTTTATTTCCCATTAATATGCATTTCACTTCTATAAATGGAAACTCCTTCCACCGATTGACGGTCTGAAAAATTGGAAGCCACCGGATAGACTTATTTTAAAATAACATGTCAGTTATATTTTCAAATAGTAGGCACTAAATTTAAAATTGTGTATTTGTTAGTTGGAAAAAAGTACAATAAACACACCATAGGGTACCCAAAAGTCTAGAAACATAGGTGAAATCATGTACATCCTATATATTATACAGATGGGGAAATTGAGTTTCAGAGTGGCTAAAAGCTCAGGGTTGGTAGGTAACAGATCAGATCCAGAATTCAAGCCCATCTTCAAAGCTATGTAACTTGTCCCACATTAGGTGTAAACATCTCAAATCAGAAACAGTCCCCTAACACAAGTATATATGTTTTCTCATTGGGAGCCTATAAATAACAGTCCAACATACCAACCAATCACCTTGAGAGTGATTGAATGAAGTTGAGATGCTTTCTTTAAATACATTTTACTATATAGATTGGAGGTTTACAACATGATGTTATGGGATACATATGGATAATATGGTTACTTACTGGAGTAGACTAACATATCTATCTATCGTATCTCATAGTTATTTTTGTATGTGTGACAAGAGCAGCTAAAATCTACTTATTTAACAAGAATGTCTAATACAATACAATTTTGTTAACTTTAGTTCTTAGGTAGTATATGAGATCTCTAACTTGCTTGTCCGACATAGATGTTTTCAATGCACAATGGAAGAATTAAACTAAGTTTTGGCTACTTCAAGATATAAAAAACAAATTATCTTTTTATTATCTTCTTTTTATTTTTATTTTTTTTCCTGAGACGGAATCTGGCTCTGTTGCCCAGGCTGGAGTGCAGTGGTGCAGTCTCAGCTTAGTTCAACCTCCACCTCCCAGGTCCAAGCAATTCTCCTGGCTCAGCCTCTGGAGTAGCTAGGATCACAGGTGCGCACCACCACTCCCAGCTAATTTTTGCATTTTTTTTTTAGTGGGGATAGGGTTTTACCATGTTGGCCAAGCTGGTCTTGAACTCCTGACCTCAGGTGATCCACCTGCCTCAGCCTCACAAGGTGCTGGGATTACAGGCGTGAGCCACCATGCCCGACCTCTTTTCATTGTCTTTTCTAAAGAATTTTCTGAAAACATTCTCTTTTCTAAAGAATTTCCTGAAAACATTTGTTTACCTTTCAAAAGGAAACATTTTCATCCTAAAGCCAATTCTACGTGCCATGAACTTGTCTTCATTCTATGACCTTACATGTATGTGCATGTCCTCTACCTAAGGAAGAAATTACACACACATTACATGTATGTGTAATGTCCTCTACCTGAGGAAGAAATCTAGTCACAGGGTACAGTCATGTCTAACTCGTTTATCCAATGCGTGGCACAGTCCCCTCAGCAGCTATGATGACATAGCCTTAAGGAATCATCAAATGTTTGGGCTGAGCAGGACCTTATCATAGGCTGTTCCAACCTCCCCACTTCACAGATCAGTAAATTGAGGCCCATTTATTCATTTGGCATTCGCCTACCATGTGCCTTCAATGGGTGAGAAAAAGATGAATTCACCTCAAGACATCTAATGACACCCCATGCCAGATTTGACATAATCATATCAATAGTTGAGACAACGGTGATGAGAATGCTTAGGATTTAAATATAATAGCACACATTCGACATGATTTATGAAGGTATTGATGGCAAGAGGTTTCGTGAATACTAACTCAGTGAGTACCAAGGTAATGTTTGTAAACACGAAGATCTGAGGACTTCAGAGAAATATTTCAAAGCTTATACAGCAATGCCGCTTAAGTTGGAGAGACATGACTTGATGGAATAGTTGAGCATTTAACAAAGTATTATCGAGATAAAGGCAAGCTGTGGGGCGGCCTGGTGTCCAAAAGGTACAAGGTGGAGCACATGAGGCTCTCCAGCCCTCAGACATCAAAAAGACATTTCTGCCCTGGGTGGAACCAGTTTCTCCGGACTCATATCTTTCTCTCCTCCATTCTCTCTGCAAGTGCAATCTAAGGGCACTCTTACCTAAACAGATACTGAATTACAAATGAAATCAGTTGTCCTTGGCAAATCAAGGAGGTTAAGGGGAAAAATAAACTTTGTTCTACATCACCTCCCTGACAAGACAGCAAGCCTGCGGATAAGAACAACAGAGCACTGATGAGTGTAATGAAAACTCCCAAGTTTGTTCTAGAAATGCCTGGAGGAGACACCACAGGCCACCGTGCTTCCAGGACATCACCAATTCTTCCAAGGGATGCTTGGCCTCTGGGCAAGTCCAATTACCCTTCAAGGATAACGTAGTTATAAAGAGCCTAAGATGCTGTTGTATATGCCTCCCGAGTCTCCCCCCATCACCTCTGGAGGTGGGGACTTACCAGATAACTCTCCCTTTGGCGTATTTATGGCCTCAAGCAGGCTGCCTTTAAAACTGGAATGTTTCTGATACCTGAGCATCTAGTCCATGGAGATGGGTCCTCTTTGTGTCTGAACTGCATTTGTTCTAAGGACTCAAGTGTATCCACATAGGTTTGGAGGGCGTGTGAGGTAGGACCACTAAGACAGATTTAACAGAGATCTGTAAGTCTAAGCCACAACATTGATTCAAGAATACTGGAGCAGTGTCACAGGTAGGGGAGTACCTTCCTTGAAGTAGCCCCTGAGTATGTTTGAGATGGAAGGGTGGATAGAGACTGTCATAGAAGAGCAAATGAAAAGATAAAATTGCATTATTACACTCTCCATGACACTTGGAGAGAACAATTAGCCACAGCATTGAGGAACTTTCACTCTCAGCACAAATGTCACCAGCCTCCATATTACAGGTCAGCTGATTTCGTGAGGACGTTGGCAGGCTCCAGTCCCAAGGCAGTAGTGGCCATGCCCTAGGATAGTTAGGGATTGATTAGAACAAGGAGTCAAAGCAGAGTGACTCCTTTTTCCCTTCTTCACGGGGAAAGAAATGTGGAGTGCTTGTTCTCCTGTGTCCCCTTCGCTAAGACAAGAGGATTTATTTGCAGAATGTATGTAAGAAACCTGCAAGGACATCCCAAAAAGATTCAGAAGGAATTTGAGAGAGGTTGTCCTTCTTGCAGAGCATTTGATGCTGGTGCAACCTCTAAAATCCAGGTTAAGTTAAAAACAAAAAGGCCAGGCACGGTGGCTCATGCCTGTAATCCCAGCACTTTGGGAGGCTGAGGCAGGTGGATCACAAGGTCAGGAGATGGAGACCATCCTGGCTAACATGGTGAAGCCCCGTCTCAACTAAAAAAAAAAAAAATACAAAAACTTAGCCGGGCACAGTGGCATGTGCCACCATGGGACTACTCCTGAGTAGTCCCAGCTACTCAGGAGGCTGAGGCAGGAGAATCTCTTGAACCCAGGAGGCGGAGGTTGCAATGAGCCGAGATCGCGCCACAGCACTCCAGTCTGGGCGACAGAGCGAGACTGTCTCAAAACAAACAAAACAAACAAACAAAAGCCTGTTTCTTTTTGTTCATTATTATTGAATGAATGTCCCTGTGGAATTCAACTACTTAGTATATTACTACTACTTGGTATATTACTACTACTTGGTATATTACAATATATGGTTTCCACCTTTCTAGTTTTCTTGTGGGTCCTCCGGCATCTTCTTTGTGTACTGCAATGAGCATTTCCTCACAAGATAGCACCAGTCGAGATGAGAACAATAACTTCTTTGAATGGAGCAATGTCTGTGGATTCTGAAAATAACATACAGCAATTTCTACTGCACTGAAACAATTGCCAAGAAGAGGTTCTAGAAGACGTAATTTATTCTATCTGTGGTTGTCAAAACACATCTGATGTCCTTTACACATTTTACTTAAAAGATCACCTCTATGAATATTGCATTCACTACATACTGATGAAGGTTGGCCTTTATGTGACTATAAATATATGTATGTTTGGGTGAATATATGCCATGTTTGTATTCTTGTTTATTTTGTTCTACAGTGAGTGTATTTACTCAGGCAGTTTCCAACACAAACAACTGATATACATATGAATAAGACACAGGGGAGTTTAGGTGTAGAATGCCACACCTTCTTGCTCTAATTCAGGACACCGATGGAGTTACCAAAGTAGGGAGGCTCTAGGACTTACCTAGAGAGCATTAACAACTGATTAGTGTTCATTAGTATCATTCTCACCCCTATGCTGTAGAGTAGGAGAGATCGCCTCTTATGCTTTCAGATAAAACTGTGTGTGCTGCTTTTGTTCACAAGATGCGATCCTGGGCAAGTAGCTTCACCTCTCTGGGCTCAGTTTTCTGATTCATAAAATAAGAATAATAGTATCTGCTTTTTCTCCCTCATAGGATGATTGTAATATATCATTACATAAAATGGAAAATTACAATGCAAAAATATTTCTCTTTTATTACAATTACCCTTTTTTAACAAAAAAGTGTCAATTGAAAACTCAATGGAACCCTTAAGAAGAGTCCCTCTCAAAAACTAAATTATTGTAATGCTGAATTCCAAAGTAATTTATTAACAGTCTTTAGGATCAAAGCTGTCTCAATAGCTACAGGCAGTCTGCGTGGGATATTTTGTGTTGCCAGAAGGAGGAGCTTTGCTTTTGGGAATCTATCCCATGTTAGTAACAGAAGCAGGACTGTTAGAGGTATAATGTTTCCTGAGACCCAAGGCAGAGACGCTCTTTTTCTGTAATCTGGGCTGTTCAAAATTCAATGTGCACACCATAATTTATTGTTCTATGGTTTGGAGGATAAAAAATCACATGTCAGAGTTTTCCCACCTGAAAAGTAAACACTGAAAAAGAAATGTAACTGGCAAAA
>NW_016803211.1:2583184-2631669 GCF_001698545.2 Rhinopithecus bieti
AAAAAAAAAAAAAAAAAAAAAAAAAAAACTCATACACTTAATTTGTTTAGAGTGCAGATTTCATGTTCTATGTTTTTTACTAGAATTTAAGATGAAATTAACCAAAGTTTGTTCCTATAGGCACTGATTTCGCCAGCACATCAAAGATGCCCCTTGGCCCCTTAGCTGATTGCAAGAGGTCCTTCATCAGATGAGCTTTTGGTAAAAGAAAAAGAAAAATTTTAGGACCTTTACCTGTTATAGACCCTAGGGGCCAGACAACTAATTTCTATTCATCTAAGTGTTTCCTCTGTTCTGTTTGTGGCTCTGGGAACCAAGAACTCTCATCTGTCACCGTGAAGCAGGTGGTTGCTGGGGATGAGGCTGATGGGAGCTCCACCCCTTCCATGAAACAAGTTGAGCCCGTGTGAACAGGGCTAAGGATGGGGAATGCCAGCAGTCACATCTGGGTGCTAGTTCAAGTTTCTGCCCCACCCCATCCGAAGTAAACAGAGGAAGGGGTGGCAGTGTTTTACTAACTGAAAGTGAGGCTCAAGTATTTGTAAATGTCAGAAATCAAAAGATTAACACTTAGGAAAATGTTGTATTTGCCAAAAAAAAACACTAAGGATGCCATACAATTCTACTTTTTTAAAAAATCAAACAAAAATAGTTCTCATATGCACCAAAATGAGCATTCAATAAAATATTCTTAATTGGTTTCATGCTATTTTACTAGTGTTTGGATTGTTCATGACACTACACAGGTGGAATCATGTGTAGACTCTTACATGCATGCCATTTGGTATTAGATGAAATAGCCACATTAGTAATAATTTTTTTTTTTTTTTTTTTTTTTTTTGAGACGGAGTCTTGCTCTGCCGCCCAGGCGGGAGTACAGTGGCGCAATCTCGGCTCACTGCAAGCTCCGCCTCCCGGGTTCACGCCATTCTCCTGCCTCAGCCTCCCAAGTAGCTGGGACTACAGGCGCCGCCACTACGCCAGGCTAATTTCTTTGTATTTTTAGTAGAGACGGGGTTTCACTGTGTTAGCCAGGATGGTCTTGATCTCCTGACCTCGTGATCCGCCTGCCTTGGCCTCCCAAAGTGCTAGGATTACAGGCGTGAGCCACCGCGCCCGGCAGTAATAATTCTATACTTAGAAATTTATGTCACATAATTTTTTTGAGTACCCAGGTGTAAGTGCTTTGGAAAAATCAATGACTTTTAAAACATTTTTTTTCGTTGTTGTTTGTTTTGTTTTGTTTTGTTTTTTGAGACAGAGTTTCGCTCTTGTTGCCCAAGCTGGAGTGCAATGGCGCGATCTCGGCTCACTGCAAACTCTCCCTCCCTGGTTCAAGCGATTCTCCTGTCTCAGCCTCCTGAGTAGCTGGGATTACAGGCACCTGCCACCATGGCCAGCTAATTTTTTGTATTTTTAGTGGGACACAGGGTTTCACCATGTTAGCCAGGCTGGTCTCCAACTTCTGACCTCAGGTGATCCATCTGCCTCGGCCTCCCAAAGTACTGGGATTACAGGCATGAGCCACCATGCCCAACCAAAAGTTTTAACTTTTTAAAATTAAATTTCTCTTCAGAAATTACACAATAACATGTATTCAGGCTCAGTGATACAAAGATATGTTAGGAAAAATTTAATATGTAGATCCTAATTTCCAAGGGAGCCAGAGAATTATTTCACATATTTCTCCATGACTCAACAAATGTGTGTCATGTTTTGTAACGTTTTTACAAAATAAGTTTGTATTATTTACATTACTCTTCAAACTTCTCATCTCACTTAGCAATCATTCTTGAGTATTCCTCCAAGTAAATCTTGAAGATCTAATTATTCCGTATTATACCTGCAAAATGTTTCATTCTATGGATGTACCACAGTTTGGCCAATCCTTGCACAGCTGATGGACATTCAGTCTGTGTCCAGGTATTTTGTTTTGTTTTGTTTGTGACTGTTTATTTTTCTACTAAAAACAGTCTTATGACATCTTGCTAAATTTGATACACATATCTTTGAGTCCTGCCACTGTTACTAACATGGGATTGATTTCCAAAAGCAAAATGGTTGGGTAAAAGGGCACATGCATTCTTAGTTTACCAAATATTGATTGATTGTTGTCTAAATGCTGTAGCAATTTATACACCCACCATTTTCTCTTTATGCCAGGAACCCTCAAATTGTTCTCTTCTGGCTATTTTGAAACATACAATAGATTATTGCTAAAATATTCTATATTTTAAGTAGAAAAGCTTGTACATGCTTATTGCAAAGACTTTTTTTAAAACTAAAAGTCAACTAACAGCTATCCAAATGACAAAAATGTTAAAGTACAACAACGTTTAAAATTGAGCTTGAGTCATTTTTTATTCTTCCCATCAGATTTTAATTACACTAACAATTTTGTAATAGAACAGATGTAGAAAGGAACCAGCATCCCTTTCTAAATATTTTCCTGATCTTGCTCATATGCATTTGAGTCATACATATATGGTTCTAGCACATTAAACTTTTCACTTTTAATTTTTACTAAACATTAACAAGATAAGTACTTTTCCATTAAATGGTTGCTTAATATTTTATGATTTGGATCTATAAACTACTTAATAATTCACCTATTATTGAATGTCTAGGTTACCTCCTGGTTTAGTAATTAGAGGGAACTGTGAAGTGAAAATATTCACGAATGCAAAATAATTCTTTTGAAATATTTTCTTTGGATAAATTTCCAAAAACAGAATAGCATAAACATGTTAACAGGTGTTGAGGTATATTGCCAAATTATTTTCCAAATACATTGCACCTACTTAGCTAGGCACAAGCAAAGAATTAGGTTTATGAATGGCATTTAAACACCTTTAAAGACCCAGAAATCACTATTTTTCATGAGTTTTCTGATACTTTAAAACAATTTTATGCTTCTAGAAACCAGTAGCTATTATGGGGGGAGATAGTGACTAGAAGAGGGAGCAAGCAGGTTTTCCAAGGCCCCTGTCATTTTCTATTTTTTAGTGAGGAACTGATTCCTGGGTGTGTTTAATTCATGAAAACTAGAAGAGCAGGAAACTCAGGATCTGAGTACTTTCTCTATGTATGTTATACTTCCATAATGTTCAAGAAATGCACTGCAGGAATTTCTTAGAAATGTCAGTCACATTACTGAAAGACACAGGAACAACCTGGAACATTTTGCCAAGCATCTCTTTGGTCAGAATTAGATTTTTATTTATGCTGATACGTTCATATAAACCATCAAGGATGTCCAAAAGCACCAACTATGTGGCTGTTAGAAAATTAACCACAGTCCAAAGTGATGCAGCATCCTTTGTTTTCTAAACCTCAGCAGCAATCTGATTATGGCACCATTAGGAAAGCAAGATCTATCAACTTGGAGCTTACCGTTTCTCAGAATAAACTCAACTCGGGACAAGGCCTAGAGGGGTTAAATGACTGGTCTAAGATCCATAGCTAACTGGTGGCAGAACTAGAACTAAACCCGGGTCTCAAGGTCACCATCACTGGACTTTCTTCAGTATAGCAGATTGCCTTCCCTCCTGTCTAAGACAAGCATCAAAAAGACAGACACTGATTAAAGTCCTTCAGAGGTTTCCAATCAGGCTTGGTTTAAGTTCTCCAATTTAGACCTTCCCCAATTTAGTGTTCCCTGTCTTATGTTTTTGTTATTTCCCAACACACACTGTCATCCTTGGGAGAACCTAGATACTTTTATGTTTTGTACCTGTTGCCTTTTTTACTTAAAATATCCCCCAGCGGCCGGGCGCGGTGGCTCAAGCCTGTAATCCCAGCACTTTGGGAGGCCGAGACGGGCGGATCACGAGGTCAGGAGATCGAGACCATCCCTGCTAACACGGTGAATACCCCGTCTCTACTAAAAAATACAAAAAAAACTGGCCGGGCGGGTGGGCGCGCCTGTAGTCCACCCCAGCTACTCGGGAGACTGAGGCAGGAAGAATGGCGTAAACCTGGGAGGCGGAGCTTGCAGTGGCTGAGATCCAGCCACTGCACTCCAGCCTGGGCGCAGAGCGAGACTTCCGTCTCAAAAAAAAAAAAAAAAAAAAAAAAAAATCCCCCAGTGCTCAGCCTGTACATATTACTTTATTTCAAATATCCACACTGTAGTCCTATAAAGTAGATTTTACAGATAAGAACTTTTCTAAGAGCACATAGCTACTACATTTCATCCAGTTCTTTTTTATTTCAAAACCCATGTTCTGAACCACTCTTGTCTGCTGCCTCTGTTCTTCTGTCTATTGCAACTGCGGGTCATGACAGTTACATGCACACTTGTAGACAGTGTCTCCCTCATTTGCCCTTTCTTACAGCCCAGCCCTTTGAGCTAAGCATTTTTACTTTCCCCATTTACAGTTGAATAAAGGGAGGCTCAGAAAGGTGAAGTGACTTGCTCAAGGTCACACCACTCTTATAGTCTGTTCTGTATAAGTCCCTGATTCTATATATTTCACTTAATTATCTAAATATTTACTGAAGACTTACTTGAAGAGCATTAAACTGGATACTCTGGGAATTAAGAAGATCGTTCATGAGTCGCTTCCTGTATGTTCATGAATTACTTCCTGTGTGCTCATGAACTGCTTCCTCGTGTGTCTCCTCCAACTAGTATGAGACTCTAAACAGAAGAGAGCTGGTCCTGTATTGCTCATCAGCCTCCCACAATGCTTAGTCTGACCTGGGACCCAGAATCAGTAAGTACACATTATTAGACAAATTACCTCCAGATCCTTTTTTGGCTGCCAAGATAATCAGATACCAATCATCCACCAGACATTCTTATCCTGTAGTTGATTCCAAGGTCATTCATCCCTTGGGAACCATTACTTCCTTTCTTTAAAAAAAAAAAAAAATTACTTTAGAAAAAAGTTTTATTTAAACCAGTCTTAGGTAACAAATATGAATTTCAGCCTCCAAAACATATATAAAAGCTCTGTCTGGTTTGCCATCAGAAATTCTTTCCTAAGATGATAGTAAATGTACAAGTTCCAGAAAAAAAATACAATGAAATTTAAGCATTAACAATTCAAAAATGCTTTGAAGTCATATTTAAGAATAAAGTTCAATGACACCAAAAGCAGAAATGACAATAGAAAAACAGATAGGTCTTCATCATAAATAAAAACTTTTGTGCTTCAAAGGACACCACCAAGAAAGTAAAACCATACCCTACAGAATGTGAAACAAATATTTGCAAATCGTATACCTTATAAGGGACCTGTATATAAAATGTAGAATGTGTTCCAGTACCTAGAACTCCTACAACTTAATAATAAAAAGACAAATTACTAAAGTTAAAAATGGGCAAAAGATCGATCTAAATAAACATGTCTCCAAATAAGATATGCAAATGGCTAATAAGCACATGAAAAGATTCTCAATGGCATTAGCCACCAGGGAAATGCAAACCAAAATCATAATGAGATACCAATTCACACCCATTAGAATGGTTTGAATCAAAAAAGACAGATAATAAATTTTAATGAAGATGTGGAGAAAATGAAACTCTCATACTTTGCAGGTGGGAATATGAAACAGTGCAGTCACTTTGGAGAACAGTCTGGCAGTTCATAAAAATGTTAAACATAAAGTTACCATATGACCAAAAATGCTATTTCTAGTTGTATACCCAAGAAAATAAAAACATGTTTTCACATGAAAACCTGTCAATATTCCTACTAGCTAAAGGTGGAAACAATCCAGATGTTCATCAAGTGATAAATGGATAAACAAAATGTGGTATATCTGTACAATGCAGTATTATTTGGCCATAAAAAGGAGTGATGTACAAATACATGCTACAATGTGGATAAACCTTAAACACATAATGTTAAATGAAATACGCCATTTGCAAAAGTACCACTTACTCCATGATTCCATTAAGGTGAAATATCCAGGATAGGCAAAACTGTAGAAACAAAGTAGATTAGCAGTTGCCTACGTAAGGGGAGGTCGGGGGAGAGGTGGAGAGCAAATGGGGAGTGACTAGTATACTAAAGAGTATAGGAGTTTTTGGGGGGTGATGAAAATTTCAAAATTCATGAAAGCGATGCTTGCATAACTCTGAATATACTAAAACCATCAAATTGTATACTTTAAATGAGTGAATTGTATGGTATGCGAATTATGTATCAATAATCATTTTATTACAAAGCAAAAATAATACAGTCTGAGAAACTTCATAAACATTACAAGAAAATGTTGGATGGCATATCTTTACATTCCAAACAAGCTAAAGTATAATCAATGCACTTCTTACTTGTGGTTCACTTCGGTGAGTTTTTCTGTATGTCACATACATGTGATTTCTTCATGATCATCACCACACTAATTGGCAAAAACTAGAAACCAATCACTTGGAAATGAAAGGAGAGAAAGTTGTCAGGTTGCCAGAACTGGAAAAACAGGTTGAATACAGATTTGGTATGTTACCAGCTAAAGTCATGTGCATTACTTCACTAACTGGAAGAAAACAATTTTTCATTTGGAAAAGAAGGTGATACGATTAAGTGTGGCACCAATATCTTCAGGAAATTTAACACATAATGGCTATTGGGCAACTGATAGCCTATTCAAAAGTCAAAACCCAGTTAATATGCAACCCTCCCTTTCCCACCACTATGCTGAGTAGACTGAATTCATCACTGTGTGTGTGTGTGTGTGTGTGTGTGTGTGTGTGTGTGTGTGTGTGTGTGTTGAGAACAGGGAAACTTAACTATGATACCAGTAGTAACAATTTTAAGATTTCATAAAATGAAAGTTATCAAGCAATGAGAGCAAATTACAATTACACACAAAAATATGGGAAAATCTCATAATATTAAGCAAAAGAAGTCAGATATCATACATGATTCCATTAATATAAACTCAAAAGGAGGCCAAGCTTACTTACGCTATTAGAATTCAGGATAGTTGGTATCCTTAGGAAAGCTGGGAGTGGAGAGGGCATCTGGGAACTTCTGGGGGTCTAAGGACGTTCTGTTTCTTGTTTCAAATGGGGTCTATATTTTCATTTTGTGCCATGTCTGCAAATTGTGTAGTTAATCCTGCCCTTACTCTATTCATTTAGCACATTGACTGTGTCTGGAATTTAAGAAAACAGTGTTTATAGCAGCTGTGCAAAGTGTCATGAATCACAGGTTCAGGGCAGGAAAAAATAATTAATATAGTCAAGCCAATCTGAAGAAAGCAAGAATTCTTATGCATGTAATGAGAAGAAGTGCCCCAGTGCTAGTATCATTCATCTTTGAATCACAGCTACCTCGCCATTTAGAGAGGGGAGAAAAAGGAAAATGAGATGAACTGACTATCTTTTAACCTGAATACCAAGCAGATACAAAACATTATCATTTATACTTTTCTCTTTCCAACAAGGTGAGGCAGAATACATTTGATCACCAATTACTAATTAATCATGATGTTTTATCCATTAATTTTCAAAAAAAAAAAATCCTGGCTGCATCCTTTAATCTTGTGAATATTTTTTATTTTACATGTGCCTGCCTTGCCACCAGTACTAGGTTGTTCATTGTTAAGCCTCTTAAATACCACACATTCCTTCAAGCAGTTGACGTCCACGCCAACATCCTATAGCCTCTATGGTGGGGGGAGGCAAAGTTGCTTTGAATTTTCTTGCTGTTTTGTTTTTCGTTATATTTTTACGTGTTGTGTTTTGCTTTGCTTTGCTATTTGCTTTAAATTAAAACCTCCAAAGTGGGCTAGATGCTGTGGCTCAACCCTGTAATCCCAGCACTTTGTGGGGGCCAAGGCAGGTGGATTGCTTGAGTTCGGGAGTTTGAGACTAGCGTGGGCAACATGGTGAAACCCCCGTGTCTACAAACAATACAAACCCAGGTGTGGTGGCATGTGCCTGTGGTCCCAGCTACTCAGGAGGCTGAGGTGAAAGGATCACTTAAGCCTGGGCAGTCGAGGCTGCAGTGAGCCAAGATCATACCACCACACTTCAACCTGGGCAACAGAGCAAGATCCTGTCCCTAAAAATATCCTCCAAAGTTAACAGTTTGCCTTTTCTTCAAAAGGCTTAAAATGAGGAGCATAAGGTCTTGCGATACTTTCACTTTTACTATAAGACTGTACAGTCCTCAGCAATGTTGACCTTAAAAAGATCCAGAGTAACACATGAGAGGCACAAGGGCTTTGAAGTAAGCCCAATGTTTATTGGAAACCCCAGCTCTATTACTAAATATTTTTTAACTGTCTTGGGGCTACAACTAAACCTTTCTCTGAGCCTCAGGTTCTAATGGGTAAAATGGAAATTTTATTACCTGTTATTGTGAAGATGATAGTGAAGGCTAAATGAAATGTGGAAAAATCCTCAGAAACTATCTTGGAATATAAGTCAAGGAGGGGAAGAGAGTGGCAGTTTATACAAAGAAATGGCTTATATGATAAATCACTAAAGTATAATTTTCAAAAAGTAAAAAACTTGACTTTTATGTAAATATAAAATGAACACATTGAAGATTTTATTCAACTTAATAAACAGCAATATATAAATACTGGGTCAAACGAAAATGTGAGAAACAGGAAAATATAGATAGATGTAGATATATTTATAAAGAGAGACAGGAATGCAGAAATGAACTTTCTAATAGATGCAGAACTAAATATTGTTCTCTAGGGAAATTATTATAATGATGCTTGGGATTATCTTATCCAATGAAGATTTTATTCAATGTAATTAATAAACAGCAATATATAAATACTGGATCAAATGAAAATGTGAGAAATAGAAAAATATAGATAGATGTAGATATATTTATAAAGACAGGAATGCAGAAATGAACTTTCTAATAGATGCAAAACTAAATGTTGTTCTCTAGGGAAATTATTATAATGATGCTTAGGGTTATCTTATCCAATTGGCAGAAATCAAATTGTATCTCTACTGGTGAAAAATCATTTGCATTGCTTTCCACAAGAATAATTAGTGTTGCTGTCGGTTTTCTACACATTAACTTCTATCCCTACAGAATTGTAAAATAGTCAACAGAAAGTCAATAGAAAGGCGCAGACTCCTGTGGTATCTGATGATCCTCCAAGAGTTCACTATACTATGTTTTGCCCTCTACTAAAAGGGCACTTGGTAACTTATCTTGCCCACGTCCAAGGCTGGAGTTTTTTTTTTTTTCTTACAAAATTACCTACTGTGTAACGCGTATGTGTATATGTAGCTGAATGGAGACAATGTGAAATGCAAAGCTCACGCACATCCATTTCAAGTTCTATAAAGGGACAATACATTTCCCTGCTTTTTTGTGTGTATGAATTTTGTAAGGAGGGATAGATACGTAAGTAGGTGAATTATTGTTGTAGAATATTTTTCTTTTTTTTTTTTTTAGATGGTGTCTTGCTCTGTCCCCCAGGCTGGAGTGCAGTGGTACGATCTCGGCTCACTGCAAGCTCCGCCTTCCAGATTCACGCCATTCTCTTGCCTCAGCCTCCCAAGTAGCTGGGACTACAGGCACCTGCCACCATGTCCGGCTAATTGTTTTGTATTTTTTTAGTAGAGATGGGGTTTCACCATGTTAGCCAGGATGGTCTCGATCTCCTGACCTCGTGATCCCCCCGCCTTGGCCTCCCAAAGTGCTGGGATTACAGGCATGAGCCACCACGCCCAGCCAGAATATTACTCTAATTTCCTAACTGATGATCAGTCTCTCCTTCACCCCTCATCCTGGCTGTTGAGCTGCTTTATTCTCATTGTACCAGGAGGGGAAAGTTGCAGAGTAAAATGCAGATGCATTTTTTTTTAAAGGTCTTTTGGAGTTTTGAAGTCTTTGGGGTAACACAGAGACACCCATGAGTGACATCAGCAGGTTTCTGGAGAAAGGGATGCTCTTCAGGGACCAAAAGAGAGATGCTTCCAGGTTGTGAGGAGAGTAATTGGTAAAGAAGTAATAAGCAGAGGCACAATTGGGTGGCAGGGAGGGGCTTGCTCTGCTTCCCAGGCAGTTCCCCTGAAAGGAGGAAGGTCCCTGGAAAGAGAAAACTGCTGCAGAGGGAGTCTAGGTGGGTGGAGCCATAGACAGACTTGCAGGGATCCCTGATCCCTGGTTCCTAGCCTGACAGGGAAGTTACAGAGCTGAATTATTCTCTTGCCTTCCCACATGATGCAGGGAAAGCAGAGAGAAAGCCACTAGAGCTTCAGGGTGCAGGAGAAAGAGGAAATGTGAGATGATGCTTAGGAGCATATGTTAATTACCAAAGATATTGTCATGCTTCAAACCTGCTATTCCCAGAGCAACCTGATTTCATGAATGCTCCTTAGAACTGGGCAAATGGACCGGGATTATCTCAACCACCTGGTAGAAAGTGAAAAGCAGCGAGGTTCTCAAAATTAAAATTAAGTTCTAAGAAAAAGTTATATTTTTTCAACAGCTATGTTGTGAAGTGATTTATAGATGCTATTTCTATGATTGCTGTGCTTGAATTGAATCAGCCCCCCAGAAGGCCCAGAGCTTTGCCACCTCTTAGGATTCACACTACTGTACCTCTTTTACTGTCAATATCAGAAGGGTTCAATCACAAGCCCTTGGAAGCTTAGAAAATTTGTCCTCCCTAAGACCCCAGAATTGTCTCAGGATTTAACTCTTGAGGCAGGCCACCCTGGAATGGGTTCACTCGTCATGTGTCTATAACTAGGTGGACTTCTATAACCAGATCATGTCCAACAGGGGTATAAAAAGATCCAATCACATTTAGGAGTCCAGATAAATTTCCTAGTAAATCAGGAGACAGGCTACATAAATGTCTCCCATGGAGTCTATGCATTTAAGATGTCTAGAAATACATGTTAAGTGACAGGACTAAAAGCACTGGATGAATATTTTTCAAGAACCTCTAATTCTTACCTACCTTGCTGCCTCACTATGGCTGCTACTATATTCCTATGAATGTAAGAAAAGTTACCCTAGGTCAAGGTATAAACCATCTGTGGCTAAGACTGCTAATGGTCATCAAAATCCACATTCTCCTTTTCCTTCTGGACACATTTCCCAGCCTTCCTTTAAGTAAGTGTAATCACATAATTGAGTTACAGCCAATGGGACAGGGAGAAACCAGTGTGTGCTGCTTCCAGGCCCAACCTATAACCCTCCCATAGGCACTGGTCCATGCTGTTTGTCCTTTGCCAAGAAAAGAGTGGTGATCACAGTAGCTTGGTAGCCATGATCTGAGGACAGCAGCACTTTAGGTCACATCAGTGACCAAAGGCATCAGACTTCGAGTGATATGGTCCCTGCCAATGTCCAGGCCTCTTTCTGGTTTCTAGATATAAGTGTGAAGACTGTGAGAAAGATTGAGGGCCACAGTCCCTGCTGCTGACCCTTCTTATGGGAGACTTTCTATCAGCCAGACTTGTAGCATGTGGTCATTGAACCTTTCTTCTTAGGTCCAAGAATGTCATTATACTGTCAGTAACAATATTCCTGGATAAAGCAGGAAGAGAGATGCTAAAGTTTTGTACCATATGCTTTCTGAAGTTCTCTCCTATAATCCTTATGTTAGCCCTTAGAGGTTGTGATCCTTTTTTATAATGGAAATAAACAAGATTCAGATGAATGTGCCTAATCTTAGCAGAGCCAATTATCCATGACACCCAGCCTCCATGAGTGACTGACATATTACTGAAATGAAATTTGAGGGTGTTTCATTTGATGGAGAAGATCCAGCTCACCATCTTTTTGTAAGCCAGCTGTTTTTTCCATCTTCCTTACTTGCAGACAAATTACAACTGCATGGTACATTTCCTGTAGTGAAGCTAAGCCTGAAGCATCAGGACATGTGTGCACAGGGGCATGGAGGAGAGTGCATTGTAACCATGCCATAAATGCCTTATCGTACATGACTTTTACAGAAATATGACAAGAGCAACAAGAAGAAAGAAAGAGGCATATTGAAATCTCCATGCTCTTGGATTCATTCTTATCACATACTGGTGGCCTGGCACCCGCAGAAAGACCTTGGGGCAGAACAGGGAGACTCTCTGAGGCTGGGTCACTAGGCAACATTTCTAACATTCAAAAGCCACTGCTCCGCCTTTTTCCTTTTTTGCACCATTGCCCCTCAGGTCAGTAGGCAAATGCCTTCTGAGGTAGGTAATACACAAACGACACAAACCAGCAGTCCACAGACCCTGATTACCCACCCACGACTGTCACTGGAAGAAGGGGGTGGGAGCACAAGGTAAATACAATTTTCCCTCTTTAGCCACAAAGGATTTAATTCTTCCAAGCCCTCTTGATAGGAAAATTTACAATTATAAGACTTGGAACACTAAAGTTCAAACAAGTTTAGATTTGACAAAATTCACTGAATTGTACCTCAGGATTTGTGCATTTCCTCATGTGTAAATTCTACCTTAAAAACAACAACAAACAACAACAACAAAAAAACACATGACTGCACTTTCACCAGGCTGGTTACAATTTTAAAAAGACTGACTATACCGAGTATCAGTGAGGATGAGGATCAACTGGGATACTCGTTAGTGGTTGGTGCATAAACTTGTGCAAACACTTGGAAAGCCATGGATCCATGTGTTAGTCCATTCTCACACTGCTACAAAGATACCGCCTGAGGCTGGGCAATTTATAAACAAAGAGGGTTAATCGAATCACAGCTCCACATGGCGGGAGAGGCTTCAGGGAACTTACAATCATGGCAGAAGGTGAAAGGAAAGCAAGACATATCTTACATGGTGGCAGGAAAGAGACAGAGAGCAGGGGATACTGCCACTCTTAAAGCCATCAGATCTCATGAGAACTCCCTCACTATCAGGGGAACAGCATAGGGAAACTGCCCTCATGATCCAGTCTCCTCCCACCAAATCCCTCCCTCAACACATGGAGACTACCATTTGAGGCAAGATTTGGGTGGGGTCACAGAGCCAAACCATATCAATCAGTATCTTTCAAAGTTAAGCAGATACACATGTTATGTTCCAATGATTCCACTTCTAGGTATGCACCCAAGAGAAATGTATGTATATGGCTACCAAAGGCTATACTAGAACATTCACAGTAGCAATTGTTTTAATAGCTAAAAACTAGAAACAACCCAAATGTCCACAATAGAATGAATAAATAAATTACAGTATGCTCCTAAAATGGAATACTATGTAACTGTGAGAATGAACAAGTTATTGCCATGCACTACAAAGTGGAAAACTCTCTCAAACATAATAATTGAGTGAAAGAAGCCAGACACAAGAGAATAGGAACTGAATGACTCTTTTATATAAAATAATGAGGCAGAACTAATCTATGGTGATAGAACTTAAAATAGTGGTTTCTTTGTGTGATTAAGGAGTGAAGAGTAGGGCAGGGCCTGAAGAGGGCTTCTGGATGCTAGAAATGTCCTATTTCTTCAGCTGGGTTCAGTTCCCATGTGTGCTCACTTTATGAAAATTCATTGAGCTATGCAATTAGTCTGTGTATCTTTGTCTATGTAAATTAGCCTGCAATTTTTAAAACTGCTAAAAAAGATTTCAGACGCTCAACTTGAAAATTAACCTATGAGAGTCTTTAAAAATATACATTTTCTACATTTCTTAGAAGAAAGCAATAAAAGCAGTAAACTAAATAATGAGATCCTCTGACTAGTTGCCAATTTTTAATTAGCAATAATAGGTACTGTAGTAGGCGGACTAATGATCCTCCAAAGATGTCCACACCCTATCCCTGCATCCCGTGAACATGTTACCTTACATAGCAAAAGAGATTTTGCAAGATATTGGTCAAATAACAAAACATTTCTGTTAGAGGGGAGGAACAAGTTCAAGACATCTATTATACAACATGACTATAATTCATAACAATATATCGTATACTTGAAAATTGCTAAAAGGGTGAATTTTAAGTGTTTTCACCACACAAAAAATAATTTTGGAGAGGTAATGCATATGTTAATTAGCGTGATTTGGCCATTCCACAATGTATCCATGTATCAAAACCCATCATGCTGCACAACATTAATGTATACAATTTTTATTTGACAACTTAAATTAATTACTTTTTTTTCTTTTTTTTTTTATTATACTTTAAGTTCTAGGGTACATGTGCATAACGTGCAGGTTTGTTACATATGTATACTTATGCCATGTTGGATGTAATTGAAGTTATTCCAAGATTATTCTGGATTTCAGGATGGTCACAATCTATCGTATGATTTCTTAAAATCAGAAAACATTTCCTGGCCGTAGTCCCATACACGTACAGAGGTGTATGATGGAAGAAAGGTCACAGAGATTTAGCATTGCTGGCTTTGAAAAATGGAGGAAGCGGGCATTAATAAAGGAGCGTGGACACCTCTAGCATCTGGAAAAGCTAAGGAAAGAGGTTCTCCCCTACAGCCTTCAAAGAGAAATGCAGCACTGCTGACACCTTGATTTTAGCCTAGTGAGACCCATGTCAGACTCCTGATCTGTAGAACTCTAATATGATACATTTGTGCTGTTTCAGCCACTAAGTTTGTGATAATCTCTTACAGTAGCAATAGAAAATGAATAAGAATGCTAAGCATTTAATTTCCATTTATCATCCCTTGCTAGCTAGAAACATAAAAGGGTTCTTTGTATCAAAGCATTCAGTAAAGAATAAGCTAGTTTTAATTTTTCTACAGATAAAGCACATTCTAAAAGACTTTCTAGAGCCTGTTTCTCATTTAAAATATGTAGTGTTTTTATTATATTATAACTCAAAATTAACGACTTTTCTTCCACAACTAAATTGTAGACACCCTCTTCCTACATAAATCCCATGAATCTTTCCTATGGGAGACATGAGAGTACAGATTTTCCGTCTCTCTCTAGAATTTATGAGGTTTTACCCAAATGAATGTATTAAGTTTTTCTATATGATGTCTCTCTCAATCTTCAGAACAGTCTAATATTGATCATTCAAAAGATCCAATTTGATCTCTGATCAATAAGATCTGATGGGCTAATATGGATTTGGTTGCCCTGATGTGCGTTCCCACAGACTCTGAGACAAGGATTTAGGTGCAAGTAGTTCATGGGGAGGTATTTTCCGGAATCATGGATAAGTAAAACCTGGAAGGGAGGAAAACCTAATAATGGGTGTTTTTATAAGAGGGTTACTACTGAGGGCAATAGAGCCCCAGTCGCACTGGGAACTCTCCGGAGGCTGTGAACATGTCTCAGAATTATCCCATAAAGAAGAAAATAACATGGCGTGTTTATCCACCAACTTATATCCCTTGTTGGCTGAGGGTTGCTCTCAAGGATGTGAATTTCCCAGCACACCTGGCCCACACTGCAGGAGTGGAGAATACCCCATGGTCAGAGAACCTGCCTGGGCATAGAAACGCAGAAAACAGCTGACACCGTGTATCAGGGACCTCCAAGCTAAGTCAAAAGGATATGAATGAGGGACTGACTGTGTCAGTATGATCTATTTCAGGGCAAAGGTATGTGATGTTAAATATGTACTACGCATGGATTTTCCAATCACAAAAGTGTGCAAAACCCAAAAGTGTGAAAACTAAAATTAACTTGATCTTGATTAAGAGTTATAATTTCCACCTAATATCAGATAAATTGACATGATCACTTTCTGGGTTTTCTCAGATAATTTTCATGACTTATTGGTCAGTTCAAATTTAATATTAGGTCACATGTAGCTGGCCTTCTTAGGTCATCATGTTTACAACCTACTCGTGAGAAAAATCTATGGAAATGAATTGTCTCTACCATGAGGATTTTTCCAGACTGAACTCTTTGGGAAATTTAAGTACTTCCATGTAGACTTATTAGTAGATATTGACATGTCATTAGTTATTTGTACCTCTTTAATATATTGCAAATTTTAATAGATCAAAAGGCAAATAAAGCATTTTATTCATTATTTGGCCAATCCAATGAAATCTCCCAAATAGTAACAGATTCTGTTATTTCTTTTCTTGGTGGTTAATGGTTCTCAAGTCAACAGCTGAAGGAGAGGTATGTCATGGTATAAGGAAAGGGCACTCACTTAGACCCAGACATTCTTGAGTTCATGACCCACTTCTACCACATGTTATTCTGTGGCTTTGGAAAAGTCACTTAACCTGTTGAAAATTTAGTTTTGCATGAGCATCACTCTCCATTACATGGGTAAAAATTGAGTCACTGAGAAAGAACAGATTTCTGTACACTGTACAATTCTGACAGTTTATTCTGCTCATATCCTCCCATTTTTGCCAACTTTCTATCCCCAAGTTGTTCCAAGAGCTTTCCACAACACATTGCCAAGCCTCTGACTTTCCCTTTCTTGCCTATCCTCATTCTGTTATCTCCCTTTTCGGCTGCTTCATTAAGAGAGGAGCTGATAATCGGGGGAAAACAATTACTTTGGAGAACACCACAAGGCCATTGCTAATTTTATCTTTGCCTTTAATGTACTAACGAGAAGATTTATTTTTACCTTTTATAGTCAGATATCCTAAGTCGAAGGCATGTGGGTACAGTTAAGTCTTAGTTCTATGAAGGTGGAGACTACGTATGTTTTATTCCTTGTGATATCCAAGGACTCAAACTTATTCAAACATTTGTTGAGGTTACTAGTTGATCCAAATGTATTTAGTTGTTCAGAGATGCCAAATCTTGCTCAATATTTAGTCTGTGTTTTAGTATTAATCCAAACCTTAAACCTAAACCTACCACTCACTCCAACAGAACTCCTCTCTTATTTTAACTGGAGATGGTATGAAGCAATGAGTCACCACTGACTATACATACCAGCAGTGCCTGATGCCAAATGGTTGGTATGTTAACATAGTTTTGTGCACACAACAATGCACACATTCCAATATGGCTAAGTAAAATAGAAAAGTTTCAAGAGTGAGAGCACGTAGTAGATATTTCTCGGAAATCTATGTGTGATTACCTAACCTTAGCAATTGCAATTAGGGGAAGGAAAATGAGAAAGCAGAATTCAGCTGTGTTTGAGATTTATTTTATATGTGCCTTTTGTCCCTTATAAAAAGAAAACTTGAAAAAGAAGGAGAAAGAGAAGAGGAGGGTGGAGGAGGAAAGCGAAAAGGAGAAACGTGAAAAGAGGAAAGAGATGGAGAAGAAGAAAAGAAAGAAAAGAGACATCTAATATTAAAAAGTTTATTTCAAAATCTTTATTTAAAAAATGCTTTGCACTGGGCAATAGAGCTCAGGCAAAACAACACCCTCTCTTCAACTTGTCTTTCTAAGTAATGTGAGACAGCTGGGCCAACAATCGTGCTCCCCTCTACCTCTTCATCTCTCCATTTCCTAAATCTTGGAAGAAAATAAACCTACAAGAGTTTAGCCCCCAAATCCAGTGAAACAGCCATGGAAGGGAGAGACCAGTAAAAGTCTACTTCTACTTTGATGGTAAAGGTTGAGAGAAATACGATCAAATGTTTGAACTTGAGACACAAACTGGGCTGAACACACTTGGTATTAACTCCATCTCTTCCCTTAGCCTCAGGCCTTATCTTATTCCTCCAGCATTCCTTGGGATGGGAAAGGCAGGTACCCTCCTATGCAAATCATGGTTAGAAGCATTAGCATGTCCACCTCCAAAAGCCTCATTATTCTGGGGTAGAACTGAACCCTGTCCAAGGGAGCTGAGGTACAGGACATGAGGCTCTGGAAACAGGGGCCATTTCTGTTTTTTTGTTTGTGTGTGTGTGTTTGATTGTTTGTTTTTGTCTACTACACCAATAAATTGGTTTCTTTTTTTTCTTTTTTTAGATGGAGTATCGCTCTGTCACCCAGGCTAGAGTGCAGCGGCACGATCTCAGCTCACTGCAAACTCTGCCTCCCAGGTTCATGCTATTCTCCTGCCTCAGCCTCCCGAGTAGCTGGGACTACAGGCGCCCGCCACCTCGCCCGGCTAGTTTTTTGTATTTTAGTAGAGACGGGGTTTCACCATGTTAGTCAGGATGGTCTCGATCTCCTGACCTCATGATCTGCCCGCCTTGGCCTCCCAAAGTGCTGGGATTACAGGTGTGAGCCACCACACCCAGTCAAATTGGTTTCTTTTCTTAGAGTCTGATGCTAAAGAAGTCTTGACTCAGGAAAACCACAAGGGTGGGCTTGGGAAGACTCAACAGGTTGTAATGACTCTCCAACAAATCATGTCACCATGCCATCTGATGATGATAGGAAGAAAGAGCTTTGAAGATTCATGCATTGAGAGAATAAGAGTTAATGAGTAAACCAGATGTGTTTCAGGACTGGGACCCAGCAGTCACCAACCACCTCACACCTGCATTGGTAGCAAACCCGAGCTACGTCATAATTTTCGTTCCACCTCAGCAGATATTTTATAGGTGGAAAAACTGAGGTGTAAAGTGGGTAAATGCCTCCCCCAAGGTCACGAGGTAAAGACAATGCAGTCACCAAATATTCTGTCTCCCCAACATCTGTCTTACTGGAATTCTCGATGAGTCGGTACCCCCTTATTATAGTACTGATTTTAACATAGGTAGGTTTTGAATACTAGCTTTTTAAAAATCTTTTCAAATCATTTGTAAATTATGGAAATGTATACATCATATGAAATTTACCATTTTAGTCATTTTTAAGTGTACAGTTTAGTGGCATTAGGTACATTCAACTTGTTGTGCAGTGATCCATCACTATACCTTTTTCATCTGCTCCAACTGAAACTCTGTACTCATTAAACAATAACTTCCCTTTCCCTCATCCCTCCAGCCCCTGGCAACCACCTTTGAATGTTATTTTATAGCAAAAAGAAATATTAACTTTTGAGCTTGGTTTACAACCAAAAACCACAATTACATGCGGGAGAGAGGGGGTGGGTAAAAGAGGTTAACTCAGAACTCAGTGTACTTAGAAGACTCTGTGAGTGTGCTGTGTGTGTGTGTCTTTAAAAGACTCTCCACCTCCCAGCCCGCCTCCTTACACTTTGCCACTGGGTTGTTCAGTCCCCAGGTTCCCTCAGTCCCCAGGAGGAGCCAGCATGGACAATCTCCTTTATAGTTTTGGAAGCAGGTTTGTTGCCATGGAGTTCACATTTTGACTGGAGTTGAGAAGTATAAAGGTAACTGTTTGTTTTAGTTTCAACGATCTGGCAAAAAGATAGGCTGTTGCTCTTCTTCTGGAAAAGCCTGATTGGTAAGATTCCTTTAAGGGCTCAGCCCCAAAGAGCTTTATCTCATCCCCTCACAGACTAAAAACTAAAGCTTGCAGAGACCTCTGAAGGAAAACCTGTCCCGGGCTCTGTCACTTCACACTCATGGCTAACCCTGGAGGTGGTACTGTTTGCAACGGGAAACTTCACAATCACAAGAAACAGAGCAATGGCTTGCAAGGCAGAAACTGCACAAAGAATGGAATAGTGAAAGAAGCCCAGGTAAGAGGCACTCTCCCCTACTCTTCTCTGAATTACCTGAACATTTCAATATTTCTCTGTGAAGATATTTGGGACTGCCCTAACTTAAAGTTCATCTTATGAAGTGTTTTTATGTGTTTTGACTGTTGATTCTGTTAATAGAAAGTGCTTGGCTACCAAAAAGTTTAGGTGTGGATTAAGGAGAAAATGTCTTCTGAATGCAAAAGAGGATGCACACAGACACTCACACAGCTTTAGGCTCCCTAAAATACAAATGTACCTACTAGACTTTTGTCTCAAGCATTTTGCGGGGAGGGAAGAATTATGAAGGCTCCAACTCTTTGCGTATGTTTTAGTCCAAGAGACCTGCTACAACTATTATGCTTCAGAAGAAAAAGAGGAAGTGAAAGTACATTTTGCTGACATTATGTGGTGGAGATGGCATTCTTCCCAGGTCCATGAGAAATGCGTCTCTCTTTGAAAGGCGAGTTATTATTGGTGTTTAGTGGAGCATTGTTATAGTAGCTCACTACTTGATTTGAGGCTACAGTATTTCTTTGAAATGTGACGTCACAGACATTCTTTTCCAAACACTTCAGAAAGCATGGCTCATTGTGACACACTGCACTCAGAAAACAGAACAGCATCTGTAAAACAAACTTGTAAGTATTTACCAACTTGGCCCTTTTTTTTTTTTTCTTTTATTGCACCAGGATGTTTGCAGAGTATACTAGGCAGGAGGAACTCAAGGAAAGTTGTCGGCTTATTTTAAGAGAGAGCCTGGGTCTGTGAGGTCCTTATGTAAGGCAGTTCCCCACTCCCCACAGGACACCCCATGTCACTCTGCTCTGAGCAGCAGGGGTGAGCTCATCTGCCCCAGGAGCAAGCCCAAGTAGTCAAACAGGTAGCCTCCTATTGGGAAAGAGAAGTGGCACAGGGAGTCTCATGCAATCTTCCATCATTTGGTCATCCGGAGAGCAAGTATCCACCCACAGGAAAGGCAGATTGTTCTAAGATCACAGGCCAGGTGGGTCTAGCTGGGGCCAGTCCTCCACTCAGTGAATTACATTCATGTGTGCAGTTGGAAGAGGCTAAAGGAGCTCTGGAGCCTGAGTTGTGTGTAAACAGGCTGTGGTCCCCAAAAGCATTCCCCTCTTAACAAAAGGCACTATCCAATCCTGGGAAATGTCTGTCTGAAACCTCAAAACTGGCCTGTCCCAGCTGAGGATCTGAAACCTGGAGCAACATGAAGAGAAGGTGCTCAACTCCTGTCAGTTGCGTGAAGGAAATTGCAGTAATATCCACCACTTATGCATCACTAAATATCAATTCAGGCCACTACTCAAGATGATCCTTGCCTCTAGAATGCCTGTAACTCACAGGCTATTCACCTACTTACCCTTTTGATCATTCTGACCCTGAGGGATCTCATCTGGGAAGAGATTCTCTCGTAACTTTTCTCCCTTTTGTTTATTTTATCTTGGTTTTATAATCACATTCGAGGTATGAGATTAGAAACTTAGATAGTTAAAACCACTCCTAAGTAAGGATAAAGTCCAGAATTCTAAAGGTTCATTATGAAGTGCAGCTGCAAGACTCTAAATATACTTGGACACTGAGGCTTCCCTAAGAATAGTCGAACACATCAGTGCTGCTGTTGCCTTCATGAAGGGCTTTCCAGAGCCTCTTGTCTCAGACACATTTAGGTGTCACTAAGCTACAATTGGCTTTCATTGAGAGCCTCACTTATGGCTTGAAAAATATTTTTCAGGAAAACAAACAAAAAAACCCCGGCTGAGATCATAGTGTAAAAGAGCAAATGAGAGCTTATCGTCCCCTCCATGATGGGAACAAAGTTGTCTTTACTCTCATGGTCCTTTGCCACTAGTTTTGATCCTTGGGGCCCTTTAACAAACTAGGTCTAGACCAAAAGCCTTGCCTGTGGATAGAAGCAGTCTGCAAAGGCTTACAGAATCCTAGGCTGCTGGTCTCCCAAACACTTTCTGCCTGGCCTAAGGTCCTCTGCTGCAGCATCTAAGATCCTACCAGCCCCTCCAATGATCCTCCCACCCTTTCTCTTCCCACTTATTTGCAGCCACACAGCAACACCATTATCTCTTTTATACATCAGAGGATCCTACAAGATTCTGTTGACAAAGAGTTCCCTGGCATAACAAACAATATGAAAATTACTATTAGGCAGTGCTCAGGAGTCCTCTTTCCCTCTGGTCCAGCATAGGCTGCCATCCCTGCTCCAGCATGCAGGTTTGCTGCCTCAGTCTCAAAGCTGGCAAGGACCAGAGCCTTTCCATTCTAGCAACCTTCTAGAGTTCCTTTCTGGAGCTTTTATGGAGTTTGACTATTTTTCCTGTTTTTTTTTTTTTTTTTCTTTAAACCTCATATGTTCTGAGAATGCACAAAAACTGGTTTTCATCACTGATTAAGTCCATTTACTTGTTTATTCCCAATATGGCCTCCTACCTTTTACTTCTAATGGAAGACTACCGTACTAGAGGATTTGTTCTCCCTCCTTATGAGCATATCCACACTACAGACAGATGGGTGCTTACCGTCTTAATCTATGAACTTAATATTTCTTATAATTTTTATTGAATCAAAATTTTTCCTAATGAATAGGAATTTCCTATTCCTTACTTAATTCTATATAATTACTTTGCAACTATTATCCACATAATTGCTTTTTAATTCCCAGCAATTATTTTCGACCTGGCCATAAACTTTTATTAGGAAAACCAAAACCCACAAAGGTAGACCTTATGTCTCCATTGCATTTTCCCATAAGTAGTTTCTTAAGAGGATAGGGTCTGCATTTTCTTCTCTTAAACTAAACCTGCGGGATGAAAAAAAAAATTGTAAAGTTTTCCTAATCATCCCTTTCCAGGAAAACAAAAACGTTTGAAGATTAGAGTTACTCTAATTCAAGGTTTATTGAGTTCTTGACCTGAATGCTGGCATATTACCAGGTATAGGTAATGAGCCCTAACACGTGGTTGCTTTTTTTTTCACCAATATTTATTAAGCATCTGTTATTCTTAGGACATATAAAGATAAATAAGAAGCTTACAACTTATGTATTAGGAGAAGGCTTATATCAACATTAAAAAAATCACATCAAAGTTAAATGCTAGTGCAAGGATAAGAGCTGTCATAAAGCAGACATAACTTGAGGACAAAAGCAGACATAACTTGAGTACTAAATAGATAGTACTGGAAGTTGGAGAAGAGCAAAAATAATAATAAATATCAATGTTCTGCTACATATCAGGAAGGGCTAAGCACTTTAGGTAGGCATCTCCTGTGAAGTGGTAGTACACTGTCCATTATACAGATGGGGAAAGAAAAATCACTAAGCAACTTCTGAAGAATTACAATCAGCATGGCCAGGATTTGAACCCAAATCCATGTTGCTTCAAAGCCAGTTCCTTTTTCAGTGTGTTCTAGGAAGTCACAGGTTGGTGTGGTCGGTGACAGCTTCTCAGAGCAGGGAAGACTCAAATTGAACCTTGAGACATTATAATTGCAGATAAAATAGGGAACTTATTCCTGGGGCCAAAGAGGAAAAGACAGGAAAAGAACTCCAGAGATGAATGTAGGAGTTGTTAGTAAAGGGCATAAGAAAGGTCACAAAGCATTCCAGGAAGCTGTGAGGCACAACAGGTCATATGACTTGAGAAACTTTTCTCAATTCAGTGAGCCTTCATCGCAGACAGTGAGAGGCAGTGCTGTAGCTGAGGTGGTGCTCAGCAGATGCTGGAAGAAGAGAAAGGATTAAGCCACATCACTATGGAAATCATTTCCAGTTTTAGAACCATTTAAGCTGAACTTCTGTTCTCCCCACCTTTCTATATCCTCTTGAAGCCTGCAATATCCTGAAGCTACTCTTCTGCTGTAGTATAAACTTATTCTAGAGAACAAGAGCCATGACTGATTAAAAGTTTAATTGCAAACAGTGGTAGCTGCCTGACAGCCGTGGTAAGTACAGGGTCTGTGGGGCTCACCTAGGCTACCCCCGATTGAAATAGAGGTCAATATTCTCACCAATTACTAGGAGAACTCATACACTAAAAGTTTTAGAAATTCCTTTCAACTGCTCTGAATCTTCATCCTACTCTTTGGTATTCATTTTCTAATGCCTTGGTTTCTTGGCTCCTGTTTCCTTAAAACAATCCCCAATGTGACAAGGTTTCTGCATGAACTCCTCAAGGAATAACCATGTTTTCATGGGCTCATCATTTTAAAAACATTCTTGTGTGTCACATGCTGCAGCCATTAAGATGAAAATATTCTCCCTCCATTTATAAATAGCTCAGAGTCTAAGTAGGAAAGAAAGACAAGCAATTATAGTATTTAATGGTAAGTACTATAATAAATGCTGTGGTTATCTATTCCTGTGTAACAGTGAATCCAAAACCCAATGGCTTGAAACAACAACTATTGGATTGTTTTTGATTCAGGCAGGGGCTGCTAGGGATTGCCCTTCTCTGCTCCATGTGGTGTCTGCTGCAGATCAACTTGCCTGAGCATCCAAGATGACCCCATTCACATGTCCCAGACCTTGGTACCAGCTGTTGTCCAAAGCACCTTGTGTCTACTTCACCAGGACACACTCTGCATGTGGTCTCATTATTCTGCCGAGTAGCCCAGGCTTTTTTACAGGATGACTGGCTTCTAAGAGAGTAAAAATAGAAACTACAAGACCTCTTTTATGTTCTAGGGACATTTCTGCTACATTCTGCAGACAAAGCCAGTCATAGTCCAGCTAAGATGCAAGGAGAGGAGAAACAGGTGCTGTTTTTTTCATGAGAGAACCTGCAAAGTCACATTGAAAAAGGTTGCAAGGGATTGGAGAGATTATTGTGACCATCTTTGGAAATAGTCCATCACAATAGAAATATATGGACCTTGCATGGGAACACAGAACAATGTGTAACTGACCTATGCTGGGAAGACAACTTTCTTCAGAGAGACATTTGACCCAAGTCTTGAAAGCAGAGTAGCCAGGCGTATAGGCACAGAAAGGCATTCCAGCAGAGGGAAAGGCTGTTAGAAGGATATAAAATATCAGATCATTATGTCTTTGGTCAATGAAAGATGAGTTCATGGTAGGAGGTTCAGGGTGCTTAATGGAGAGAACCAGGTGGGAAAAGACTGTAAAATGCCTTTGTCTTAGTTTACATTCCCCAAGAAACAGACCCAGAGATAAAGAGTTGAGTGCAAGAAATTTATTAGGGAGGTGAACCCAGGAAGCACAGAGGAAAAATAGTGAAGTGAGGCACAGAAGGGAAGGAAGCCAATACACTCATGAACAAGTTACCATTGTTGGCAACTGGGACTCAGACTTGTCGGGGACATCTGGGAGATGGTGTACAACCCATCTCAAAGCTGTCTAAATTACAAAAAAAAAAAAAAAAAAGATAAATGTCAACCAATTCCTGTCCATCATCAGTTGAGGGATGCTCAGCACTTGTAGACTTTCCACACATGGGCTGAGCACACTCCTATGGCAGAGAAAACCCTCAAGCTGAGCTACAGGGGCTTGCAGTAAGAAATCACCAGAATGGAAGAAGGTCTGGACGCACCAAGAGTGTCTTTTATAACCATTTATATGTGCAAGTGATGGAGATTTGAGAAGGGAATTAGCATGATCAGATACATTTCTCCCAAACTGTGTAAGCTTTACTTATGGTGACTTTTAGAGCATGGTTTATGAATTAACCCTGACCTAATGGGCTAATCATCATAGAAGACAGGATTAGGTTGTTAAGCAACATAAACAGAGCTTACCCACTGTGTTTGGCAAAGGAGAAAAGGGATATATCAAGGGTAAATATTATTGCCATAATTTGCTCCCTTTACACTCAAGCAAGATGAAAAACCAGAAACCATTAACAGCTTAGCAAATTTTAACTATATAAAAAAATCTAAAACTTAATATGGCAAGAAACATCATAAAGGGTAATGCATAAAAATCAATTGGAAAGCATATCTGAAGTAAAAACTCCTTTACAGTAGCACCAAAAACATGAAGGACCTGGAAATAGATTTAAATAAAATGAAAATCAATTGGAAGGGAGCATGAAAATGCTACTGAGGGACATGAAAGGAAACTGAAAATAAGTGGAAAGACATACAACACATGTAGAGGAAGACTCAGGATAAAAAAATGCATTAATTCTACTTAAGTTAACCTATAAGTTTCTGTGCAAGTCCAATAAATAAATCAACATATTTTTGAGCCAGACAAATGACTTTGAAGTTTATGTGGAAAATTAATAAGCAAGAATAATTGGAAAGACTATGATAATAATAATGAGGGGTGACTAGCACTACCAACTAGTGAATCATGTTGGGCACCAAAGGAATTATAATTGTTTCCTGTTAGTACATGAACAGATAGATAAATATTATAGGTAATTGTTAATCTATTAAAGTTCAAGAAAATATCAATTTTAAAACAATATTTACATGGGAAAAGTCTTTATAACTGTGAAATAATACCCAGGAGCCATAAAATAAGAGGTCAACAATCTGACTACAGAAAAATCAAATATTTATTTCTGCATGGCAAAAACAAAACAAAAATAACACCGTGAAATAACCAAAAGGCAAATTACAGACCAGGAAAATGTTTACAATTTGTATCATAAAATGCAATTTTCTGATACTATAAATAACTTTTAGAAATGAATATAAAAAGAGCCCACACACCAGAGAGAAAAGAATGGACAACAGCTATGTAGAGGGAAATACAATTTGAAATACAAAAGGTAAGGAAAGGAAGAGAAAGAAGGGAAGAGAAGTCAGGAAAGTGAAGGAAAGGAATATGCTAGAATCAATTTCCATGAGAAAAGAAAGAAAAGTCCATTTTCTCAGTTTATGTGCATTAAGTGCAAAATCAAGTTAAAACTTAGTTTGAATAATCTAGTTATTTTGATCAGTTTAATAATAATGGTAAAGCTAATAAACCAATTGTTGGTGGGTGCTACATGCCAGGTCCTTCTACCTAATTGGCCTCATTTAATTCTTATATCAGTAATGCAAAGTGGATATTATTAGCCACATTCATATAGGTGAGGAAACTGATGCTCTGAAAACATAAATAACTCCCCCCAAGGTCACACAGCTAGAACAAAACTGGGACATAAACTCTAGACTATCCACCTTATCCTAACTTCTTACTTCAACAACGGTCCAAGACCTCATGATATTATCTACTTTCTATAATAGGCTTAGAGAGCTTTATTTAACAACTGAACATAATACCTATTGTCTAAGGTATCAATAATATACTTTTAGAAAGAAAGGTGTTTATGCTTTCACTGTGACTAAAGATATTGAAAGACATTAAGCTCCAATACCTGATGCGTATTGGCCTATAGTTGAATATTTGGGAGGTAATCAAGAACATAATAATTATAATAATCTTTAACGTATCTTGAGTTCTTCAAAGTGCCAGGCATTCCCAGTACTTTATGTTAATCATCTCACAACATTCCTATGAGGTATTATTTTTGGACCCATTTTATAGGTGAGGAAACAGAAAGCTTTAGTAACTCAACCAAGGTCACCAACTTATAAGTGTCAAAACTAGGTATGGAAATCAAGTTTATCCAATCCTAGAACCTAAGTTCCTATCCGTTAGTCCACACTTCGCCTGTAAACACAAGATAATGTTAGGCGTGGGATTCATACCCACTTCCAGAGAGAAGGGGCCAATGGACTCAGCCTTAAAGAGCAGAGTCAGTGTAAGTTAAAAGAATGTTGAGTTGTTTTGCTTTCCTGATTTTTCATTCTTAATAAAAATTTTAGCTCATCACAAATGACACAAACTTTCACATATCTGAGCTTTCAATAGGTGATGTTATTCACTCACAGACATACCACATTAGTGAACCAGCCACCCCCATGCCTCACTTTGAACAACTCTAAGCTAAAGAAAATTGAACTCATGTGACTCTGAGTCATGCGGACTCACACTTAGCCCCAGTTGGAGCTCGAGAGATAGTCTGGCTTTCAGGAGCTTTTTTCAAGAGTATGTGGCCTCCCTGAATAGAAACTTCATTTAGTACAATATTTTCTGGCAATACTGATATCTTAGACATGATGCAGTAGATCAAGCTTGTCGACATGCGGCCTGCAGGCTGCATTTGGCCCAGGACATCTTTGAATGCAGACCAACACAGATTCATAAATTTCTTAAAACATTATGAGATCTTTTTCTTGTGATTTTTTAGTTCATCAGCTATCATTAGTGTTAGTGTATTTTATGTGCAGCTCAAGACAATTCTTCTTCCAATGTGGAAAGCCAAATGATTGGACACTCCTGCCTTAGATGAAATATAGTTATAAATTCTTTGGGGCATTTCACATTGAGAGGTAGAATCTAATTCTAATCCACTTGAACCTGGGCTAGACCTAATGACTTACTTGACCAAAAATGTGATGGAAGGGACAATCTGGGACTCCTGAGAGTCAGTTACAAGAAGCCTAGCAGCTTGAACCCAGTCCTTGTAGAGCACCCGTTCTTGGAATCCATGCTTTAAGGAAGCCCAAGCAGCCCAAGAAGAAGCTCAAAGAGAGAAACCCAGTATGCTTGCTCTCTTTCTAGCTGAGATGCAGTACCAACTTCTAAACTGTGTGAGCGAGTTATCTCGGAAGTGAATCCTCCAACTCCAGGGTGTGTTTGCTCCAATTGATACTGCATGGATCATAGACAAGTTGTCCCTGTTGGGCTCTCCCAAATTAAAGATTCTTGAGCAAATAAATAATTGCTGTTTTAAGTTTGCTGGTGGCTTATTAAGCAGCAATAAAAACTGAATACATGGATATTATATTTCCTTAAAATGACTGGAAAAGTCATTGTGCAATCTCAGAACCATTTTCAGTGCTTGAATTTATATTTACATTTAAAGAGTTTGCTTTGACCATGCATTTGCTATTAATCATTGGCAAAGATGCATTTTAATAATTTATAAATTTCTGTTTTGTCTGGCAAAAGGACTGTATGGTTAAGCCCTTAACCAGAGATGAGTGTCTGACTGTAAAAGTGAAACACAATGAATCTAAATATCACCAATGCAAAAACACACCCATTTGAAAATTGCCAAATCTGAAGTGTAATTATTAACCCTTAGGAGGTCTGTAATGTATTACATTGTCTATGAAGAAAGAGTTGACTCAATAAAGTGTGTGTGCTCAGGTGTTTCATTGGCTTAATTAACATATTTTAAGTATTTTTAATATCTGCCAATTATAAATTAATTTTATCTATTTGTTAAAGCTTCCTGGAAAAATTTTCTCTCACTGTTGAGGTAAATTGATATTAACCCAATGAATTGCAAGAAATCAACTATGCTGATTTTGAAATATACTTAATGTTTTTACTAAGTATGGCTACCTTTGTCTCAGTTGGTCTGTACTAAGGTAGTTTTACTGGAATTCTAAGGTATAACAATCTATAAATTTACGACAGAAAGATCTACCGCCACCATATTAGAAATCTTTTCCAGGTGATTTGGAGTTCAAATTAACTATTTTGGGGGAAAAACACTATAAGCATACCTCAGAGAAATATTCAAAATTATCCTCCACAATCTCCTTCATCTATCTATCACAGTGCCATCTGAATCCTGCTCTCCTGAAGAGTTTTGACACATTTAAGATCATCTGAGCACAGTGCAGGTTGAGATTGCAAATGCCTAAATGAGCTAGCAGGGCCTTGTGTAGTACAGTAGGAGGTTATAAGAATGGGTTTAACTGAACAAGGCCTGGTGTTTCCATGAGAGAGAACAGACTCCATCTTGATAGTTTTTCCAACTTTTAAAAGAAGCTGGAAATCCAAATTGAGGAAAGGAGGTCTCATGATTTCTAAAGGTTGGCATCTAGTTTTTAAAAATTCAAATCATGTGGATTTAAAGAAAACACGGCTAAAAAACACCAATTTGTAACCTCTAAACTATAGGTAAACAGAGTGTGGGAAATAGACTAAGAAGTACTAAGTAGAGTGCTATTTTCTCATTTGTTTAGGAAAAATGGCTCAGAGAATTTGGTTCGCCTCGATTTAATTTACTTTATATTTCCAAAAAGTGATAGGTGAGTCTTCCGTCTTCACTTTCCTGAGTTGATATGTTAACAATTACCCTAGACTCTGCAGGTTTGAGGAACTCTTGTGACCAGCTACATATACTAGGTTTCCTTGACTAACCCAAATCTAAAATAGTAAGTCCCAAAGTGTTCATCAAAGTGTTAGAGACCTAGTGATATTTATTGACCAAACCACATCTCTCACATTTCATAGGCAGTGGAGCACAAACCTTCGTTAGGTGATGTATTCATAAAGTCTAGTCACCATGATTGTTCTCTAAATCTGGTCTAACTGGACCTTCAAAAGTTGCCCAAGCAAAAGGCTGTGTGCAAGTCTTAATTATTCTCTTACCTATGAGTTATACACAGCTTTTATTTGTCTGTCTCACGGTTGTGAGTCTTTTGGAGTTCAAGAATTCCCTTGAGTAGCTGATATATACTTTCTAATGAAAATTTATATGTCCATAACCGCAAAATTTTTTACACAGAGAATGTATGTATTCCCTGACTTCCTCAGATCTCCAGATTATAAACTTTGGCTCTGAAATTTTGTATAAAAATAGGCTATTTCTGCACTTACAATCCAACTAGAAAAAACAGCAAATCAACTGTTCCAGAGAAGACAGGGTAAAGGATTCACAAATTGATCCACCAAAAAAGAGAAAATCACACATAACACAAAGTGATTCAGGGAGCAAGCCCCATGTGTGTTAGATATTTATTTAAAAATTGGATTAGAGGGTGGGTGTGGTGGCTCTTGTCTATAATTCTAAAGCTTTGGGAGGTCAAGGAAGGAGGTTCAGTTGAGACCAGGAGTTTGAAACCAGTCTGGGAAACATGGCAAGACCCCATTTCTTTTAAAAAACAAATTAATTAGCTGGACGTGGTGGCATGCATCTGTAGCCTTTCGTTTATGTTAGAAGTTTGCATCTTATTACATATATTAATATTTATTTTGCTATAAAACTTTTTATATACTCTTTTAAAACTTTGAAGAAACTGAACTCCCCAGAAAGATGTTTATGTGGTAGCTTTTCACACTCCTGCACCCCTTAGGATGTCCCAGAAAAGTGTGAACTCCTTAAGGAGGAATGGTAGTAAAAAGACCACTAGCTTTGATATCAGAACTGGATTTGAATCTCAGTTCTGCCACTTACTAAGTGGGCCATATTAGGAAGGTAACTTTATGTCTCTGATTCATTCTTTATGAGGCTATGGTAAAGAATAAATGAGACAGCATGTGTAAGACTCCCAATAACTATCAGCCATACAGTAGATACTCAATAAATGATTATTATCTATTATCATTAGCCTGCAGTCACCTCTTTCTTCTCTACTACTATTATAAGACTAATCAGTACGATGCCTGGTATATAGTAGATGCTCAATAAATGACAGTCATAAACCCTTGAAATCCTTCATCCCGTGATGACTTCTCAATCTTCATTTTACTTGACCTGTCTGCAGCATTAGTGAAAGATAATCACTCTCTCTTTCTTAAAGCGCATTCTTCTCTTGACTTCCAGGGTATAACACTCTTGCTTTTCCTCTTTATCACTAGCTTTTCCTATGCATTTTCTATTCTTGGTTCCTCCTCCTCTCTTTGACCTTTAAACAATGGAATGACCCAAGGCTTAGTCTATGCCCCTCTATTCTTTTCTAACTGTATATCTCTCATGAAGATCTGACCTTGTCTCATCAAGTTAAATACAGTAAAGACATTCTTCTTCAAAGGTTAACTTGTTTCAGTTTCCTTGTCCTTTGTTCCCTGCTTTCAAGGCCAGACTCCCTTACTCTCTGTGTTCCCTTGCCCAGGGAAACAACCTTCCTCTCAGTCTTTATCTATAGAGCCCACATTCCACATCTGCTACTTACTCTGTAAATTACCTCCTCCAACTGCAACGGCCCCCTGACCAAACCCCCTCCACCCTCCCTACCCCTGCCAAAACTGTCTTCTTGCCAGTGTAACTGCATCCCTGTATGTCTCAGGTTAGCCAACTGGGTTCAGTTTAGATTGTGTGGTCCAACTCTAGCCAATGGAGACTGCACACAGCAGTAGGAGTGCAATGTTTTAGGGATGAATCTGCTGCTTTCCTTTGTTGGATGTGCTGTCATGGTGACCAAACTAATGAGCAGCACCCTTCTGCAGAAGTAAACTTTGCCTTGCTGAGAAATCAACTATCAGAATGTCATTTCATTTGCAACTTCAAGCATTATTTCTAACACATCATGATAGACAGATTAGATGAATTATATAGATAAGTAGATAGATCTATAAAATAGGTATTTCCAACTGACTACTTGATATATGTAGATATATAAATGTATATGCATAAATAGGCATTTCTGACTGCCTACTTGATCTTTCCACTTGGATAATCAAAAGTCATCTCAAACTTAATATGTACCAAACAGTGCTCCTGATGTTTCCTCCTCCCACTCTCCAAAACTGTTTCCCTTACAGTCTTTCCCATCTCAATAAATGGCAACTCTATCTTTCTTGTGGCTCAAGCCATAAACCGTGGTGCCATTCATGACTTTTCTCCTTCATTCTATTCTACATTCTATATCTCAGTAAAACATGAGCCTACCTTCACAGCGCATCCAGAATCTGACCACTTCTCACCTTTCCCTCAGCAGCTCCCTGGGCTTAGCCCCCATTATCTCTCACCTAAAATATTGCAGGAGCTCCATCTCTTTTATCTGTGTTCCACTGTCTATTGTTACATAACAATGCAGCCCAACACATAGCATAAAACAATGATTTTATTATGCTCATGGATTCTGCTGGTCAGAAATTCAGAAAAGGCACAGTGAGGACAGCTCTCCCCTGCTCCATGGTGTCTAGGGCCTCTGCTAGGATGACTCAACTGGCCAGGCTGGAGTAGTTGGGCCAGGAGGGTCCACTTTCCAGACTGCCTCCTCAGTGTCATGCCTGTCACCTGGGCTGGGAAGGCCAAAGGATGAGACAAGCCAGGACTGTGGACTGGATCAAAGCAGCCATAAACAAGCCCACCAGGTTCAAGGGGAGGGGACTAGCCTGTCTCTTAATGGGAAGAGTAGCAAATAATTCATGAGCATGTTTTAAAAACCACCATGTCCTGTTTCCACCCTCCCCTCCACCACAATCCACTAGACTTTCTCAGTACAGCAGACAGTGCTCGTGCTGAAATAAAATCCAGAGACGTCATTCTTCTGCCCAAATCCTTCCCATGGCTACCATTTCACTCACAGCAAAAAACAAAATACTTACTATGACCATAAGGCCCCACAGCCTGGCCAGATCATCTGTGACTCATATTCTGCTACTTTCCCTGAGCTCCCTCTGTCCCAGCTGCACAGCCTCCTCACTGTTCCTGGAGTCAGCCACCCATGGTGTCCTCCCCCCTGCAACATTTGCATTTGCACTCCTCATTCCCCATCCCGGAACATCCTTTCCCCAGACATCCACAGGGCTCACCCTTCTCCCACTTGAAGTCTTCACTCACATAGCACCTTCTCTGTGGGACTCAGGCTCACGATGCTTTCTAAAATTGCAAACTACCACCCCCACTTCCTAGCCCCTTTCCTACTTAATTGCTCTCTTTAGCATTTAAAAACATCTGTGCACATGCACACACACACACACACACAGAGTCACACATATACCTACACACATAAGCACACATGCATGCACACATTAATTTATTTCCTATCTGTTGCCTGCCTCCACTTTTAGACTGTGAGGGGTCCACCTGGGCAGGAATTCCTATCTTGTTCACTGCCAAATCCCTAGTACCTAGACCATAGCCTGTATGTAATAGGAGCTCAATAATATTTATGGAATGAATAAAGACTACCTATTTTTACTAATCTGTTCTTTGCAAGAACTCCCATTTCACATGCCTAGATCTCTAAAAGACTAAGAAAGCTCTGCTCATATGATCTGCAGACTTCTCTGTAAACTTCAAAGTGTATAACCTCTTATTAATTAATTCACAGGTTTCCTAAGCTTTGTTGGACAGCATGGCTACTATTTACTACCACCTTTTTAAAAATCACGAAATCACTAGATTACTTTGGTGACCAGGTAGCAATATGCTTCTGTATTGCTATCCAGAGGTGATATACTCCAAGCTTGGAGGTATGGAGCATGCTTTAAGCAGTGGAACTTTTTGAAGAAAATGAAAATAGAAATGAAATATTATTAATTCATCTCAATCGTTCCTGCTGCATCTTAGCAGGAGATGAAGTATGCATGGATTTGAGGGAAAATGACTAATCTCACAAGGTGTGTAGGGCTGTCAACAGCTTCTAATAAAATTCTGCATTCTCAGAGTCGAGTGTCCAAGAAAGTAAATGAGATCTGTTTTCCCATGAATGACCCACATATGAGATGACTTTTAAAACTTTTATTTGGCTGGGCGCGCTGGCTCAAGCCTGTAATCCCAGCACTTTGGGAGGCCGAGGCGGGTGGATCACGAGGTCAGGAGATCAAGACCATCCTGGCTAACATGGTGAAACCCCGTCTCTACTAAAAAATACAAAAAACTAGCCGGGCGTGGTGGCGGGCGCCTGTAGTCCCAGCTACTCAGGAGGCTGAGGCAGGAGAATGGCATAAACCCGGGACGCGGAGCTTGCAGTGAGCTGAGATCCAGCCACTGCACTCCAGCCTGGGCAACAGACAGAGACTCCGAATCAAAAAGAAAAGAAAAAAAAAAACCTTTTATTTAACAAACTTTTACATTGCACTACATGCTAAGAACTTCACTAACTTTACTAACTTAGTTGACCCTCACAACAACCATGTGAGGTTGATACTGTTACTATCGTCATTTTCTAGATGAGTAAACTTAGTCATGCAAAAGTTAACTAAACTTGGCCTGAGATCAAACATATAGTTAGCTGCAATCTAGTCACAGGACCTGTACTTTTATCACTAGATGAAATGCCCTTTCCTCCACCTTTTTATTGTAAACATTTGCCCATTTATAGAAAACCTTATATAATTCTAAATAAATATTCGTATATCTACTACCTAGATTCTACAGTTAGCATTTTGCTATAGGTTTACTACATATCTACCTATCTATCCATCAATCCATATGTTTTATGCATCTCAAATGAAGTTGTAGAATAAATACACTTCACTTCTAAACCCTTCAGCATGCATACCATTAACTTCAATATTTTTCTATAGGTTTTTTTTCTTTTGAGGTAAAATTTACATACAATGGAATGCACAAATCTGAAGTATATCATTCAATGAGTTTTGACCTACATTGGCTCTTGATTACTTTTTTGGAGAAAGTTTCCTAATATAGTTTTGACTGTGAAAAGATGAACTAAAACTGCTCACTTAAAATTAAAGAGTTTAATCTCTGTAGAAGAGAACTGGCTAATGTGTAAATCATCATCTAATGAAGTAAAGGAAGAGCTCACCAGAAGGCTGTCTGCTAGAGAAATTCTCCTGCTACACACTCATAATTCCACAGGGATCAGGAGCTATTTTCCTTTTCGTCTTTAGTATAATCTCTCTAGCAGGAAAGGAACTTAGTTCAGTAATCTTTACAATTCCACTCCATCCCCTGTCTTCTTGAACACATGAGGAAAGCAAAGACCAGGAATTATAATAGTTTGATGATCCTTAAAATAATGTCTGCTATTACAAATTTCTTTAGCATCAATTTCAAAATTGATATTGTGAAATTGTATTTGTCTCATGTCACAAGCAAAGGCACTCCTTTCCTATTGCCCAAAATAAGAGCCACATGTAGAAAACTTCCTTTTCTGCATGTCACAGATCACCATGTCAGAGAAAATAATTATTAGAGGTAAATAATTGCTACTATACATAAGGACACTACTATATGTTCACCCTTTTTTAAATATTGTCAACCCTTGCAATAGACTTTCAAATTTCACATATAAGGAACCAGAGTTTGAAGAAATCAGATGATCATCCACACAGCTGGCAGGTAGTGAAAGCAGGATCTTCTGACTCCTAATATCACGTAACCTCACCCTACACCCCTATCACCCTAGTAACCTGCATCATTACATAAAACTTGGAAACAGGGCCTCACTTTCACACTTCCTGGGCTTGAATCCCAGCTTCACGGTGGTGTGACCTTGCATAAACAGTTTAATCTCTCTGTGCCTCAGTTTTTTCGCCTGGTAAATGAGGTTAATAGTAGTGCCTACCCTATTGGGTGGTGGTGAGAAATAAATAAGATAACGCATGCAAAGCCTTAGAACAGTGTAGGCACCAGAGGAAATTCTCTATAAATATGCACTATTACTAATATTGACCCTTGTAAGAATCTGCCTTATGTCCCTCTCTGCCCTTTCTTTGGTGAAACAGTGCCAGAATATGACAAGAGGTTGCATATTGATTGGCCTGCAGAAACCTCTTTTTAAAAGTTTTATTTGAGGTTCAGGGGTACATGTGCAGGCCTGTTATATAGGTAAACTTGTGTCACAGGGGTTTTTTGTGCTTACTATTTCATCATCCAGGGACTAAGTCTAGCACACATTAGTTACTTTTCCAGATCTTCTCCCTCCTCCCACCCTCCACCCTCCATTAGGTTCCAATGTGTGTTGTTCCTCTCTACCTGTCCATGTGTTCTAGTCATTTAGCTTCCACTTCTGAGAACATATAGTATTTGGTTTTGTCTTCCTGCATTAGTTTGCTAAGGATGATGGCCTCCACCTCCATCCCTGCTCCTGGAAAGGACACACACTCATTCTTTTTTATGGCTTCATAGTGTTCCATGGCGTATATGTAATACATTTTCTTTATCCAATTTGTCATTGATAAGGATTTAGGTTGATTCCATGTCTTTGCTATTGTGAATAGTACTAAAATGAACATATGTGTGCATGTGTCTTTATGGTAGAACAACTTATATTCCTTTGGGCATGTACCTGGTAATGGGATTGCTGGGTTGAGTGGTAGTTCTGTTTTTAACTCTTTGAGGAATCGTTGTACTGTCATCCACAATGGTTAAACTAATTTACACTTCCACCAACAGTGTATAAGTGTTCCCTTTTTTTTGCAACCTTCCCAGCATCTGTTATTTCTCAGCTTTTTAGTAATAACCATTCTGACTGGTGTGAGATGGTATGTCATTTTGGTTTTGATTTGCATTTCTCTAATCAGTGATATTGAGGTTTTTTCATAAGCTTTTTGGCCACATGTATGTCTTCTTTTGAGAAGTGTCTGTTCATGTCCTTAGCCTGCAGAAACCTTTAACACACAGTGACAGAAATATACTTGAATAAAACACCAATACGTCTTCAAATAAAAACAAACTGAACAGTAGAGTATAATAATATTAAGAAATTAAGGTTAGGTGTGAACAAAGTGCAGTGTTGAAACTCGGATGACCATAGCAGACCCTGCTGGTGCCATATCCACTTCTACTCTTGGTGGTTACCATTTCCATGTGCATAGCCTCATCTCCAATGGCCAATTCCCATGCCCTTTTTCTGAGAACTTTCTGAAAAACTGTTATGTGTCAGACACTGTTCTAGGAACTAGAGCCTGTTCTTCCCTTATGGGCACCAGGCCAAAAGTACCAGATAATCAACACCCCCTGGAAGCAGTGCTCAACATTTGACTGATGGGAGCTGGATGATAAATACCCCAGCAGCTTCACCCTTCAAGAAAGATAATTGTTAGGTGTGTTCTACACTGTCTCCTGCAGACCCCAGTGGAAGTGAGCTCCAGCTTCCCACACTGGTAACTGCCTTAAGAGCACACCATTCGTTGGTTTCCTTCCCTTTTCTGGCTCATCTCTCCTCCTCTAACAGTGCTTCCTGGGATAACCTTCCAAATAAACAGCTTGTATTTGAATCTTTTATACAGGTTTGCTCCTGGAGAACCCAAAATTAAGACAGTTATTTTTATAAAACATGGCCAATTTTTACCCTTTTAACCTTCAGCATCAACTATACTGATCCTTATGTCTGTACATCCCTTTCACATCCAGGATCTCATTGTACCCTCAGTGGTCCAGAAGTGATCCAATGCTGTGAAGTAGATAGAACAAATGCTACTGACCTGTTTTAGAATGAGAAAATGGGGCTCAGAAAAGTGAGATCAAAACCACATGGATAATAGGGACAGAGCTGGATAATATTATAATGCCAGACATGCCGACTCGACATTCAGGAATGCCTCCAAGGACTGGGTGCAGCAGACACCTGTCAAACCCTCATTCAGTGCATACAACTTCCCTTCATAAGAACAGGAAGGAAGGAAAAAAAATCAGAGCCTCTGTTCTTCAGTAATTTATTTCAGAACACACATACACACGCACACGCAAAAGTGCCAATTTGGTTATTAAACTGCTCAGAGGAACAGCTTTGGGAATCACTCTTACAAAAATTTTTAAAATCCATGTGATTCTAAAAGCCTCAAAGAATAATGCTGATTTCTACCTAAGACTTTTATAGGTAGGCAGCAAAGTGATTTTACATGGCATATCAAATAGCAAAATTTTCTACAAATCTCCCTTAAAAAATTATTTACCTTTGCCATCACGTCTTTATGTTTTATATTTCTTAGAATTACCTTCTTTTGAGTCTTTGACCAGCCTCAGCTCTATTCTTAAAAACCTGACATTATGAATGCTTACTTCTAGACCCAAGGGAACACGAGTCAATTCACTCCTTGTTTCCTTTGTTGAGTTTGCCCAAGGCAGTGGCATTGATGACATGGTTGGAACTCTTGGGTTCTTGCAACATTACATGTTTTTCAACCACCTACTTTGATAATTAGTCCTAAGGAAACTTGGCTCCAGAACTTCTTACATATTAGAATAATAATGGCAGAACGGATCTCAGATCTCAGAGAACCATATTATGTGATTTTTTTAAGATCTTAGTAATACATTTCTCAGTAGGACCAGAAGTTTCTGTTCACAAAGTGTGAAAGCTCAGAGGGCTGATGTCTGGTGATTCAGCCCAGTAGAATCAGACTTCAGAATTTTATAGACCTGTGATTTTTTTAGGTGAATTATATTGTACCAAAGTTTTTATTCTGCCATGATTCAAAAGATCCAGTAACCCCTTATCCACTATCACTATCGTGCATAAATTCACCCTAAAAGATATTAAGGACATGATGTCTAATTAAGAGACAGTCCCTAGAAAGATATCCACATGTGTATATATTTATAAGCATCATATACTTTTATATTACACATATATATCAACATTTTACCATACATCAGTGAAAATTTTAGTATGTGTCTTTAAAGTGTTATAGACTAGTATTTAGGAATTATTAGACTAACAAAACAAGTAGATACAAGATAAGAATGGGCTATTCTTCTCTACTGGTTTTGCATTGTGTTAAAACCGGGATCAAAGCCAACAACAGTAACTAGCTTCCACTTCCTTTAAAGCTGAATTATTTATGCTTTGTCCTCTCATGAGAGTGTGATATTCAGACCTGGAACACAGCCTTGGGACACTCATATCCTTTATTGCTGAAGAAGCTATTTGGCTATTATTTTAAAATAGGAAGCAACAGAGACTCAAACAGGTGTAGTCACTTGCCCAACATCTCAATAGGGCCAATCTAGGGCAAGACATGCCTGTGCCCTTTGCCTCTACACTACACTGCCTTACACATTACAAAACCAAACACAAACTCCGTGGTAGCCGCTGACATTAACACTATTTGCCCACCCATGCAAATGATTTGGGGCACCTGGAGATGTCCCACAGCTGAAGTACATCTTGGGTTAGTTTGTTAGCTTATGACAGGAGGAGCTGGCCTTTTCTTTAAGAACCCATCCTTTCCCACTGGTTCATTCTTAGCAAGACAACTGAATCACGTCCCTACAGACTGAGTATAGTACTCAGAAATAGAAGTATTCCACAAGGTGACCTGAGAAAATGATTCAATCGTTGAATTACACAAGTCACAGGCATCAGTTTGCTTTTGTTAAGCGTAATGTCAATCTTAATATTCTGGTCAGATGACTTATGCTTTTCATCCATTCATTCCCTTTGACTCAGGAGCTATGATGGCTAAAACATGCCTGGTTATACAAAGCTGGTTGATTCAGGAGTACGGGTAGCCAAGATTAGCCTTGCTCTGGGAGAGGTTATTTTTTCCTATATTATGTGGCACTTGATGAAAATAATTAATCAGATAATTACAATTATGATCATGGATATTATTAGACTTTTTGGAATCAAATGAATAAATTGTTGTGGTGTCATTTTCTTAGCGAATTAGTTGTTTGGAGACAATATACTTATTTTTCATGGAAGCAAAAGGCTTTCATGGAAAGTGAAATAACATGTGCTGCTTTCAGTGCAAACAAAAGATTTCAGCCAGGGAATCTGTGTATTTCAACTAAGTGTAATCTGTAAGGATACATTCTGTCTTCAAAGGAAACCAAAAGATGAACCAGGTTATATGGGGTGACAGGCAGGGAAGCAAACAGAATAGGTATGTGCAACCACACAGCAATTCCTAATAAACACACAGAGAAGAGAACAGCCACTGAATCCTTGGCAAGTTTCTCTCTTTCTAGGTCAGAGAGCTTTCTGCTTCTACATGTGGCTGAATAGCAGTCCCTGTTTGGTCTAGCATCAGGGGACAGGAAGTTTTGGGTGGGACCTAGGTATAGCAGCTCAGCAAAGAGGTGCAAGAAGAAATTGGTTTGTTTTGATTCAAAAAGAAAAACCGTGGTTTGTAATCCAAGTTCAGTCCACTGAACTCAGCCAAATGACTGTCAACCACATTGCATGTGCCTCCAGGAGCCCCACCCTTATAATAACTCATCCATGAGCCACTGGCTGCCCCTACCGTGAAGAAATGCCACAGGGCACACCACACTGTGATATCAAAACACACCCCTGTTGGTTCATTCCTGTGCAATTTAGGAGACTATCCTTTCAAATTTTGGTCAGAGACTCGAAATTCCAGAACCAACTGAGTAAGTTGGCCTCAACAAATTTTCTTCCACCATGAATATAAAAGAGATTTTTAAATGACTAACCACAAATCACTGTGAATCACTGAATATGGGAGCTCCCTGGAGATCTGTTTACCACATCATATTCCAATGTTACTTTCAAGAACCATGCCTGATCAGGTTACCATTTGTTTAAACTCATCAGTAGCTTTCCATGTTAAGATCAAAGCTGTAATCCTATCGCAATTTACCAGCCCTGCATCACCTCCCCAGCCTATTCATTCTTATATTTGTTCTTTCATTCATTAAATATTTATCGGACCCTTGTTACATGTCAGACACTGTTCTAGGAACTGGGGTGCTACTAGCAATGTACTAAGTGAATGGGGGTCCTCCTCCTGGAACTGACATTCAGCCATGCCTGCCCCTCACTATCCATGAGCTACCCCTACCCCACACCCTCCTTGCCTTTCCTCAAGCACTTCCTTCTGCCTGGAAGACTTTATTCCTGGTAAACTCCTGCTGATTCTTCAGATTTTATTTAAAACTTCATTTTCTTTGAGAAGGACCTTCTCTTTTTCTGAACTAGGTCAGATCCCATCCTATAACCACTGTACAGCACTCTTGATTACTTATAATTTCCCTTTTTCTAAGTATTGTTCATCTGTATTTCCTTCCAGACCAAGGGTTGGCAGTCTTTTTCTGTAAAGAGATAGATAGTAAATATTTTCAACTCTGTAAGCCATTCAGTCTCTGTTACAACTACTCAGCTCTGCCACTGTAGCAGAAATGCAGCCATAGACAATATATAAACAAATGGATATAGCTGTGTTTCAATAAAACTTTATTACAAAATTAGGCTGTGGACCATAATTTGCCAATTTCTAAACAATAGAACTTCCTATGATGATGGAAATGCTCTATAAATGTCCCATCCAGTAAGGTAGCCACCAACTACATGAGAATATTGAGCACTTGAAATGTGGCTAGTGCAATTGAAGATATAAATCTCTAAGTTTATTTAATTTTAACTATTGAAGTTTAAATCTAACTAGAAACATATGGCTAGCAACAATTGTATTGAACAGCCAGATCTAAACTGTGAGAGCAGGGCCTCTGACCCTCTTGCTCACACCATTTCACCTGAACCTAGCACACTAGCTGGCACAGAGTAGGTGCTCAATATATAACTCTGGAATGAATGAATGAACAGATGTATAAATATGTATAAATCAACTGCTATGGCACTTGATTAGACTTCTTGCTCTCTAGTCTTAAAAGGTTCTATTTTGTTCTGTTTTCACATTGTTTCTTTCCACTAGCCCATGACCCCCATGAGGGTGGGTGCTGTAAGACACTACCCAAGTGATCTTTCCCATGCCCAACACAGGTACATGCACAAGGAAGTCAGGCTTTGCACAGTGTTTGCAGCTACTAGTATTCACCTGAGAAGGGAAAAGACTAAGTTCCATGGCTACTCCATTTCTGAAATATGTTCCAGTTGGTCATGTCTCAAAGATCTAACTTTTATTTTTCTTTCGGGCTTCAACCCTGGTATGTGGATTTGAGAGGATCAACTTAGTCCTGTCTTTTCCTGCTTTATAACCTTAGGCAAGTTGCTTAATGTCCTTGTGTCTCTCTTATTAAGTGAAGATAATTCTAATTCCATTACAGTGATCCACCACCTACTTCTTTGGAATAGCATGTAAGTAAATAAGAGCATGTCCATAAAAGCTTTAGAGCACCTTAGAGATAAGCATTGTTCTCACATGGCATATTATAATAGGTCAAGAAGGTGGTAGTTATTCTCAGAGATATCAAACCAATAGTGCATTGTTTTCTCTGATTTATCAGAATAACTTAATAAAAGCTCTGTGTTCCTCAAGTGAGCCAGCCAGTTATGAATAAGATCAGAATAATACAGTCATTGCAGGATGGTGAAGGATAGCCACTTAGCTCTAAAGCTGAAGTAAGTCCAATTACTTAGAGCCTCCAACCTAGCTGTCATTCCAAGTGGGGTCCAGTTTACCAATATTTCTGCCCTGCATTTCTTCTGCAGTTCTTGATAGGGGACCATCTCAATGAAAGCACACCTTTCTTTCACAACTACCTGAAAGACAAAATCTGGCTTACCCTGCTATCAAAGGCTTTCCATTATTCAATTCCAGTGGACTCTCTACAGTTTATCACCAAATATATACCATTCAAGGTCCAGCCAGAGGCCCATGCAAGGCTGTGTTCCCTCATTTCCACCCACCAATGGGTGCCCACACTGGTCCTCCTATCCTGGAAGGTCTTTACCATCTCTCTCAACTTTCCCAGTCTTGGCTCTCCCTCATTCACTCATTTCTTCAGCAGATATTCACTCAACACTCTGCTTGGGACTCACCTTAGACCCCTCCATGCAATCCTGCCTTTTGTGGGAATCCTTCATCCTTCATTCACCACTCTGGCTGCACCTTGCTGAAGCCTTGGACCTCCTTAGATCCTCCCTGACTTGTTGGCTGACTTCTCAGGTGGTGAATGGGAAACTCAAGATGATGGGAAATTAAATTAACCTCTTATGAACTGACCTGATTAATAAATAGAAAGAAAGGGCTGGAGTAGCTAATAAAGGAAAACTTGACCCCTCACAGTTTCCATATTTGTAACTTATCACTCTCTTTGACTTCTGGGGTAAGTGAAGCCTAACACTTACAAAAACATGCTCAATCAATCAAGAACTAAGACTTGAGTCTTCTACAGAGTTAATTTTATACTTAAACTTCCTCAGACCTTGATTTGAATTTTGATCAGACCAGGGGTTTCCTAATACAGACGTTTCCTTGAGGAGGTAACTCAGTTCTCAGACTTCTACCAAACCCTTCTAAGCAAAGGTTAGAAATGAAAGAATTTAACAATATTCTTATAGTATGTATGTATTAAGGTAACACTAGGTGTCATAATACATAAGCCACCAAATCCCAATGGCATAACCCAAGAGAAATTTATTTCTATTCATAATAAATCTAATTGGTAGTGATAAGAAGTAGGGTTGGGAGGTGGTAAGGACTCTGTTCCTCATATTTCTTCAGAAAACTAGGCTAACAAAGGTTCTGGAATCTTTAGTGTGTAGCTTCTAAGGTCATCTTGGCCATCAACAATCAGATGGCAACAGGGAAGAGAGACTTTTATGAGTCAGGCACGAAGTAACACACTTTGCTTCTACTCACTTCACATTGATCAGAACTCAGTCATATGGCCACACTTATCTTCAAGGGATGTCGGAAATGTAGCCTAGCTGTGAGGAGGAGAGGTAAATGGGTTTGGTGAATAGCCAGTCTTTGTCACACCAGACAATAGTGTTGAAATATTTAAAAGATAATAAGATATAATGGAAGCTATTATTTTTGCAAGTGATCTTTTATTTTCTGTTCTTTCATTAATGAACAGAAAATATTTATTAAGTGACTTGCCTATTAAAAAATTTTTTAAATATTATTGTAATACAAGGTGGTAAGTGTAATGATGGTGTTACGCAGTGAGAACATCCAGCCTGGATCTTTTTAGGAAGTGAAACCACAGCTGTGTCTTAAGGCAGGCAAAGAGTGTCTGTATGTGAGGTGGAGATGAGGGAGAGGTGAAAGGTGAGAACAGTTAGGAAGAAATAGAAGAAACTGAAGAAATTACTGAAAAGTGACAGTATGAAAAAAGTGTAGGAAGGAATAAAAAGCAGGGTGTGAAGTGAAAGCCATTTGATACTGCATAGGCAACATATGGAAGGTGGAACATCAGAGATCAGGCAGATTATTGTCTTCTGTGCTAAATAACTAAGCTCTATACTGAAAACCAACACTTCCCAAAGAGAGTTTTTGTCATGATGTAGGTACATTCGTATGAAAGGTTAAAAAAATGTATTTGATATATGCGCTGAGTTTCCCAAGTTAAATGGTTTTTCACTTCAGTATTGCTCACAGCACTTAATAAGTTGATTAAATCAGCAAGTATTTATCCCACATCATATTTGAGGCCATGTGCAGACACTGGGGACACAGTGAGGAATAAGAAAGATATTTCCACTGACTGCTACATCCTAGCTTTTGATATGAAAATCGCCAGCATAGGACAAAGGTACATATTTTTTTTCCCACAACTCTTTTGGTTGATGGCCATCTCTAGGGAGAACTTTGAAACTGCTGTTATGAATAAATGCAAAAGAAATGGAGATGTAATGACTGGCAAAGAATTTAGAATAGTCCTCCTAAAGCAGTTCAGTGAAACACAAGAATAAACAGATTAAAAACTGAATGAAATTTAGAAAACATACTCAAACAAAATGAGAAGTTTAAAAAAAAGCAGGGGGACATTAAAATAAAGAAATTCTAGAAGTGAAGAACACCACAACTATACTGAAAACTTCAAGAGAAAGCTTCAACAACAGGTTCAATGAAGCAAAAGAAAGAATCAGTGAGCTTGAATTGAAAACATTTGAAATTTTCCAGTTAGAGGAGAAAAGAGAATTAAAAATAATAAAGACCACAAGAATTACAGGACACCATCACGGGGTCTAACTTTTGCATGATAAGGGTTCCTGAGGAAGAAAGGAAAGGAAAAAAGCCAGAAATTATATTTGCAGAGAGTGGCTGAAAACATCTAGATCTGGGGAAAGATGCCAACAGATATAAGAAGTAAGAGACCTTCAATAAAATTTGACCCAATGAGAAACTTTACCATCACACATAAAATTAAACTACCTCAAATCAAGAATGAAATAGTGTATCATTTGTGTTAGCTGTACATGTAAATACATACTTTTTGTTATTCACCAAAAAAATGCTGTTATAAATGATGGTTTGATGTTAGAGCTAGAGAAAGAGTTGTCTAGCCCCTGCAGAGTTGAGGAGTCGAAATCAAATAAACAGATCATCCAGAAGGTGATTGCAGTGGTCCAGGAGAAAGGTGATGGGTAACTATCCTGATGTTCTCAATTCTATCTTGGGGATCTTTCTCTCTATTCATTGCTACTGTGCCTATCCTTCCACTCCTCAACCGTCAAGAATTTGATCAATTCTTCCCTCATTCGTGAAACCTCCACTGCCTTTTCCAGCCAGTGTTAGCTTCATCTTCCTCCCAGTTCTCACAGCTGTTCCCTGAACATCTCTCTATGTACCATTTGTCAGCTTTCAGTCTCTCTGTGGACATTTCCTGTCTTCTGACACAACAATTGGTAACATGGGCACTCAATGAGACTTGGTTTAGTGTTGAACTGGTAAGAAAATAATGACAATAACAAAATATTACAAATAGATTTGGTGCTGGAGTTTTGATGCTGTTGAAAAAGTCAATTTTACTACAAGTTGTCCTAAATATTAGTAGATTTCAGTGGCCTGAACAACTTGAGTTGACTGAGCAACTAGATTTCTTCTACTCCAGCTATCCTACTTGGTTCTGCTAAATAGGAGCTTTCTTGGAGCTTGGGTTTTATCATGCGAAACATTGTTTTATTACAGAGTCTGCTAATAAACTGCCAACAGGTCAATGATTAATTACACCAGGTGCCTTCAGAAAAAAAATAAAATTATCAGAAGGTGCTGTGTTCAAATAAATTTGTCAACCAATAAACTGCCAGTGGGTCAATGATTAATTGCACCTGGTGCCTTCCAAAACAAAAGTAAAATTATCAGGAAGGTGCTGTGTCCAAATAGATTTATCATATATGACATATATACATGTAGAATCAAGTGACACACTCTAAACAGAAGCAACTCTCCTATTTGTAAACAAATGATCTGGGCCGAGACTTAAGTTTTATAAAGCATTTCTAAACATTTGTATTTATAAAACACATGTCATAAAGCTGTTGTCAAAATACTCATTTCTTAAAATCCCCAGGCAATTTAGGGAAATGAATTCACCCTAATTAAGTAAGGCAAATTAAGTTGTATTATATGCCCTTCCAAGTAAGGTAGAACTGTACTCTCATCACTCTTGTATCATTCCATTTTCATCATCTTTGGTGCTATATCACTTGTATAACTTCAGTCATAGCTAATTGACATTCCAAAGTATTCAGAAGAGAAATAAATGGCAGCTTTGAAATCAATCAGACACTCAAATGGTTGAGACTAAAAGCAAAGTTTTCTACTGAGGAAAGAACTGAATTTTACCCATCATTAGGTGATGATTTAAAAAAAAAAAAACACATGCTAGAAGTGCATAATCTATACAGTTGACCCTTGAATAACACAAGTTTGAACTGTTAGGATCTACTTATACACTGATTTTTTTTTCAATAAAAATTACACTGAGTGCGCCTCTCCTTCCTCTCCTTCCACCTCATCCACCTCTTTCATCTCTGCCACCCCTGAGATAGCAAGACCAACCTCTTCTCTTCCTCCTCCTCCTCCTCAGCCTACTTAGTGTGAAGTCAGTGAGGATTAAGAACTTTATGATGATCTACTTCCACTTAATGAACAGAAAATACAAGTCCTCTCCCTTATGATTTTCTTAATAACATATTTTTCTCTAGCTTACTTTATAAGAATATACTATATAATACATATAACATACAAAATATGTGATAATCTACTATTCTTCAGTAAGGCTTCCCATCAACAGTAGGCTTTTAACAGTAGCAGTTAAGTTTTTGGAAAGTTAAAAGTTACACATGGATTTTTGACTGCACAGAAGGTCAGCACCCTTAACCCCCATGTTGTTCAAGGGTCAAGGGTACTACCAATCAGGTTAGGGCATTCATTAACCAATCAGAGTGGATATGGGACATAAACAACTGAGATGAAGATATCAGTGTGTACTAGATAGCCATTAGTCCTGCCCTCTCCACTGAGACTCATCAGTTTGTCTCATATTTAGTTTACAAGTTTTGTTACTCTGATGGGAACTGACTGATGGATCCTTTCTGCTGCAAGTAATGGAAGCCTCAAATGTGGGTAGATTAAAATGAGGCTTTTGTCATTCTCTCATAGCAAGTCTAGTATTGGGTAGTCCTTGGTTTTGTTGATTCAGTAACTCAACAATGTAATTGAAAACCAGTATTTTCCATCTCTTCATCCTGCCATATTTTGTGCATAAAAAAAAAAAAATACCTTCCCCTTATGGCCACAGGAAGGTTGCTGTAATTCTGGAAATCCCAATCAGACACAACAATGTCTGGAGAAAAACAGAGACATTTTCCTTTTTTTTTCCCAACTATTTTTATTCTTACGTAAAGCCTTTCTCAGAAGTCACCCAATGGACTTTCCCTCACTTCCCATTGGCCAAGACTAGTCTTCATGCCCGTGTCTAAACCAGTCACTGGCAAGACTACTATGGCTATCTTGGACCAATTATGCTTTATCCCCTGAGGCTAGAGAAAGGTCTCCTTCAACTGAACATCAAGGCTCTTCTTACAACAAATGAAGAATATGACCTTAAGGTAGGCAATCAACAGTGCATCACATAACAAACCCGGCCAGATTATCTGTTTGAACGGAGAATTTGTGGTCTTGTAAAGCCACACTTGCACTCAAGTCTCAGTGTTAATGCTCACGAAACCCAAATTGAGCCCCATTTTTATGTTTCATTTCTTCTGTAGTAATAACAGTTGGACCACAGGGCTTGTTCAGAGCCTGAGGGAGAAGTGCTCCTATATAACTATGAATGAAGTGTGATTCTTCTACAGTCTTTGAAGGCTCTTCTCCTACAATAGGACACGCCTTCAGGTTATCAAGAATAAAATGAGTCTTAGAGATGCAGAAAGTATTTATCCTTGAAATATTTTAGATGGGTGGATTAATCAGGATCAAAAATGCTAACTGTTGCAACAGAAAAGCCATAAGTCTCACTAGCTTAACAATGAGTTTTATTCTTCAAACATGTAAAGTTCATTGAATATCAGGGACCACTTTCACCTTGTAGCTTTTCCATCTGGATCTGGTGGTTTGCAAGATTCAATGGTAGAGGAAGAGAGAGATGGATGAGGCATACCAGATCCTGACTCCCTCAGCCCAGAAGTGACACATGCCATTTCCACTCAGAGTCCATCAGCCAGAATGAGTCATGTGGCCTACCATAATGGCAAGAAAGGCTAGGAAATACAGAGAAA
>NW_016803211.1:2632005-2664907 GCF_001698545.2 Rhinopithecus bieti
TATATATATATATACGTATATCTTCATTATTAGCTGTATTCTGTCTGCCACATGGTGTGTAAAAATCATTTCACCATTGATATATTATTGGTCTGCTGTTTTCTTTTCCTGTGATGTCTTTGTATAATTTTGGTCACCAGGATAATATAAGGCTCATATAACGCATTCAGAAGTGTTTTTTCCTTCTTAATATTTTAGAAGAATTTGTAAAGAATAGGCATTAATTCTTTAAATGTTTGGTAGAATTCACATCTGGGATTGGACTTTTTCTGTGGGAAGTTTCAAATTATTAATTCAATGTCTTCATTTTTACAGGTCCATTCAGATTTTCTACTTCTTATTGAGTTGGTTTTTTGTATTTTGTGTCTTTCTTAGAGTGTCCATTTCATCTTAATTCTAACATGTTGACATATAATTATTTGTTGCATTCCCTTATAATCAGTGTCACTTCTGTAAGGACAATAGCAATGTCCCTCTTTCCTGTTTTTAGTAATTTGGCTGTTTTCTCTTTTTGCTTGGTCCATCCAAGCAAAGGTTTGTTAATTTTGTTGATTTATTTGAAAAGCCAGCTTATTTCTGCTATCTATTGCATTAATTTCCACTCTAATTTTATGATTGTTTTCTGTTTGCTTTAGCTTTAATTTGTTTTACTTTTTCCATTGTCTTAAAATAAGGTGATAAGTTATTGATTTAGATCTTTCTTTTTAAAATATAGGCATTAGAGCTATAAATGTCCTGTTAATCACTGCTTTAGCTGTATCTAATAAGTTTAGGTATACATGTCTTCATTTTTATTTATCTCAAAGTGTCTTCTAATTTCACTTGATTTCTTCTTTGACTCATTTACTATTTAGGAAATGTTGTTTAATTTCCTCATATTTGTAAATTTTCCCAGTTTTTCTGTTATTGTTTTCTAATTCCATTGTGGTTGGAGAGAACATACTTTGCATAATTTCAAGACTTTAACATTTATTGAGGCTTATTTTATGACTAGCTGCAGAATGTTCCATGTGCGCTTTAGAAAAATGTGTACTTGCTGTTTTGGGGAGAAGTGTTCTATAGATGTCTCTGAAGTCTAGTTGGTTTATACTATTGTTCAAGTCTTCTACTTTCTTGTTGGTCTTCTGCCTAGTTATTTTATTCATTATTGAAAGTAACATATTAAAGACTCTAATATTATTATGAAATTTTCTACTTCTCTCTTTATTTCTATCAGTTTTTACTTTAAACATTTTGGGATGTTGATGGTAGATGTATATATGTTTATTATTGTTACATCTTCCTAATGAATTAACCATTTTATTATTATAAAGTATCTATCTCTCCAGCAACAGTTTTGTTTTAAAATCTATTTTGTCTGATACTATCTTAGCAATTTCAGCTTTCTTATGGGTGTTGTTTTCATGATGTATCTTTTTCCATTCTTTTACTTTTACCTTGTATGCATCTCTGAATCAAAAGTGTATCTGCTCTAGACATGTTACAGTTAGATTTGATTTTGTTTTCATCCAGTTTGACAATCTGCACTTGATTGGATCCTTTCATCCATTCACATCTTCTGTTATAATTGAGATAGTTTCATTTATGTATTTTTGCTTTTTGCCTTCTGTATATCTCATGTCCTTTTGTTTATCCCTTCTTAGTTTAGTGCTTTATTCTGTGTTTTAAGTGAATATTTTCTAGTAGGATTTTTCATTATTTTAATAATTTTTCACTTTTTTGAGTTTTCTTAGTTGCTGTGGGGCTTACCATACCTATGTTAATGTACCAAAATCAACTTCAAATTTATACAAACTTAAATCCAGTGATACATAGAAATGTTACTTCTGTATAGCCTACTTTTCCTTTTATGCTGTTATTGTTATGACATCTATATATTTATAAAATCAACAGTACAATCTTATAAATACTGTGTTGTACAATTTTATGTCTTTTTTAAGAAGCTGGAAAAGAAAGGATGCCAAATATATGTGTATGCATGTTCGTGTGTGTGTGTGTGTGTGTGTGTGTATACATATTGAGAAAGAGTTTGTTAAATCAACTTTCTTATTTCCCTTCCTATTTAACATTTCTGGTTTTATTCATTAGTTGCTGTGGACTCTAATTGCCATGTTGTATAATTTCCTTAATTCAATATAGTTTTGCTTACATCCAATTTCTTTGTGCTGTTTTTGCATAATATATGTCTATATATATAAGTTCGACAATTAATTTATACATATTGTTTTATATAATTTCTTTTAAAATTATGTAATAGTAGTAAAGGGAAGGGAAGAAATGTGTATTTATACTTTTTTTTCTTTTTTTTGATGGAGTCTTGCTCTGACTCCAGGCTGGAGAGCAGTGGTGCAATCTCAGCTCACAGCAACCTCCGCCTCCCAGGTTCAAGCAATTCCCCTGCCTCAGCCTCCCAAGTAGCTGGGACCATAGGCGCACACCACCACACCCTGCTAATACTTTTGTATTTTAGTAGAGACAGGGTTTCACTATGTTGGCCAGAATGGTCTTGATCTCCTGACCTCATGATCCACCTGCCTCAGCCCCCCAAAATGTTAGGATTACAGGCGTGAGCCACTTTTATAATTTCATAATCACCTTCGCCTGTGCCCCCCACTTTTTTTTTGTTTGGACTTGAATTATTGTCTGAAGTCACTTGCTTTCAGTCTGAAGACCTGCCTTTAGTACTTCTTGTAAGGTGGGTCTGCTATTAACAGATTCTCTCAGTTTTTGTTTATCCTGAAATGTCTTTATTTTGCTTTCATTTTTGAAGGCTAGTTTTGCCAACATAAGATTATTGGTTGACTTCTTAAAATACTTCTGCATTTTGAATATGTCATCCCACTGCCTTTTGGCTTCCTTTTTTTCTACTCAGAAGAAAGCTGTTCACCTTATTGGGGTTCATTTTTATGTGATCAGTTGTTTGGCTCTTGCTGCTTTTAAGATTTTCTCTTTGTCTCTAACATTTTTACTATAATATGTCTGATAACAGATCTCTTTGCCTTTATTCAATTGGATATCATTAAGCTTCCATAGGTATGATTAATGTTTTTCATCAAATTTGGGGAGTTTCCAGCCAATACTTATTGAAATGTTTGTTCTGTTCCTTTTTCTCTCCTCTCTTTCTAACACTCATATTGTGTGTATGTTGGTGTACTCAATGGTATCCCACATGTTTCAGAGACCTTGTTCACTTGTCTTCATTTTTTTCCTCTGGCTTTTTGTTTGTTTGTATTTTGTATTGTATAAATTCCCCTTCTCTATCTTAAAGTTTTCTAAATTTTGGTCTTCCAGTTTAAATCTGCTATTGAACCCCTCTAGTAAGTTTTGTTTCTGTTATTACACTTTTCAATTTCAGAATTCCCATTTGGTTCTTTTTATTGTAATTTCTATTCTTTATAAATTTTTCTATTTGATAAGACATTGTCATCATACCTTCTTTTACTCCTTTAACATGGTTTTTTTAGTTCTTCATATATATTTGTAACAGCCATGTGGCAGTATTTACTAAGTCCAACATCTTGGTCCTTCTCATAAGCAATATCTGTTGTTCTTATGTAGACCACATTTTTCTGTTTCTTTACATGACTCATATTTTTGGCCTAAAACTGAACATTTGAAATAAACTGTAGCAACTCTGAATACTAATCACTGCCCAATCCCCCGCCCCCACCAGAGGATTGTCTTTGTTGTGTTGGCTTCTTTTTTAGTGACTTAGATGAGCTATTTTCATAAAGTGTATTTACCTCACAGTGTAAAACCTCTAAGGTTGCCCCTTAGAGAGTGCAGACTTCAGCATGTCGTTGAAATGACAGTGGTTTTAGAAAGCTTCTGTATGACTGTGCCTTTCCCAAATCACTGTGTAAAGCTATCTTCCTCTGTTGGTATCGCTCCCAAAGGTGAGTCTCCACTACTTGCTGCCTGATTGCTCTATTGGTTTTGACAGTGCCCTGGGGCATAAATTGTTTCACAATCTGATGCAATTAAATTCATGATCCTTGGTGTGTTTAGCCTTTGAAGTTTATTCTGATCCTAAGAGGGCTCTTCATAGCTGTCAATTTCCCTGGTTTTCTCTGACTAAACTACCTACATAAAGATTAGCTTGTTGCTTTTACGGAGCTACCAGTCTCTTTTAAAGTGCTTGCCACCAGAATCTCCACTGTTTTCCAGAGCACCCTTTAATCTTGAACTTCCCTACTCTTTGTACCAAATAAAATAAGTTATCTTAGGGAATGCTCTGGAGTTCTCTCTCCCGCTGGACAAAGCCAATGAGTCACTGCTTCAGAGCTAGGGAAAGGATGGTGGCTTTAAGTGGGGCAATACCTTCTGGTTTTCTTGGCTTTCCTCTTCCACCATGGAACCTCTATCCTGCTAATGTGCTGGAGGAAGGGTAATTGGGGCCCCAGTATTCCTAGCATGCCATGTCTGATACAGAGTCTCTACCCTAGGAGTGGGTGTTCATTAGAGGAAACAAACTCTCAACCTCTCAGCCACACTTGCACAGAATTTAGCCTCTGCAAAACAGAACTGAGAGTGATAAGAAAAGATGGTGGCTTGCCCCTCTCAAAGAAATACCATAACCCTTGCCTGAAGCAGGGGACAGGAAGCCTCATCTTCTTGGCCACCTGATCAAAGTAGAATGTTTTTACTTGCTGAACTGGGAGGTAAAGGGAGAGAGTAGGTCAATGCCACAGACTCTCAGTGTTCTTTTTTGATATTTAGTGTATTTCCTTAAATCAATATTTCTTCATTTGCTATATGCCCTTAAGACAATGTCCAAATACTTTAAAAATTTATATTTTTATAATTTTACCAGTCGTGCTTTATTTCTACTGTGAAGGTGATCTCTGAAGCTCTTTATGCCACCAGCAGGGAAATGATTTACCTTCCATAGATTTTTAACCAGCTTCCATGTTTGAACACCATATAATGTTTAAAGTAAATCTCTTACTCTGTAACACTCACAGTGGTCCTGTTTCTCTACTCAAAACCTAACTGCTACAATGTAGGCAGAGATTTATTCTTAAACACCAATGTCCTTGGAACACCTTGGAAGAAGGTGTTCTCCCTCAGAGAGGGATCTATGCCAATCTTGGTCATGATGTGGAAAACCCCAAATACATTCCATTTCAGAAAGGAACATGGCCCTCTCGTTAGCTCCAGTGCTCTAGATTTCCTTTGCCATTTCGTCCTCCCTGAGCCAATCTTATCCCCAACCTTCCTGCCCTTGTATAGCAACTAACTCCTGAAAGCCTCCTCTTTCCCCTCATCCTCATCCTGACTTTTCTTTTCAATGACTAACCCAGCAGTGTAATGGAATGTGTCATGTTGCATGGGCTGCCTCATTCTGAGAACAAAAGTCTGTTTGTCAATGGATGGTGAATTTGCAGCATTAAGTTGGTTTTAGATTTGCTCATCCTTTTGTATCATACCCTAAAGAGCTAGAGCACAAGAAGTGACTGCACCACACATTTTTCAAAGTGCTACTGAGATAGTCTGTGTCCTTGTGGTCAGGACAGTCACATGTGCTCTTCATCCTGTATCCCTCCAGGGGTCGTGTTCCAGGAATTGTACTGTCTCTTACCTTTTTCTATAATTTTGCTTAATCTATTAAATATTTTTCTAAGCTCCTATATACACTCAGTATTTCTTTATTGCAAAATAAGGAACTCCTCTCACTGTTAGTAACCAAAGCCACCACCTTCTCTCTGTCCTCTTCCCTACCACTACACTTCTTTAATAAGTCGTCTCAGCTCCCTGTCCCATTGCCTTCACATTCTCTCTCTCCTTAAGTACCTGCAGTCTGATAAAACTACAGGGATAACAGGTTGATAAAATTACTTACTCAAGTTTTCTTGTGAGAGTCCCCACATACAATGGTCTTGTTGAACTTCAGTATCTCAACTTTGTATCACTCTTCAATCTCTTACCTCTTCCTCCCTCTCCCACTTGCTGTTTCCTTAGAGGACCCTCATTCTCCCTCTTCTCCCTAGGTATTGACATATTATATTCTTTTTTCTTATTTCTTTTTTGTTTAGTTTTGTTTTGTTTTGTTTTGAGATGGAGTCTTGCTCTGTCGCCCAGGCTGGAGTGCAGTGACGCAATCTTGGCTCACTGCAACCTCTGCCTCCCGGGTTCAAGCAATTCTCCCTATCTCAGCCTCCTGAGTAGCTGGGATTACAGGCGCCCGCCACCACATCCAGCTGATTTTTGTATTTTTTAGTAGAGACAGAGTTTCACCATGTTGGCCAGGCTGGTCTTGAACTCCTGACCTCAGGTGATACACCCACCTCAGCCTCCCGAAGTGCTGGGATTACAGGCGTGAGCCACTGTGCCCGGCTGATACATTATATTCTTGATCAATATATCCTAGGTCAATGTATATCCTTGGTCTTGTGTCTTTCTTCGTGAGACTCTCAGTCCCTTTTGCTAGAGTTTGGACAAATCCAGCAAGGAAGCCATATACCCTTGGTCAATATATATGACAGAACTAAATATTGTCTTTCTCTTTTTTCTCAAATATGTCTCTAAAAGCAGCATTATCCATTCTAATAGTTGTCATCTATCATCTCTATTCAGAATATTTAACAAAAATCATAACACTTAATGAGTTTTTGTGTTGTGGCAGGTAACCTGCATATATTATCTCACTTAATTTTCAAAATGACCTTTACTAGCCCCACTTTGCACTGGAGACATTTGAGTCCTCGAAAAATTAAGTGACTTTCACAAGATCACACAGTCAGCAAAGGAAAGTCTGACCCCTGAGCAAATCATCTTCATTGTTATGCTCGACCACCCAGCAACACGAGGCTCCAGTTCAACCTCCTCAGGAATCACTCCTGATCACCCAGTGGGATGTGGTCCCTTCATTTGCATCATCCTATGACATTCACATTTTGCTCTGTGTTATGGTCATTTGTGTCCCTACCACAAACACACACACACACACACACACACCCTATTTCACTATCGATTCTGGGGGAAACATACTGTATTTATTGATTTCATATCTCCTCTAATGTTAGCCTAGGACAGCCAGTAAAAGAGCTACCTGTTGAACAGAAGAATAATTGTAAAGGGCTCCCTGCATATTCCAGTTTATTTCCAGATATGACAGACTGCAGGAAGTAAACAAACCCCAGGATGTCACAGTATCCCAAATGACTTGATACTGTAGGCATTGTGGCTCAGGATCTGTTTATTTTTAAGGCTGTGAAAGAAAAAAGGTAGAACAAGCCAAAGCGTATTACAAATAACAGTGCTTATCTGCAATAATAACAAGTGCTTAATAAATGCAAACTTATTAAGCAAGATTTTATGCTTCATTTACTTTGATAGGATGAAATTTTATATTTCAAGGTAACTATCCAACAACAGATTAAGGAATTCCTCCTGGGAGGTGTGACTGATTTCAATTATAAGTAAAAGAATATAGTGAGTCACTAGCTATCTTTTAAGGAGACCAATACATTTCCAGAAAACTTTTTTCTCTGTGAAGGTATCTCATTTTTCCTCTGCCAAATAAAATTAATTAAGTGACATTAAATTAAAAATGTATCTATTTACATGAGAGGACAGTAGATACTGGTTTGAGCTGATGAACATTGTTGAAATTTTCTCCTTCGTTTTATTACTTTCTTTCAGAACAAGTCACAGGGGCAAATAAATAGTTACATATAGGCCCAGTCTGTGCAACCAACTGAGGGTTTTATTTGCATCTAGGTAGACTATCTGTGATGTACGGTGCAGGGTTGCCTCAGAGCCAGTTCAAGCAGAAACTGCCTATGGATTTCAAGAGAAAAGTGCCATTTGATTTGGTTACATGCGAAGCTCAGAAATGAAGATGGGTCCAGGAAAGGAAAAAGAGAAAACCTGCTGATTGCCATGGGTTAGACTTGAATGTCCTCACATTTTCTGTCTTTATATACACCCACATAACTTAGCCATTCTCTAAGTCAGCCAAAGGGGTTAATTTGTGAGCAGGTTAAATTAAGGTTCTGAGGTCACCTACACTGGGTTCTCTTTATTCGCTCTTTTTCTTCTGTGGTACCCAAAAAAGCACTGTGTCCACAAATTCTGTCCCAAGCTTACTACTCTTCCCTCTTTACGATTTGTGCCTTATTCACCTTCAACCATGACTTAAACTGTGGTCCATAGTAATTGACTCAGTCAGGGTCTTTCTTTTCTCCTACGTTCCTCAGTGCTCTGGGAATTTATGCAGGCAATTACTACCCCCAAATTAGCACATTCTGTACAGACTCATCATGTCTTCTCTCCAAAAAGCGGCCCTCCTTCCAAATCCTTATTTCTTCTTATCAAGAATATTATACTGCTTCTTGCAGATAGTTTTCTTTCTCCTCTTCCTTGACTTCATATCTAATCAGTTTAAAAGTTCCGACATGTCTTCCTTCATGAGACTCTGAGTCCCTTTTGCTAGAGTCTGGACAAATCCGACAAGGAAACCAATTTTATGTCCCTGTGATGCAGAAAGATGCGGGAGGTAGATCTTAAGTGGGCCAGGAGGTCACCTGGAATTGTGGAGATCAATGTAGTCCAAAGGTCAAGTGCAGAACAGACCCAAGGAAAGGAGCCAAAGGTTTGTACTAAAATAGCATAGCAAGATCAGCCATCCATCAGACCTACATGACTGGTGTAAGGACGTAGTTAGAGGGAGGAGTAGGAATGGAGTCTGTCTTGTTCATCATTGAATTCCCAGTGCTAAACATGTTGCTTGCTCATGGAAGGCATGCAACAAATGTCCTATATACAGGTCAAGAGTATAACTTTTACTCAAGACTGCATATTAACAAATGCTCTTTCATTTTCATTATTTTATACCATCAAGTAGTGTTTGCGATGGCACACTAGACAGGAACATCCACCACTGTTAGTTTGGGGTATCTATAGAGGTAACCCGAAATAATAAATAAATAAGGAAGCAAGTCATCTTAATAATATTTTGTGGTGTTTTGACTTAAGAATTCAAATGTTAGATATCACTATAAAAAGGCTTTTAAAAATTTCTTAAAGGATAACAATGTAGCGATTTAAAATATTCATCTACCAGACTGATTTGCTTTTCATCTATTTTATGGCTTGGGATAAAACTTCCAGTGACTAAATCACAGAGATTCCAAAAATTCTGCTTCTCAAACAATGCAGAGGGAATGAAGATAATATGCTCTGGAAAACTGTGTTGATTATAATGACAAAGATTAGGAAAATGGCAAAAACAGTATTTCAAATGTACATGATTTAATATAATAAATCATTCTAAATACATATATATGTATAAGCTAAATTGGTACATCAAATATTAGTAGAGATTTGACAATTTTTTGTAAATCACTAAAAGCTGTGTATTCCAAGTGTTCAAAACATTTTTTGTGTGTCACCTCATTAAGAAATGGGGAATCTGCAGATTAATTTATGTTTATTGAATGAAACAATAAATGAATGTATAAATATTTATTAAGGACTAAAACAGTTAAATATTAGCATTAGAAATATGTATTTACTAATCAATTGATCAGATGTTGTTTGACCTACTATGTGCAAATCAATTAAACAGTCATCAGAATGGTTTGGTGCTAAAAGTCTACTTTCTACTGAAAAGTGAAATAAAACAGACAATTTTAAAACTTTTACTGTGAAAAATTTCAGGCATACAGAAGAGTTGAAAAAAATATGTAATGAACACCTATATACTCTCCATCCAGATTCAAGAGTTAACATTTCTCAAAGTTGCTTTATGTTTTCATGCAACTTCGACAAACCACTTTAAAGAGAACTACAGCTATTATAATGCTTTGCCCCTTAATACTTCAGCATGCATCTATAAAGATTAAAACATTCCATGATATAACTAAAAATATCTCTATCTTCCCTAACGAAATTAATAATTTTTTAATAAGATATATATATGGTCCTCATTTGGATTTCCACAGTTGTTCAAAGTTTGTCTTTCACCTGGTTTTCACACAAAATTACAGAAAGAAAACAGAATTTGATGAAGGAACACACACTGGATTTACTTGTTTCCCTTAAGTCCTCTCGTCCACCCTTCTTTTATCAGAAATGACTTTTTAAAAAGATCAGGACAGTTGTCCTATAGAAAGTTCTACATTCTGGATTATCTGATTGTTTTCACATAAGGTCATTTACCACGTTCCTTTAGGCTAGTGTTTCTTGTAAAATGGAAGTTAAACATAAGAGCTTGACTAAGTTCAGGTTAAATATTTCATAGGTTTGCTGTGTATTGAATATTACACATAACGGGAGTGTAGAGTGACTGCTTGTTCCAACACTTGTGATATAATTTGATCACCTGGTTAAGGTAATGACCCCAAGTTTGTGATTAGGAAGTAAGCTATGGGGTTATACTTTAGCAACTTGCAAACACGCTCTTCCTCATTAACTCTTCACCCAGTGGTTTGAGTTTCTGTTGAGAACTTTCGCTTGAATCAATTATGTTACTATGGCTTGTAAAATAAAGTTTGAATTTTTGATTTCCCTCTTCAATGATCAGTTTCTAATTTCTTTACAATCTTAAATATGGCCTTTGGAATTTAAAGGGTTGAAAGTTCACAGTTTTAAGTATCATAGTATATTTGTAACAGGAGAATGCTAACCTTGGATTTTCTTTTGTGTTTTCAGCAAAATGGGAAGACACATTTTTATGATAAGCTCATTGTTGAATCCTTTGAAGAAGCACCCCTTCATGTTATGGTTTTCACTTACATGGGATATGGAATTGGAACCCTGTTTGGCTATCTCAGAGACTTTTTGAGAAACTGGGGAATAGAAAAATGCAATGCAGCCGTGGAACGAAAAGAACAAAGAGTAAGTATGCACACCTCCCTGGATCTTTGTCAATGCCTACTACTCTCTAAAGTGTTCTCAGAAGTGGTGATACAGGTGCAGATCCTAGAAAGCATGAGGTGCTCAGGAACTATTCAGTGTAAATTTCATTCATCTCCACCTCCTAAACCCCATTCCCCATGGGTTTATGGACCTGTTTTTACAAACATCTCATGGGCAACTACTATTTGCCAGATACTGAACTAAGGCTTTTCCCATACCTTATAATATTTAATTTCTGTAACAACCCCATGAGATAGATATTAAAATATAATTTTGAAAATAAAAACATCAAAATATAAGAGCAAGAGCTCCTGGGTGGGACTGTACTTTGGTCTTCTAGTTGTAAGTTGGGTATTATTTATGCTCTATCCTGAAAAGGAAAGTGCATTTGAGTGAACTGGGACATTTTTATTTCATCTAAATCTGATTTCTCACCTTTAACACTATTAATATTTTGAACCAATTCTTTGGGCATTGTAAGAATTTTAACAGCATCTGAAAACTATAGCATTAAACCACCAAAGCTAAGGATACTCATGGAGTCCATTGCACCCTCCACTACCTCTACTGGAACAGGCACTGGTATCTAATGCTGACAGACCCATAGATGGTTCACATCACAGGACTCTGTGGAGACAGACCCCAGTACCAGTCTGGAGCCAGGTAGACTCGGTGGGTGGTTAGACCCAGAAGAGAGACAACAATCACGGCAGTTCAGCTCACATGAAGCCACGTCCATAGGAAAAGGGGGAGAATAATACATCAAGGGAACACCCTGTGGGACAAAAGAATCTGAACAACAGTCTTCAGCCCTAGACCTTCCCTCTGACAGAGCCTCCCCAAATGAGAAGGAACCAGAAAACCAACCTTGGTAATATGACAAAACAAGGCTCTATAACACCCCCCAAAATATCACACTAGTTCACCAAAAATGGATCCAAATCAAGAAGAAATCCCTGATTTACCTGAAAAAGAATTCAGGAGGTTATTAAGCTAATCAGGGAGAGGCCAGAGAAAGGCAACGCCCAATGCAAGAAAATGCAAAAAAAAATGATACAAGAAGTGAAGGGAGAAATATTCAAGGAAATAGATGACTTAAAGTAAAAACAACAAAAATTAAAGAAAACTTTGGACACACTTTTAGAAATGCAAAATGCTCTGGAAAGTCTCAGCAATAGAATTGAACTAGTAGAAGAAAGAAATTAGAACTTAAAGACAAGGTCTTTGAATTAACCCAATTCAACAAAGACAAAGAAAAACGAATAAGAAAATATGAACAAAACCTCCAAGAAGTCTGGGATTATGTTAAACAACCAAACCTAAGAATAATCAGTGATCCTGAGGAATAAGAGAATTCTAAAAGCTTGGAAATCAAATTTGGGGGAATAATCAAGGAAAACTTCCCTGGTCTTGCTAGAAACCTAGATATGCAAATACGAGAAGCACAAAGATCACCCAGGAAATTCATCACAAAAAGATCTTCACCTAGGTACACTGTCATCAGGTTATCCAAAGGAAACCATTTTAAGAGCTGTGAGACAGAAGCACCAGGTAATTTATAAAGGAAAACCTATCAGATTAACAGCAGATTTCTCAGCAGAAACCATACAAGCTAAGAAGGAATTAGGGCCCTATCTTCAGCCTCCTCAAATAAAACAATTATCAGCCAAGAATTTTGTATACAGCAAAACTAAGCATCATATATGAAGGAAAGATACAGTCATCTTCAGACAAACAAATGCTGAGAGAATTCATACCAAGCCACCACTACAAGAACTGATAAAAGGAGCTCTAACTATTGAAACAAATCGTGGAAAACAGAGCTTCTTTAAAGCATAAATCACACAGGATCCATTAAAACACACACACACACACACACACACACACACACACAAGTTAGAAAGCAAAAACAAAAAAGAAAAAAACCCAAAGTACACAGACAACAATGAGCATGATGAATGTAAAGATACCTCACATTTCAATACCAACATTGAATGTAAATTGCCTAAATGATCCACTTAAAAGATACAGAACCACAGAATGGGTAAGAACTCACCAACCAACTATCTGCTGCCTTCAGAAGACTCACTTAACACACAAGGACTCACATAAACTTAAAGTAAAGGGGTAGAAAAAGGCATTTCATGCAAATGGACACCAAAAAGAGAGCAGGGGTAGTTATTCTAATATCAGACAACTTTAAGCAACCGTGGTTAAAAGAAACAAAGAGGGACATTATGTAATGGTAAAAGGCCTTGTCCAACAGGAAAATATCATAGTCCTAAACATATATGCACCTAACACTGGAGATCTTAAATTTATCTATTTATTTATTTATTTTGAGGCAGGGTCTCACTCTGTAACGCAGACTGGAGTGCAGTGGCATGATCTCAGCTCACTGCAAGCTCCGCCTCCCAGGTTCACACCATTCTCCTGCCTCAGCCTCCCAAGTAGCTGGGACTACAGGCACCTGCCAACATGCCCAGCTAATTTTTTTTTTTTTTTTTTTTTGTATTTTAGTAGAGATGGGGTTTCATTGTGTTAGCCAGGATGGTCTCGATCTCCTGACCTCGTGACCCGCCCACCTGGGCCTCCCAAAGTGCTGGGATTACAGGTGTGAGCCACCACGCCCAGCCTGGAGATCCTAAATTTATAAAGCAATTACTAACAGACCTGAGAAATGAGATAGCCAGCAACACAATAATAGTGGGGGACTTCAATACTGCGCTGACAGCACTAGACAGGTCATCAAGACAGGAAGTCAACAAAGATACAATGGATTTAAACTATACCTTGGCACAAATGGACTTAACAGACATATACAGAACATTCCATCCAACAACCACAGAATACACATTCAACAGTACATGGAACTTTCTCCAAGATAGACCATATGATAGGCCATAAAACAAGACTCAATAAATTTAAGAACACTGAAATAATATCAAGCACTCTCTCAGGCCACAGTGGAATAAAACTGGAAATCAACTCCAAAAGGAAGCTTCAAAACCTTGTAAATACATGGAAATTAAATAACTTGCTCCTGAATGAGCACTGGGTCAAAAACAAAATCAACATGGAAATTAAAAAATTCTTCAAAGTGAATGACAATAATAACACAACTTATCAAAACCTAAGGCAGTGCTAAGAGAAAGTTCATAGCCCTAAACTCCTACGTCAAAAAGTCTGAAAGAGCACAAATAGACACTCTAAGGCCACACCTCAAGGAACTAGAGAAACTTGAACAAACCAAATGCAAACCCAGCAGTAGAAAGGAAATAACCAGTGTGGCTGGCAAGATGGGCTGCAGCTCCCAGAAAGATCAATGCAGAAGGAACGTGATTTCTGCATTTCCAACTGAGGTACCTGGCTCATCTCACTGGGACTGGTTAGACAGTTGGTGCAGCCCACAGAGGGCAAGTCGAAGCAGGGTGTAGCATTGCCTCATCTGGGAAGTGCAAGGGGTTGGGGAACTCCCTCGCCTAGCCAAGGGAAGCGGTGGAGGACTGTGTCACAAGAAACAGTGCATTCTGGTCCAGATACTATTTCCCCTAGTCTTCGCAACCCACAGACCAGGAGATTCCCTCCGGTGCCTACACCACCAGGGCCCTGGGTTTCAAGCACAAAATTGGGCAGCCATTTAGGCAGACAGCAAGCTAGCTGCAGGAGTTTTTTTTCACACCCCAGTGGCACCTAGAGCACCCTCAAGACAGAACGGTTCACTGCCCTGGGAAGAGCGTTAAAGCCAGGGAACCAAGTGATCTAGTTCAGCGGATCCCACTGCCAATGAGCCCAGCAAGCTAAGATCTACTGGCTTGAAATTCTTGCTGCCAGCACAGCAGTCTGAAGTTGACCTGGGACACTTGAGCTTGGTGGCAGGAGGGGCATCCACCATTATTGAGGCTTGAGTGGGCCGTTTTCCCCTCACAGTGTAAACAAAGCCTCGGGCCGGGTTGGGGGGGGCGGGGGGAGTTTGAATTGGGCGGAAGCCCACCGCAGCTACTCAAAGCTGCTGTAGCCAGACTGCCATTCTAGATTCCTCCTCTCTGGGCAGTGTATATTGCTCGGGTGATATATGCACCAAAATCTCACAAGTCACCACTAAAGAACTCACTCATGTAACCAAATACCATCCCGGTCAGGGGTTTATAGGTAAAACTCCCATCTCCCTGGGACCTCCCTGGCACCTAGGGGAAGTGGCAGCTGTGGGTGCAGCTTCAGCAGATTTAAATGTTCCTGCCTCCTGGCCCTGAAGAGAGCAGCAGATCTCCCAACACAGCGCTCCAGCTCTGCTAAAGGACAGACTGGCTCCTCAAGTGGATCCCTGACCCCCATGCCTCCTGACTGGGAGACACCTCCAGGCAATGAACATGATGAAAGTAATGATATCTCACATTTCAATACTAACATTGGCAAACAGGGTCTGGAGTGGACCTCCAACAAACTCCAGCAGACCTTCAGCAGAGGGGCCTGACTGTTAGAAGGAAAACTAACAAACAGAAAGGAATAGCATCATCATCAACAAAAAGAACATCCACACAAAACCCCCATTCGCAGGCCACCAACATCGAAGACCAAAGGTTTATAAATCCATGAAGATGAGGAAAAAGCAGCACAAAAAAGGCTGAAAACCAGAACGCCTCTTCTCCTCCAAAGGATCACAACTCCTCGCCAGCAAGAGAACAAAACTGGACGGAGAATGAATTTGATGAATTGACAGAAGCAGGCTTCAGAAGGTGGGTAATAACAAACTCCTTGGAGCTAAAGGAGCATGTTCTAACCCAACACAAGGAAGCTAAGAACCTTGAAAAAAGGTTAGACAAATTGCTAACTAGAATAACCAGTTTAGAGAAGAACATAAATGACCTGATGGAGCTGAAGAACACAGAACAAAAACTTCGTGAAGTGTACACAAGTATCAATAGCTGAACTGATCAAGCAGAAGAAAGGATATCAGAGACTGAAGATCAAAGTAATGAACTAAAGCGTAAAACACNGAACTAAAGCGTAAAAACACGATTAGAGAAAAAAGAATAAAAAGGAATGAACAAAGTCTCCAAGAAATATGGGACTATGTGAAAAGACCAAACCTATGTTTGATCGATATACCTGAAAGTGACAGAGAGAATGGAACCAAGCTGGAAAACACTCTTCAGGATATTATCCAGGAGAACTTCCCCAACCTAGCAAGACAGGCCAAGATTCAAATTCAGGAAATACAGAGAACACCACAAAGATACTCCTCAAGAAGAGCAACCCCAAGACACGTAATCATCAGATTCACCAAGGTTGAAATGAAGAAAAAAATGTTGAGGGCAGCCAGAGAGAAAGGTCAGGTTACCCACAAAGGGAAGCCCATCACACTAACAGCAGATCTCTCTGCAGAAACCCTACAAGCCAGAAAAGAGTGGGGGCCAATATTCAACACCCTTAAAGAAAGAATTTTCAACCCAGAATTTCATATCCAACCAAACTAAGCTTCATAAGAAAAGGAGAAATAAAATCCTTTACAGCAAGCACATGCTGATAGATTTTGTCACCACTAAGCCTGTCTTAAAAGAGCTCCTGAGGGAAGCACTAAATATGGAAAGGAAAAACTGGTACCAGCCACTGGAATAACATAACAAATTGTAATGACTATGGACACTATGAAGAAACTGCATCAATTAATGGGCAAAATAACCAGCTAGCATCATAATAACAGGATCAAATTCACACATAACAATATAAACTTTGAATGTAAACCAGCTAAATACCCCAATTAAGAGACAAAGACTGGCAAATTGGATAAAGAGTCAAGACCCATCGGTGTGCTGTATTCAGGAGACCCATCTCACGTGCAAAGACACACATAGGCTCAAAATAAAGGGATGGAGGAATATTTACCAAGCAAATGGAAAGCAAAAAAAGCAGAGGTTGTAATCCTAGTCTCTGATAAAACAGACTTTAAACTGACAAAGATCAAAAAAGACAAAGAAGGGCATTACATAATGGTAAAGGGATCAGTGCAAAAAGAAGAGCTAACTATCCTAAATATACATGCACCCAATACAGAAGCACCCAGATTAAAGCATAAACCAAGTTCTTTGAGACCTACAAAAAGACTTAGATTCCCACACAATAATAGCAGGAGACTTTAACACCCACTGTCAATATTAGACAGACCAATGAGACAGAAAATTAACAAGGATATTCAGGACTTGAACTCAGCTCTGGACCAGGTGGACCTAATAGACATCTACAGAACTCTGCACCCCAAATCAACAGAATATACATTCTTCTCAGCACCACATCACACTTATTCTTAACTTGACCACATAATTGGAAGTAAAACAAATATGGTGCAGTGTATCACTGCTCAGGTGATGTATGCACCAAAATCTCACAAATCACCACTAAAGAACTTACTCACGTAACCAAATACCACCTGTACCCCAATAACTTACAGAAAAATAACAAAAATGATAACAAAATTAAATAGAAATTTAAAAGAATGATTTATGCAAAACTATTTGACTTGGGAAAAATATTTGTTCCATCTTAGAGGAGCAAATTTCAGAAATATATTTTAGCATCTTCTATAAAATACCTCAATTCCTAGTCACTTAAGGTTTGTCAATATTCAAGTCTCTGTATACAAAATCCATATAATGCAAAGATTTGGCATACAGAGAATAATTTTGCATTATATCTGGGCAGCACTGTATAATCTCAAGTAGCTTCCTTACCATCCTTGGGTTAAAAATAGCTGAATGAGCTCAGAGCGGTGGAGAGACTGGATTTTGGTATTAGAGGGATCCAGGTTTGAATTCTGGTTTTGTGCTGTTCTGCGTGTGTGTGATTTTACTAATTAATAATGACGTTGGATCACTCAGGTTTATTGATCTTGTGTGTTTTCACTTCTGAGAAATATTTTTCATAACTTTTACTTGTCTTTTCTTATCGGTTTGTAAGAGTTCTTTATATACTTTTGATGCAATCATTGGTCAATTGTGTGTACTGCAACCTATAAACATGCCAGTTTGTATCTTGTATTTTCCCTTTGTAACATTTTTTTAATGAACAAAAGTTTTTTTTTAAAAAAGAATTTTAACAGCATCTGTGGCTGTTAAATAATTTTAAAAGAATTTTAATTTTTTTAAAAGAATTTTAATAGCATCCACTGATTAGATTAGCCACTGTCACTCACATAAATACCTGTGACAACTCAAATACCTCAAGACATTGCCAAATGTCTCAAAGAGCACAAAATCACCCACAGTGTAGAATCACTGATCTAGGTACTTTAGATAGTTAGTCTGTAAAAGTCTACATGATCTCTTTTTTGCACAATACTGGAGGACAGCCTAGAAAATATTCAGACATCTGCAAAGATCCTGCATTGCATTTTCCAAATCGGTCCAAAGGATTTATGATGTTATGAATCTCTTTTTTCTAAAAAATAGTTTAGAATAATATATGGGCATGGATCATTCCATGAGATAGAGACTTGAAAACATCTAAACAAAGAACATTGGTAAGATACAAACTTCAAGGAATTGAGAAAATCCTATAATTTAGCAACTAGTACCCATGGTAAGAGAAACACTTATTACAGGACACATTCATGAACAAACTATGTGGAATTATTTGGAACTATATTAAGTTAAATGTATCATCTTCAGATAAAAATCAGACCCAGCTTTATTATTATAATCCCTCCAACCTTTAGCAAGCATTTGAGCATGTGCTCTATACCAGATAATGGGTGCTAATATTCATAGATGACAAGACAGTTTCTGCCATTAGAGATTTTGAAGTCTGGTGGGCAAACAGACTTACAAGCAAATAATATCCTAAAAGATGATGAGAGGGAAGATTGTGATATGGGTCACAGGGATTGTGACTCCCTTAGGGATTCAAGAAACATTGATACTGGGGCTTGAATGGTGAGCAGGAGTTTGCCAAGTTGGCAAAGGTGCAAAGGAGAACATTCTCAAAAGAAGGCACTGCTTGTGCCAACGCATGCATTAATTCATTAATCAAGTTGGATTATTTTTGAGCATATATTTTGTGCCAGGCACTGTGCTATGATCTGGAGATATAGGAATAACCAAGGCAGACACAGTTCCTGCTCTCAGAAAGCTAATCATAAAACAGCAGTAGAATTTGCTAAAAGACAAAGCAGAGGTAAGTACAGGGCACCATGGGAGCAAAGAAAAATGTCTAACCTGATTTGGTGTTTAATGAAAACTTCTGGGTGAAAGAGAAAGCTAAATTGGGATCTAGACGCTGATGAGTAAACAGTAAGGCAAAGGGTGAATCAAGAGGGAAAAGGAGTCTCTAAGAAGAGAGAATATGGAGCCAGATGGTCCAGAGGTTAGAGAAAGCATTGTGCATTCAAGGAACCACGGAATTCCAATGACCTAGTGTGAATGAGAGTGGGAGTATGTGGGGAGAAAGATTGCTGAGAGGCAAGCAAGGGCCAGACTATAATGGGTTTTTTAATAAGCCATGGACATGTATTATAAGAACAATGGGAAAGCATTGAAGGACTTCAGGCAAAGGAATGCATATTTGTAGACAGAAAGATAATTCTCTCTACCCTATGAGAAATGGATTGTGGAAAGACAACTAAGAGATCAAAAAAGAAATTAAGGGGCTGATGCAGATATACAGGTTTAAAAAAATCTAGGTGAGATGGTTGGCCTGGGACCAAGGTAGTGACAATAGGGGTGGTGACAAGAGAAAAGGCCAGGAGATGTTTAAGAGGTGGAGTTAGAGATGGTTGATTTGACCTAGGGAAATAGAGAGAAGGACAACTCAAAGACCACATCCAAGTTTATGACACGTAGCAGAAGGTGGTGTCATTCACTGAGATGGATAATAGAGAAGCAAGATCCAGTTGGAGGGAGAAAGTGGTCAACTCAGTTTTTGACAAGTTGAGTTTGAAGAACTGGCAGCTAAACTTAAAGGTCTGGACCTCTGGAAAAAGTCTCAGTGGGATATTGTAACATCTTCAGTTTATCTTCAGCATGTCAACAGGAATCAAAGCCAGGGAAGTAGACATCTTCCAGGGTAAGTTCATAGAGAAAAAAGAGAAAGGATGAAAAGAAAGTGAAGAAATTCAGAGAATTTAATAGATTTCAGAGACAGAGTCCCAATTCAAGACGAAAAGCAAAGTGACAAGAAAAAAAAGTTAACAGTAGTTTAGAAAAGAGATTATTTGTGCTTGAACTAGGAAAGAGGCAGACGGAAGGAAAAGGAAATTAATCATAGAGAATATTTAGGAGGTATCAACAAGTCTTGGTGGCTGAATGTACAGAAGATAAGATAGAAGGAGGAAAATAGGGGAATCTCAAATTCTAGTTTGGGCAGATACGTGGATAGCAACATCACATCCATCACAATGAAATGGTTCTGTTGGTAAAATGATGGCCACAGACAGCTTTGAGGACATAAAGGTTCTTGAGTTATAAAGGATAAAGAAACAGTTAAATCAAGTAGGAGACAACTCAGTATGCTTCCAGAGATGCAGGTTTCCCTGGTCCTAGCAGAGCTGATAATGTAACTGGGAAAATGGGATTTGAAGGGGAATTCTCCTTGGGCATTCTCACAATGATCTCCATGGCCCCTCCCCCCACCAGCTGCATTGTTCTAGAGTACTTGTCACCAATCTGCCTGCTCCCCAGGTACAAGTAACTAATGCATAATAAATCAGTACATTTCAGAGCACTGAGACAAAGGCCAAATCAAATGTAAATTTCTCAGGTGTGGCATTTCTTGGAAGGCTTAGGCTTCAGACCTGCAATCTATTTTCTAACCTTTCAACGTATTTGCTCTATTAAACCAGCAGGTCTAATCTTCTTGTCTTTTCTAAAGGAATTTCTTACATTTTATCAGGAAAAAAAAATACCCATGAAAAGTTGTTTCCTAGGAAGCCTACTCTGAGATGGTGGCCTGAATGCAGGAAGGTTATTAGGGTGTGCTCCTGGGATCAGCACCTGTGAGGCAGAGAAGGAAATGGCATGGCTCAGGAGAGAGAGGAGTTGGAAAGGAAAGAGGGGATGGAGTGAATTGAGATGATGCAGACCCAGCAAAGGCCTCAACAAATCCCACAAGGAGTTCGGGAGATGGGAGGGCCTTTCAAGAGTCATCTGAGTTGAGGGAAGGGGGCTAGATCTTTTGACTCCTTCACTGATAGAAGCTGCCACCAGGGATCTTGGAAGATCCCTTCAGACCCAGGCAATCCTCATAGAGTTGTAAGCATCCAATGTTCCTAGCAACTAGGGGAATGGATGCATCAGCTCTGAACGATGGGCTATGTACATCAAATGGCAGCCTGCACTTCAACACTTGCCCCTGTTGCTACAAGAACTGCTCGAACCGCCCCACAGGAGAAAGGCATTGCATTGAGTAAATTAATAATTTACTTTTCTTTACAAAATAAATGGTTTCCATCCTATCTGATCTCTGTGAGGTCCAGAGCAATAGTCAATAGACTCATGTTGGTAAATGTGCCTTTCACATGGCATACCTTTTATTATTTGTTCCATTTGTGCCCCTTTAGAGACTTCTAGCATTTCAGAGTGACAGGTTCTAATTAACTGCAGTCACTATCTTTCTGATGGGACTTGATTTCCCAACCCTATCTATAGACAGACCCTTCAAATTTTTTTTTTTTTTTTTTTTTTTGGTGAGACAGAGTCTCACTCTGTCACCCAGGCAGAGTGATGCAATCTCAGCTCACTGCAAACCTCCACCTCCTGGGCTCAAGTGATCCTCCCACCTCAGCTTTCCGAGTGATTGGGACCATAGGCACGTGCCACCACACCTGGCTAATTTTTTTGTATTTTTGGTAAAGACAGGGTTTTGCCATGTTGCCTATGCTGGTCTCAAACTCCTGACCTCAAGTGATCCATCCACTTTGGCCTCCCAAAGTGCCACCGCACCCAGCCCATCCTTTAATCTTCTTCTATTTTTTTTTTCTTTTCTTTTTTTTTTTTTTTTTTGAGATGGAGTCTCACTCTGTCAAATAGGATGGAGTATAGTAGTGCAATCTCGGCTCATTGCAACCTCCACCTCCCAGGTTCAAGTGATTCTCCTGCCTCAGCCTTTCGAGTAGCTGGGACTACAAGCATGCAACACCATGCCTGGCTAATTTTTGTATTTTTAGTAGAGACAGGGTTTCACTATGTTGGCCAGACTGGTCTTGAACTCCTGACCCTATGATCCGCCTGCCTCAGCCTCCCAAAGTGCTGGGATTACAGGCATGAGCCACAGTACCTGGCCCCCTTTAATCTTTTAATACCATCCCCAGTCCCATACGTCTGATAGTATCCTTGCTTTCTGTAAATAAGCTGTCTGATGCACATTTTTAATTCTCTTGCTCAAATCATGGAACATCCTATTTCCAATGACATTTCATTCTTCTCAACAGAAATGAGCATTATTCTATTCTAAAAGTTGGTCACTGGGAGTGCAGAATATACTGCCCCACATGACAAGCCAGCCATGAGCAAAATGACACCAGAAAAGAGAATGCATTCATGAAGTGATGGTGGAAAATAACAATTATGATTTTTTAAAAGATCATGAATGAATGTTCTTATATTCACCTTTACTCATTTACTCTTCTTCCTTTTTGTTAATCAAATATAATTATTTATTAATCCATTTTCACTATTTTCTTTCTCTATGATGACTTGTCTCATACAGCCTTCCATTCAAATTAACATGTTGCCCAAACTTATCTCTATTTAATTTCTCCTTCTTTTTATTTCTAGCTCAATTATTCTGAAATTGGCTCCCAAACATAAAGGTTCTGATCATCCTCTTTATCTGAATCACTTGAGTATTAACTGAGAAGAATAGAAAAATTAAAATCTCCTTCCAAGACAGCACTAAAAAGCTCAGGTTAGACTGCACTAACAATCAGTAGATCCTAACAAAAGGACAAGATGCAAAGTTTAAATATTTTGCTTAAATTTGACTCTTCAGTTTTGGGCCAAGAATATCTCTTTGTTTTAGTAAAAGACAACTTCAGAGTTGAATCACAAATTCTCAAAAGTCCCTAGATAATTTATTTTTTCAGTGATATAACAGTCCAACTTTGTAAAATCCAGAAGAGAATGTCAGCAAATATAATCAATTAATGTCAAGCATCATCAGAGGCTTAGAAAATACTTCAAGTGCAACCAACTCTACAGGTCCACATTTCTCAACTTGCTATGGTCCCAATATCAAACAAGTTCTGCAAAACCCGATAACATGGCACCAATTATAATTCTGTGTTCACATAAAATCCAGCTAGTTCCTAGGACCCAATACAAACTCTGTGTTCACATTAAATCCGGATAGTTCCTAGTACCAATACAAGTAAATCACAGACATTTCTGGCCCATATTCAGAGATTTTTATTCCCACCTAAAACAAAGCAGGTTCAGCAAGCTGTAGCTGTAGAAAATTTTAGGACAAATACCTAAATGTTTGGATAAATTATAATTTGTTATTTTGCATCCTGATACAACAGGATTAGCCCAGAGAAACTTTCTTCTGAAGGGTGAGGTCCATTAAGGTCACTGGGTATGAGATATGGTCTTGTCCAAAACAGACAGCCCAGGCACTGGTCTTCCTGTATGGACCTGCTTGGATCCAAAACTCAAAGCTTCATTGGGGTATCTCTAGGAACATAATAGATGAATAAGTATGCAACTTATGGGATCGAAATATTAGACCAGTGTTTTGCAGACTTAGCTACCCGTTGGAATCACTGAGAACCTTTAAAAGGTACAAATACCTAGGCTTTGCTCACAAATACCCTGATTTAATTGCTTTGTGATGCAACCTGACTAGTGGGAGGTGGGGCAGAGCGGAGGGCTGGTCAAACTAACTTTCCAAGTGATTCTCATCCACATATAAAATTGCAAATCAGTGTTTCAGAGCACTGCTTCTCAAACTTCACCATGCCCACAAATTATCTGGGGAAATCATGTTAAAATGCAGATTCTGCTTCAATAGTTTTAGGTGGACCCAAGATTCTGTAGCTGTAAACAAGTTCCCAGGTGAAGCCAGTGCTGCTAGTCTGAGATCACATGTTGGTCCTTCTGTAACCAAGTCCAAATTCATTCTGCTCATCACATGACAGCCAATAAGTTGAGAGACATGGAGTTGGAGCAAGGAAGGTGACCTTATTTCGAAGACCCAGCAAACCAAGAAGATGGTAAACGAATGTCCCAAAGAACCAACCGTCAAAACAAATTTCAGTCTCTATGTTAAGGGCAGAGGGAAGACAAAGGGGCTGTGATCAAGAGGTGACCAAAGACTATAGACGTCTGGGCACCAGCCAAGGGTCTGTGGAGGTTGAGAACTTTTTGGTCTCGGCCAGGTCACAACCCTCCTATAAATCTTTAACAAAACATAGTTGTTTACATATCTCCCTTTTAATCCCAGAGTTAATTTCAAAAAAACTACATGATCGCTGTTTTTGTGTTTTATTTCAGTGCTCTAAAATTATCCTAGCCTATGCATAGGAATGGGTAAAGGCTCCTTAAACAAAAATGGAATTTGTTGTTAGTTCTTTCGCTATTTCACGGTTATGTCGCTAGTATCACCTGAGAGCTTACTAGAACTCTCAGACCCAGTCCAGCATCTTTAGTTTATCATGATCCTCAGGTGATACAGACACACATTAAAGTTTGAGAAGTGCTGCTATTCTAAAGGTTCTCAATTTGAAATTCGGCTGCCACCTGCATTCAGATGCAGGCAGTGCCATCCCTTGAAACCTCCAGGTGTCTATCCCCTTTCACATGCACAGCTCTCCTACTATCCCTTACAGGAAAGATGGCCTCAGCCCATCTGTACTTTACTGTGGTAGACTTTGGCAGTGAACTGTTACAGATCAACAGCTGATAATACCAGATCAATGCTTTACAACCTTGGCTGCACATTGGAATGAGCTGTTCTGCCCCACACATTCGTCATTACTAGCTTCTTCTCTCCAGTACTGCCTCCAATGTCTCTTTTACCACCCCCATGCCCACCCCCAACTCCACCCCTGGAGCCTGCAATACCTTGATTTTAAGATCTTTTCATTCTCCTCTTCTCTCTCAGGTTCTCTTTTCCTTTCTTCTATCCATCTTAAATGCCATGGGCTTTGAAAGGGCCTCGTCTTGATACCCACCCCGATGGTGACTGGTCACCCTTCAAATTCAGGGCCACTAGCCTCAACATAGCCCTTGGTATTGCCTGCCAATCACACTGTTACTTAGGACCTCTATCACTGACTGTTCTAAATGGCAACTTTGTACTTTCCCCTTTCCCCTCAAACCTGCAACACTTCTTGTACCTCCTTTCAGCTAATAATCTTGCTTCTATCAACTACAGAAAAAAAAAGGTTTTAAAGAATTAAAGTTAGTTTTATTTAGCAGTCTTCCTGAGGACTATAGACTGAAGGCTAGAGCCTCAGAGTAGCCCTTTAGAGAGGTTCTATCAGACTGCTCCAATGCAGCATTTCAGTTCACAGTTTATATACAGGTAGCAAAGATTCAGTATACACAAAATCACATCTAAGTTTGGGTGCAAGAGTATATCTGATTATAGTTTACAGAAGCATAACCACTAATCCCATCAGACATTATCTTATGTGTAGGAAAAGGCAAGAACTAAAGTTAATTATTTATTTATTTATGTATTTATTTATCTGGGGGATTGTCCCACTTAATTTATTTTTTAAATTTATATTTTTTTATTTGTATGAATTTAAGGGGTAAGAGTGCAGGTTTGTTATGTAGATATATTGTGTAGTGGTGAAGTATGGGTTTTTTGTATAACCATCACCTGAATAATGTGCATTGTATCCATTAAGTAATTTCTCATTCCTTGACCTCCTCCCACCCTCCCACCCTTCCAACTCTCCGGTGTCTCTTATTTTACTCTCTACTCTCTACATCCATGTGTATGCATTATTTAGCTCCCACTTAGAAGTGAGAACATGTAATATTTGACTTTCTGTGTCTGAATTGTTTCACTTAAGATAATGGCCCACAATTGCATATTGCATCCCTGTTGCTGCAAAAAGCATGATTTCATTCTTTTTTATGGCTGAATAGTATTCCATTGTGTGTGTGTGTGTGTGTGTGTGTGTGTGTGTATACACACCACATTTTCTTTATCCAATCAACTGCTGATGGACTGTTCGGTTGATTTCACATCTTTGCTGTTGTCAATAGTGCTACAATAAATACATATCTTTCTGATATAATAATTCTTTTTCCTTTGAGTAAATACCCAATAGTGGGATTGCTGGATCAAATGGTATTTCTATTTTTAGTTCTTTGAGAAATCTCCATACTGTTTTCCATAGAAGTTGTACTAATTTACATTCCCACCAGCAGTGTATAAGCATCCTTCTTTCTCCACAATCTTGCCAACATCTGTTATTGTTTTGGCTTTTTAATAGTAGACATTCTGAAGTAATTTATCTTTTGAGGAATACAGTGACTCGGGGAAGAGACGTGGGGGGCCATATGCTCTATCTTATTTTGTCTTCGAAGCATCTTTCTAGAAAGCTGCACATCATCACAGAGTCAGGGGCCTTGTGAAATTATGCAGGCAAGCAGAAATGAGGAAAAAACAGCTTCCAACATTTGTTACTTTGCCTCACACTTCCTATTTCATTGAGAAAATAGAAAAAGGTCAGCACATCCACCTGCTCTCTCCACCACCTACCTGCTACTGTGCTCATATACTTGGCCTTCCACCTGTCACTGTGGGGCAGGTGTCTGGGTTCCTATTGAGGCCACCTGTGCACTAGCTAACAGTGATCAGCAGTCATTCAGCCTTGACACATCCAAAACTGTGGGTTGAGTTTCCCTTCCAAACCTGTGCTTTTCACAATCTCCAGGTAAGTAAATGGCAACTCCACCAGTCCAGGTGCTCTGGACAAAACCTCCAAGTCAAAGAGCTTTGACTCGACTCTTTCCTTTGCACCCAAAGTCAAATCTGTAGGCCAATACTGTCAGTTCTATGTTCCAAATACACTGTATTTGTTATCACGCTACTTCTTACCACCCCTGCTGCTACAAGCTTTGTCCAAACCACCATCTCCTCTTACCTCAGATGTACCCTGCTTCTACCCTTGAGCCTAATAGTCTCTTCTCAACTAACAAGCATTGTGCAATGTGTAATTTAAACATTAATTGTGTAAAATTAATGTTTACACAACTAAACATTAATTGTGATGTTTAAAATCCTAAGTCAGGTCACAGCACATGTCTGGCCAGAACCCTTTAATATCTTCCCGGCTCCCTCCAAGTCAAGCTGCTAGAGGCTCTGCAGAACGTAGCCTCTCTTGTATATCTAACTTCATCCCTTCTCTTCCTCTTTACTCCCAGGCACTGCTTCAGACACTAGGACCTCCTTGCTCTTCCTCAGGCACTACCCATATGTGCCTGCCTCAGGTAATTTCCACTTACATAGCCCTCTGCCTGGAATGGCCCTCCCTCGGGTACCCACATCGCTCACTCTCTGACTCAGCTATCACCAGGAAACCAATAGCTTTAACTACAGCCAGAATCACTGGCCAGCACAATACCCCATCTGCCCCACCAGGCTGGGATCTAAATATCTTCTGGCTAAAAAGCAAGAAGGGGAGAAAGTTGTCCACAATTGTATCTGGCAGAGCATATGCCATAGGCTAAGAAAGCATCCCCAGAATACCAAAGGCCAAGAAATATTTTGCTAAATAAAATCACTGGTAGAATCAGATCATAGTCTCCCACAGTGAATACTCAAGAGAGACCAACATCTATTTGTAGAGATATAGATATAGATATATATAAGATATATATTTTTATTTGTATAATGTAGAAACATATATATTTACATACACACATCACTTGCACAAAGCCAGTCTGTGAATGAGTGGGTTAAGACAAGCCCTAATGGAAAGCCACTTCTTAAAATTATGTTTTCTTCTTTTTCCTTTTATTATGGAAATAATGCACAAAAACAAGCATTATTTCATCTTTGTGCGTGCATTTTTCCTGTCTCTTCTGTGCACTCAACTACACTTACATTCATGTGTACTTACTCTGTCCTTCATGGGATCACATCATACATCTTGTTGTGTGACTTGTTTTTTTTCCCTAACTCTGTCTCTGAAGATATTTATATGCCAACACAGAACTACTTCATTCCTTTTAATAGCTGCATGATATTCCATAATATTCCATGTTACTCCATATGTGGGTACACTATCCCATGTTTATTTTCACAAATAACTTGTCCACGATCAGTATATGCATTTATTCTAGGATAATTCCTAGAAGTGGCTTTCTGAGTCCAAGGCACACATATTTTAACTTCTGAGACATACTGCCAATTTGCCTTTCAAAAATGCTTGCCTAGACCGACTCCAGTGAACAGTACCCAACAATGCATGCTTCCTTGCCAGCACTTGGTAGGTTGATTATCATCAACATTTAAAAAGTGTTTTGCTAATCTGATGGGTGAACATTATTTATTTTTGTCTTAATTTGCATTTTCCTGATTAATATCATAACTGCACTTCTTTAAATATACTTTTTAGTTATTTACACTTAACTCTTCTCAGACTGGCTGTTCCTATCTTTTGCTCATAATTGTATTAAACTTTTTGAAAATTGATTTAGAGGAACTCTTTCTATGTGCTCTGATATCAATAATTTTTCCATTAAATATATTTTAAATATTTCTCCAATTCTGTTTCTTGGCTCACTTTATTTGCATTCTATTTAGCCGCACATACATGTTTCAGTCATATATAGGAAACATTTATGTTTTCATTGTTGTTATTCGTTTTGATGTTAGTTTTCTTTTCTCTCTCTTTGGAGAGGGGTGTTAGTCATGTTCATAAACTTTTCCTATGGTTTCATTCAGAACTTTTGTGATTTGGGCTGTTTATTTTAAACATTTAGTGCATATATCTATTCATCCATCTAGTTTATTTCTATGTGCTATGAGACAGAGTCTCACTGACTCCCAGGCTGGAGGACAGTGGCGTGGAATCAGCTCCCTACAAACTTTCGCCCCCTGGGTTCAAATGATTCTAGTTCCTCAGTCACCAGAGTAGCTGGGATTACAGGCACCCACCACCACACCCGCTTAATTTTTGTATGTTTAGTAGAGATGGGGTTTCTTCATGTTGACCTGGCTGGTTTTGAACTCCTGGCCTCAAGTGATCCGCCCCCCTCGGCCTCCCAAAATGCTGGGATTACAGGCATGAGCCACTGCATCTGACCAATTTTTTGAAAGATATTTCTAATAATTTCCCCAATATCATTAATTAAGTAGTTCTTTTCTTTTCTTTCTTTCTTTTTTCTTTTTTTGATGGAGTCTTGCTCTTTCGCCCAGGCTGGAGTGCAGTGGCGTGATCTTGGCTCACTGCAACCTCGGCCTTCTGGGTTCAAGCGATTCTCCTGCCTCGGCCTTCCGAGTAGTTGGGATTACAGGCATGAGCCACCACACCTGCCCAATTTTTTAAAAGATATTTCTAATAATTTCCCCAATATCATTAATTAAATAGTTCTCTTTTTTTCTTTCTCCTTTTCTTTTTTCTTTTCTTTTTTTTTTTTTTTTTAGACGGAGTCTTGCTCTGTCGCCCAGGCTGGAGTGCAGGGGCACGATCTTGGCTCCTGGGTTGGAACGATTCTCCTGCCTCAATCCCCCAAGTAGCTGAAATTACGGGCATGTGCCACCGCGCACGGCTAATTTTTCTATTTTAGTACAGAGGAGGTTTCACTATCTTGGTCAGGCTAGTCTCAAACTCCTGACCTCAAGAGATTTGCCTGCCTCAGTCTCTCAAAAGTGCTGGGAGTACAGGCCAGAGCGTGATTAAATAGTTCATTTTTAACTCACTTATATGAAATGTTGACTGGTTTTTCTATTATTTGGGTACCTCTACAAGATTTTAGATAATTCTTTAAGATTTTCTTTCTGTATATACTTTAGAATTAGCTTGTGAGGTATAGAATTTGGAAAAAAACTGGCCATTTTCATTAAATCTACAGGTTATCTTTGGAAAATTTGATGTCTTCATAGCAGTCTTCCTGTTCAGAAATCTGTCTCTTCTTTTCTTTATGTATTTCTTATGTTCTTTAGTAACATTTTATAATTTTCTTTATAAAAGTCTTACCATTTTCTCTTATTGAGCACAATGTTTTAATCATGACATAATTTGAATATTATCTTTTTCCCATACCATCTCCCAGTTAGCTATTGATAACATATAGCAAAGCAATTGTTATTTTTATATTCTAACCTCAAATGCTACCGCTTTAATAAATTCCCTCCTTCACAGTTTCTCAGATAGTTGCATTGGAATTTCTTGGAATTTTCATGGGTGACATGAAAACTGTACATATAATATCTTTGAGATTTATTATTATAATAAACGTATTAATTGTCATATTTAACTCCTCTAAACTTACTTTTTTCTCTACTGAATTTTTTTTTAATAAATGTATGTTAATGCCTTTCACTGTGATTGTAAATTTGGTAGGGTTTATTTTTTTTTCCTGAAGTATTTCTGTGTAACTATCAGAAACATAAAAGTCCTTGGTTCTAATAGTTCTTGGTGGATTTTTTCCTTTTATTATGCTTTTTACCTTATATTCTAGTTTACCTTCTACTAATTAGTATGTACCTTTTTTCTCTTCAGTAGCCATCTCTTTCTTTTATCTTCAGCATTTCCAGAAAATGTATGTCTCTTATAAGCAACAAATAGATTGAAATACAAAAAAGTTGTATTTTAATAATATATTCTATTAACACTTATTTAAACCATATGAAATTACTGTTTTGATAGGTTAAAAATAGTCAAACATTGGCAATTCCATATGGTTCAATCTATTATAATACTGTAATTACGTGTTTAAACTGATTCCTGCCATATTTATGTTTTACATTCATATCTTCTTTTTTTATTTTAAATATTTCTCCTTTTATACTTAGTACAGTTGTTTTTCTTTTAACATATATGCATATTTTACTACTTTTTAAAAAAAATTCAAGCTTTTTTAAAATTATAAATATTCAGTGTACAATATGGTGCTTTGATAAACATATACATTTTGAAATAATTATAACTATCAAGCTAATAACGTATCCATCATTTCACACAGTTAGCTTTTTTCTTCCTTCCTTTTTTTGGTGAGAACATTTAGGATCTACTTTCCTAATAATTTCAAGTATACAATATATTATTAACTATAGTCACCATGCTGTACATTAGGCCTCCAGAACTTATTCATGCTACATAATTGAAACTTTGTACCCTTTGACCAGTATCTCCCCCACCCTATTTTCACCATGCCCCCAGGCCTGGCAACCACCATTCTACTCTCTGCTCCTATGAGATTTCAATGTTTTTAGATTTCACACATAAGTGAGATCATATGGTGTTTGTCTTTCTTATTTCCCTCAGTATAAACTCCTCCAGGTGCATCCATGTTGTTGCAAATGTCCTTCTCTTTTAAGCCTGAATAGTATTCCATTGTGTATATATACCATATTTCTTTATCCATTCATCTATGATGGACACTTGGGTTATTTACATATCTTGTCTATTGTGAGTAATGCTGCAATAAACACAGGAGTGCAAATATCGCTTGGAGATAGTGATGTCATTTACTTTGGATATACACCAAGAAGTGAGATTGCTAGATCATATGGTAGTTCTATTTTTAAATTTTTTTGGAACCTCCATATTGTTTTTCATAATGGTTTCATCAATTTACCTTCCCACCATCAGTGAACAAGAGTTCTCTTTTCTCCACATCCTTGCCAACACTTGTTATCTGTTGTCTTTTTGATAACATCCATTTTCACAGATATGAGGTGATTTCTCATTGTGGTTTTCATTTGAATTTCCCTGATGATTTGTGATGCTGACCTTTTTTTTTTAATATGCCTGTTGGTCATTTTATGACCAAAAAAGACAACATTCAATGTCTTTTTTGAGAAATATCTGTTTGGGTCTCTTGCCCATTTTTTAATCAAGTTTTTGTTTGTTTGTTTGTTTGTTTGTTTTGCTACTGAATTGTTTGGATTCCTTATATATTCTGGATAATAACACCTTACCAGACGTGTGGTTTGCAAATATTTTCTCCCATTCTATAGGTTGCCCCTTCACTCTGTTTATGATTTCCTTTGTTGTGCAGAAGCTTTATAGTTTGATGCAATTCCATTTTTTGGTTTTTTGTTTTGTTTTGTTTTTGTTGCCTGTGTTTTGAGATCATAGCAAAACTTCACTGTCCAGATCAATGTCAAGATTTTCCCTAAGTTTCCCTCTAATAGTGTTACAGTTTCAGGTCTTACATTTAAGTATTTAATCCATTTTGAGTGTATTTTTGTATATAGTATGAGACAAGAATCCAATTTCATTACTCTGCATATGTATATCCAATTTTTCCAACACTACGTATTGAAAGGACTCTCCCCAGTGTGTGTTTTTGGCGCCTTTGTCAAAGATCCATTACTGTAAATGCATGAATTTATTCCTGGTATCTCTATTCTGTTCCATTGGCCTGTCTGTTTCTATGTCAGTACCATGCTGTTTTGATTACTGTAGCTTTGCAGTATATTTCAAAATTAGGTAGTGCACTCTCAATTATTACAGAAAATGTCTGTGGGTGTTAACCTTATGACTCCTTGCATATACTGAAAAATATGTGTATTTGTTTTTATTTGGTTGCTGACTTGGAAGAGTACAGAATTTAAGTTCAAGTTTTAAGCAATCTGATTCTTATTCTCTTCTATGAAGTGTGAAACTGTATTTGCTTTAATAAGTACCTGATGAACTCTTTATATCTTAAAATTCAAATCTTTCCTCATCTCTAGAAATTTCTCTCTTCTCTTCCTTCTTATACTTTGCTTTCTTTCTCTCCTCCTTCTCTTCCTTTCCTCCTTAATTTCCTCCTTTCAATCTTGCCATGTCTATTAGAGAGATGTTTGTTCTTCTGAATCTGCCCTATATATATCTCTTGACTTTCCCTTTATTTTTTTTTTTTTTTTTTTTTTT
>NW_016803211.1:2668391-2680061 GCF_001698545.2 Rhinopithecus bieti
TGGGAGGTTATGTTCTGGTTGTCCTGTATGCTTACGCCGCAGTATTGGGGTGTGAGTTACCCGATTTTCCAGGTGTTGTGTGTCTCAGTTCCCCTGGCTAGGAAAACGGATCCCCTTCCCCCTTGCGCTTCCAGGTGAGGCGATGCCTCGCCCTGCTTCAGCTCTCGCTGGTCAGGCTGCAGCAGCTGACCAGCACCGATTGTCCGGCACTCCCTAGTGAGATGACCCCAGTACCTCAGTTGAAAATGCAGAAATCACCGGTCTTCTGTGTCGCTCGCGCTGGGAGTTGGAGACTGGAGCTGTTCCTATTCGGCCATCTTGCTCCGCCCCCTCCGACTTTCCCTTTATATTTTCTTTTCTTTGTTCTTTTCACTGTCTTATGAAAAAATCATCAATATAATATTCTATCTTATTAATTTGCCTTTTTGTCATGGTCATTATTTTTTGAACTGTTTATCCTTTAAATGGGCACATTGTTCTGTTATGTTTATATAAAAATGTCACTTCTACATATATATGTATTTTTTTTTTTCATGTTCACCTATCTTGAGTGACTGTAGAAGTGGAACAGGATGAGTTTCCAGGGCCAATAGATTGTCTTCTTGTTACGTGGGCTCTCCATTTCTCTACATTGGGGCATTGCTTTTCCCTCTACTTCTTGTTGCCCACCACAGAGCTTTGTCCTGTGGCGAATATTATCACTTCTTATTTATTAGCCCAATAGGAAGAAGATGAAGGGATGTGCCCTCACCTTGAATGTCAGCTTGTTATAGCTCTGCACTCTCAACTTGAAGCTGCCTTTATTAGCTTACATCCATGCCAGTCTTCTCTGCAAATATTTGGAACCATGGTTTCCTGTGGTTTAATTTCCCCAGTGATCAGATCTTACTTATGTCTGTCTTTGTGATTCTTCTGCATTTCTGATGCATTGATGACACTCTTGATGCTCTTTCTAGGCATTTACAACTTTATTTTGTTTCTTAAGTATCTATTTTTTATTATTTACATGGAACTTTTAGAAGAGTGGTAGGATTCATACAAGTACTGAGTCTGCCATCTTTAGTCAATATCTCTAATTCTTTAAGAATAAAAATTAAATTTAGCCATCTTTACATTAGGTTCTTATACTTCAAAGAACTACTGTAAATACAGTTACCCTTACCAATGAAAAGGAAAATCTAAGCATATTTTGTTATTATCCCACGTTCTGCCTTAGAAACAGCTGGCTCTCAAAAGGACAATTATATAAAATACAGTGTTCAGTAAGAACTGAAGTGTCAATATAGATACAAATGAATAACTTTGTGTTTGATAAAGATTCTTTCTCACCCTACAAGAGATACGCTTCCAAATTTGATAATCGTTTTAACAGTGAGCTATGGATATACTCTTTTCACTTTCGTACAAGCATCAAGCCTTGTAGCAGGGTTTATTGGAAAGGGCATGGTTTGGGAACTGGAAATATTAATAATTTCTATTTTGTCCAATCAAGTTTTCTGACTTTCCATCAACTTATCTATAAACATTTGATAGAAATATCTATAACACTTGGAAAATTATAAATTTAAGTACAAATATAAAGGTTGAAAAATAAAGATTATGACATTGCAGAAGACATAATGCTATTTTGTGGGTCTTTTTAGATTTAACTCACCTCTTACTACACTTCATTCTCCAAAATGATTGTGTCCTTATGGCCTGGCATTTTCTATCACATCCAGCCATTTGTTCAGAAAGCAAAATAAAGATGGTAAGCCAAATGACAAATTAAGTTTATAGATAAATAAAGATACATCCTATTGCAATGCTTTTGTTTTTGAAATATCAAGTCAGGCTTCATTTTCTGGTTTAGTTAAAATGCTGTGGGAAGCTTCTCTGGGACTAGAGGACATTGACCTTTGGAAGGTGTTGTCTGCTCCTGAAGAAAACTCCTGGCTGTTTAAAGGAATGGGGTGGAGTGGAAATACACCCAGACAGGAAACCTCGCAGGTGGGGAGAAGAAGAGGGCCATGCCCAAAAGCAAGTCAGTTCATTCACCTATCAGATCCTTACTTCTAAGTAGGTCTCTGAACTCAATTGGCCCTCTCAGAAACATGTACGTTACTGACCTTGTATATCAGATCTGGGTTAATGTTTATGTCATGCACAAAGAAATAACTCTGAGTACTTTAAAAAAAAAAAACAACAACTAGCCCTTCCTTTTTGCAGGGGAGTTGCAAGTACTTAATTTATAAAATTTCTATTGAGCATGAAGATTATTCCCTAGAAGGAAGCCTTTTCTGACCCCACGGAATATATTAGAATCCCTATATCTTGCCCTCAAAACATTTATCTCAGTGAAGAGACAGCTGCCCATTTCTACATACGTACAAATTCTGAATCCCTGAGTCAGGAGGCAGAGAGGTTAGACAGCATGAAGTATTTTCCGACCTTCTCTTAGGTGGCCATGACAATGCATCCACATGTGGCATGGGCTGGGAAGCCATGGGCTGTTTTTTCAAGCCAACGCCAAATTCCCTATGACTAAAGGACACTCCTACTATATATAGCCTGGCAACCTGCTGGCCCTCGTTTTCCATATCATGGGTCAGGGTTTTTGTCATCACTGGTGTTTTGGAGGGAAGCTAGATATGACAAATTACTCTGAAGTCTCTGTCTAGGGGGGTAGGTGAGGTCCGAGGCTGACCAGAGTTCAAGTCACGCACCTTTCTGAGCTTGATTCTCCTCATGGGTCGAGTGGGTGTTTGAGCTCAGAAACAGCAGTCCCCAATCTTTTTGGCACCAGGAACTGGTTTTGAGGAAGACATTTTTTTTCACGAAAAGCCAGGTGGGGTGAAGGGGTATAGTTTCAGGATGAAACTGTTCCACCTCAGATCATTAGGCATTAGATTCTCACAAGGATCACATAACCTAGACCCCTTGCATGTGCAGTTCACAATAGGGTTTGCACTCCTAGGAGAGTCTCATGCCACTGCTGATCTGACAGGAGGTGGAGCTCAGAGCTCAGGTGGTAATTCTCACTCACCCACTGCTCACCTCCTGCTGTGCAGTTAACAGGCCACAGACTGGTACCTGTCTGCAGCCCAGGGGTTAGGGACCCCTGCTCTGTGATTGTAGTGGCCCCTCTAGCCCTGGTGCCCTGTGCATCTTGTGATTCCAAATCTGAAATTAATTTTAATTTTATAGACAGAATATTTTGGTTCTTGTCTCCTTCTCTCCAAAACCAACTGCTACTTTATTTTGGGTAAGATTTGTCATAAAACCTAAAATTAATTCTCTTCATAGTCCAGAAGTATTACTTACACACCTACTTCTCTCTTTCCTCATGATAGAGTTTACAGGTTATCATTTCAAATAAGGCTTTTAAAATTATAAATAGAGAAACAACATTTGGGGATATAGAATAATTCACAAAGCAGTAAACAGTCTGAAAAAACGTATTGAATCAAAGAAGAAATAGTTTGAGAATGAATTTTCTAGAATTATATAATCTTGTAGCCTCAAAAATAAGTCTATTTCCCTGTGAGAAAGACATATAAAGAGTATAATTGATTATCAGAAACTTGGAGCTTTAAATTTTAACAAAACCTACATCACAGCTACTTAAAGAAAATGCATTCAAGGTGAGACTTTTAAATGTAGAATTGCCCAACCATCCTTCAAATTCAGACAGTATATGCTTATGAACATTCTTTCCTACAAAAAAATTATAGTTTTTCCCCAATAAATGATGCTATTGTCACCAAGGACCAAAGGATGAAGTGATGGAACAGTCTGTGGCTTGGGTGTAGCCATCTGCCATCAAAACCTGCCTATTCTCTATATTATCTTCTGCAATGAACCAGCGCAGAGAATGAGTGGGCAAAGCAGTAGCATAAGAAGGTCATCCACAAAGGCACTCCCCATGGTTTCCTTGTTCCTTCAGGAAATCAGCTCCATTTAATAACGGAAAGGAGAGCCAAGTGCTCCAAGAGCATAGGAGGAAGAATGAGAACGCTCACTCCCAATTATTCAGTGACTCCTCATTACCTGCAGGATAAATGATGAGCTCTTCCTGCAAATGCTTCGGGTGCTCAAGGTTCCCACTGTCTGTGCCCAGCTGACATTGCAGCCTCACCCACGCTGTAGGGAGTCATTAGGGGATGGGGTCAGAGAGGTAACCTAAAGCCATATGAGTTAGGACATCAAATCAGGAGTGAGGTGGGAGCCATTGTAAGTTCTGAGCAAAGAGTGACAGTGTACGCGTTATATTTTATTCTTATTCATTCTTCCCAAATGCACTCCACGTTCCCAGCATACGAACCCACTCTCCTGAGAACTCCCCAAGCATCCCTGCCCATAACAATTTCATTCTGCCTTGGTGCCCATCGCCAGGGACTCTCCTACATAAAGCTTCTCTGATTCCTCCAACAAGGTGGGACTCTCCCTCCTACTCTAATCCCACGAATGTCCAAAGTACTTGGCTTAGACCACAGTTATTGCATATTCTGCCTTGGACTAACTTTCTTCCTGTTTGCTCTGAGAATACTCGCAGGAGAATCTTGTTGCATTTTCTGCCTTGGATTAACTTTCTTCCTGTTTGCTCCAAGAATACTCGCAGCAGAATCTTGAGTCTGCAGCATTTATCCTAAGAAAACTTTGCCATGAACTATTAATATCTCACTTGTATTATTTTCGCATTGCTGCAGTATATCAACTTTGAAAACAAAAGACATCATTCTATTTATAGCATTCTTTTTTTAGTAATGGTAATTCCCCTTACATAATTTATCTCTAGCTCACAGAAAATGTCAAAGCCTAGAAAACTAGCATTCCTATGTGTGATGTTAGCATCATTCTTGAACCGTTATTGGCCAACAATTCATTTGATGAATCTGATTTTTCCTAAATAGATTATTCTGATGCAGATGATTCTGATGTTAGTTCTGTTTAGAACTAACTCCAAGAACAGTTTTTATATTTTATTTTCACATTGAAAATCAGTCAGATTTGCTTCAGCCTCGAAGAGCATGTTTATGTAAAATTAAATGAGGGCCGGCAATGAGCTGTACTTTTTTTTCCAAACTGGAAGAGGGAACTATTAAGAGTCAAATGATAACATTAGACATGTCTTCCTTTAAGCCTCAGCTAGATTGCAGATCTCTTTAGTCATGGATTACACTTTATACAGCAACTCAGTGTTGTTACCTCAGCTGTGAGAGAGGCCTATTGCCTCCACGAGCTCCACTGATCAGTTTCCAAGCCCTGGGTCATGTAACAGCCAGCCACCCCCCAACAGCAGTTTTGCCAGCAGGTCCAACAGTTCAAGTTCATCCCCACTTCTAAAAACATACTGAGTGGATATATTCATGTTCAAAAAAGTTGTAAACACATGATCATCTCAACCATTTTTCCCCAACGAAACTGCTTTGGACATAGACATCTGTGTTACCCTTAGAGAAACTGCTGGGATTTGTTGTCACCACTTGCTCTCATGTTTGTATTGCACTGACATCTTTGTTACCCCTATTCATCACGTTTCCATTCCCCCACTAAAAGGCATATTCTTTGGCCTCACAGATTTACTTCCCTCACCTACTGACTTTTGCTCACCTACTGACCTTTGCATCTGTAGATGTGTTATTTCCATAGCTCTTCCAGATCTTCTTCCCTTCTTCAGTTGTAAGTGAAATCCAGAAAGCAAAGAACCAAAGATAACCTTCTACCTTTGTTCTAACAGGATTTTGTACCACTGTATCAAGACTTTGAAAATTTTTATACACGAAACCTTTACATGCGAATCAGAGACAACTGGAACCGGCCCATCTGCAGTGCCCCAGGGCCTCTGTTTGACGTGATGGAGAGGGTGTCGGATGACTATAACTGGACATTTAGGTGAGAGCGCCACTTGGGGGACTTCGGGAAAAGAAAATCCTTTCAAGGAAATCCTAGCATGGGCACTAGATGACAAATCTGAAAAAAACAAGGCATGGAAGCCGTTGGTTTTGTATCATTTATGCCTTTGCAAGCCCTCCTGATGCCACGGGAGGAAGGCACAGTAAAGTAATTCAGCAGCTGCCAGAGTGGCTTTTTGGATTATAATTAACCTAAGACCTGTGTCAGAAGTGCAGAACACACCAAGCCAGCCAGGAAGATCCCTTTCAGCTTTATTGACAAATTCTACTCTCCTACTTCTAGCTGAATGAGACAGTGATGACCATGGTTCTCGTTCCGTTAGAAGGCTCTTGCTGGAATTTAAACCAGAGCATAAGTGTCATGGAAATAAATGCCCAAGGAAAATCAGGGCTAACTAACAATCCATGACTCAAGATGTCTTTCTCCAACGCTCTGCCCAACTTCATCATGGATTTACCTTTCTCTTAGGGAAAACCATTTTTCGGTAACAACTTTTTTGATGCATAATAGATGTACATTATTTTGGAGTACGTATAATAATTTAATACATTCATATAAACTGTAAAGATCAAATTAGTGTACTTGGGGCATCCATCATCTTAAATATTTGTTTTTTTATGACAGAATCATTTAAATTATTTTCTTACAGCTATTTTAAAATAGACCATACATTATTTTATAAACCACAGTCACCCTACTGATCTGAGTTTTATTTCTTCTATCAAACCGTATCTTTGTACCTGTTAGTCAACTTCTCCCCCTCCTCCCTACCTTTTCTAGCCTCTGGTAACAACCAATCTACTCTCCCTTCATGGGATATGCCTTTTTAGCTCCCATGTTACAGATTTTAAAAATGTGATATTTGACTTCTGTGCCTTGCTTATTTCATTTAATATAAAGGCCTCCAGTTCTATCCAAATTGGTTCAAATGACAAGGTTTTCTTTTTTTTTTTTTTCTTTATGGTGACAACAGTGCAAGTTAATAAGAAAGAAAATATATGATTTGGGCCAGACCTAAGGCCTCTCCAGCACTAGGATAATTTTTTTTTTACATTTGGAAAAATAAGACTTTATTAAATCAAGTGAATGGGTATATTTGTTTCCTAAGAAAGACAATGATAACGAACTTGGTGGAAGGAATAATAGCGGGTAGGAGTTTGCTGATTTTACTTTTAGCCTCATGGTAGTTGGTAGAGCATCTGGGAATGATTAGCTTTTTTTTTTTTTTTTTTTTTTTTAAATATGACTGCTTGTTCATTGCTGCAGCTTCAATTCTGAGTTGATGCTTGAACTACCAGCAGTATCCATTATTCCAGACGTGGTCCAAAGAGGGCAGTCAGTTTGCACTGGTCCTGGAGCTGTGATCAAAGTTGGCCCCAACTCAGCTTGGGGAAAGTGTCTTCAACTTTCTCGTTTTCTTTAATAAATTTTTTATAGGACAATCTTGTTCGTTGGTTCCCAGAGATGTATCCTTCATCTTGGATCATCCAGGGAGGTGTGGCACCTGAGTGGATGTTACCAACTCCTGGTATATCCTGATGACCAATGAATATCGGAGATTGTCCTGTCTCCATCCAGTCAAGTCCTGGAGCTGTGGCAGGTCCAAGTTGGAGGGCTGCTGTGAGCTGGAAGCTACTTGGCCGTTCATCCTTTTCCAGCTTCCAGGGACTGACGAACCCTCTTCTGGGTCTGACACTGGCTGAGAGGGTCTGGATCCTCTGAGGGAAACCAACCTCTAGGACAGACTGAACCACCTCCTGCCAGCTCTGTTCCACCTCACGGATCTGAGCTGCCATCTCCTTGGTCACCTCATTCTCTTTTTCTTCATAGGAACCCAAACCTTCCATCAGGGATTTTTTGAATCATGCATAGCCCTGGGGAAAGAATTGTGTGCTCATTTACATGTTTCCCTGCAGGTTTACTGGAAGAGTCATCAAAGATGTCATCAACATGGGCTCCTATAACTTCCTTGGTCTTGCAGCCAAGTACGATGAGTCTATGAGGACAATAAAGGATGTTTTAGAGGTGTATGGCACAGGCGTGTCCAGCACCAGGCATGAAATGGGTATGTACACTCACTGTTTTGAAATTTTTTCCTGTTAGGTCTCAGATTCCTTGTGCCTGCCTCTCAAATCTAGATCATATTTGGACTGTGTGCCTTAAAAAGGTGTCATGCAATATAGAAAGAAAAAGAGATATTTGGGGAAATTTCAAGCATTAGGCTGTTGCCAGGCAGTTTATTAATTACATGTTTCAATTCTCCAGAATAGACAAAAATGGATCTTTCCTGCCCATATTATCTAAAATAGCAACACTGTGCCTCCTCTAGCTGGTCCTTTTCTGCCCTTTCTTCCACTTTTCTTAATGATGTTCATCACTGGTTAAAATGATCTTGTATTTGTATGTGTATATGGCCTGTCTCTGCTCCTAAAACATAAACTTTGTGAGAAGAGGGGTTGGACATGTGTAATGTTGCATTGAACAAATGAATGAATCGACCAGGTGGAGCAGATGAGCAGACTGCCTCTTTATTTTCCTTTTAGCTAAAATGTTTTTCTTTTACTCAAAGGAGTAACATCTGTGAGAAGAAAACCCACTCCTCTTCAATTCAGGAAGAAAGAATAATGCAAGCTTGCTCTTACATAGTGCTTTTCAATTCTTGGCATGAGGATAGAGAGAGGGAGAGAGAGGGAGAAGATTCATTTATTCAAAAAGACAAAAACAAAAAAAACAAACACCTGTGTAGGCAGCACAGGTGGTGTTATTCTCATCTTCTGGGGGAAGAATCTGAGATCATGGCACCTAAGTGATGTACTTAAGGAAGGTAAATAACCAACCTAATTCCCGGTCTAGCTCAGCTTTCTCTACTACAGCACTTCTCCCTCCCAGTGACACATGCAAGGTTCACCAGGTCGGTTAGGTCTGTCTAAGAATTGGAGGCAAATGTGACTAAAAAGGGATTTACTATCATGTTAATGAATTATGAACCACATGTCCCTCTTAGATAACCAGTTAGCAGAGAGTTTTAGAAACAATTTAATTATTCAGACTTGTGCAACAAAAAATTCACATTGAACAAAGTAGGTACCTTTTTATCCCAACATTCATTGGCTAAAGCTCTAGAGTTAATAGTGGGTGCACAGATTTCTTTAAAAAAAAATCTTACTTATCTTCATTTCGAGGCATAAGGGCTGGAGATGTTAACAGGGTGGAGATGAAAATGGGAGGCTTTACTCCACTTAGAAAGACTGGGCCACCTGTGATGCCCCATTTGGAGATGGGGCAGAGACTGGAGGAGTACCCCTAGCCATAAGGAGCACAGGGTCAGTAACCATTTGAGATATTTCCTCTGGTGCTGGTGACACCCAATACCAGGGTTGTTAACGACCAGGCAGAAGACACATTTCTGACAACAATCCCCCAACTCAAGGAGACAGAACACTCCCTATACAGGTGGTAGAGACTGAAGGAAAACTGCTTGATACAGACAATGTTCACTTACAGGGGAAGCCAGATATGGAACATGGGTCCCAGACTCTGCAGGTTTAGCAAACCCTAAGAAACTAGGCAGAAATGAAGGCCCCATTTGGTACTGCACTCAGCCCAAGTTCTTTCTCCACCTACTCACCCTTCTGAATCGCCCAGTTTTTAATATTTCTCCATTTCATTTAGCACTCCATGTCAAGTTCTAAGAAAAGGACTTTAACATTTTTCAAGTAAATAGTGAAAGACTCAAAGAGAAGCCACCCACACTAATTTTAGGCAAATAGAATGACTGAAACACGAATATAAGCAGTCAGTCAGGAAATGAATAAATAAAGAGGGGATATTTAAAGTATTCTGCAACATTAATAATAATCTTAACATGGCATGCAAGAATTAGGAGTAGCACAATTCTGAAAGCCATTTATTCTAAGGAACACAGGTAACTTTTGGAAAACGTGTCTTAAGAGAATATTTAACAGTACAAATGGGTTAACAATGAAAATTGGAAAGCTAAAAGTTCAACAATTTTTAGTAACCAAAATAGCTTCTTGAGAACCTACAAGTTTATGAACATTTAATCCCTAAAAAATAACTCCTCAGAGATTTTAGAAATAGTTTTCAATATTCCAGGGGAAAAAGGAAAATAAAATCCATGTAACAAAAAAGGAAAGACAGAAAAGGAAATAACAAGCAATCACTTAAAACATAAATAACAGATATTGTTTTGACAAAAAAAATGTACCTGGAAGAGATTTGTCTATCAAAAGAAAAGACTGAGATTTGGCCAAAACCTAAATTCAACTATGTGCTGTAATTTAAAAATATACAATATTAAGTTAAAATTATTTCAAAGGGTGAAAAATAGAAAGATATGTCCCACCAGGTACCTAGTGCCCACTCCCTGCTGCACCCACCAAAGGGACTCAAAAGGGTGGTTGCGTTAGTAGAAGGAGCAGCAAAGGAAGAGTCTAGAAGGAGGGTTCGTGGAGGAAGATTGTTTGCCAACCCTGCACCTATAAATGTTAAAACCGAGCCCCAAAATACAGCTGGAAATGATATATTTCCAGACACATCTGTACAGAAGTGCAAATGCTGTTTTCAAGCTGTGAAATTATATACTACTGCTTATTTTAGAGTAGAACTAAAAAATAGTGGAACACAAAATTAAGGGAGGCTTTGGCTACTTTATGGGTCAATTTACATTCCACGTAAATGAAGCAGCAAAAAAGAAAAAAATGATATGGTAATAGGAGACTATAAGGTGTCTCCCACAGTTGACAACCATTGAGCTAGCATAACCTTGATCTCCAAATCTGACAAAAATGCATTTAAAAAAGGGAAAAGTATAAATTATTATAACTTTATACATTTTATATATAAAATAGAAATGGTATTATTATTACTTATAAAGTAATAATTAGGTTAATTACTTATAAAGTAATAAAGAAGTAATAATTAGGTTAATTACTTATAAAGTAATAAAGAAGCCAAAAGTAAATAAATAAATGATATAGAAGACATTAACAATGTAATCGTTAATGACTAATTGTTAATTTAATAGTTATCTATTGAATGCTAAACCTTAAAACATATTACCTCTATACCTCACCTTTTTAAATCCTCATTGAATTTTCATAAAAATCTACTATATATTATGCCACAAAGAAAACCACATGAAATTCTAAAACGTAGAACCTACATAAGTCACATTCTTGAATCCTGTGAAATAAAGCTAAAAATTAATAACAAACTAACGATGAGATTACGGGAAGCAGCTAGTTGTGTAGATAGAGGAAACTATAAGTCTTACCTTACTAAGCAGGAAAGATGAAAGCTAGTAAACTGGGCAACCAACATAGCAAAGAATAAAGGAAAAGCAAAAGTATTGAATTATTAAAGTTAAAAACAGAAACTTAAGAATTTGAAAGAGTAATTTCTATTGAACCGAGCTGTCTGTACTTTTTTTTTTATTTATTTAAAGAGTTAGAGTTTCATTCTGTTACCCAGGCTGGATTGCAGTGGTGTAATCACAGCTCACTGTAACCTCAAACTCCTGGCCTCTAGTGATCCTCCTGCCTCAGCCCCAAAAATACTGGGATGATAGGGAGGAGCCACCATCCCAAGCCCAACATCTGTATTTTTAATAAGTCACCACAGGCGATTTGGGTAAGCAGCCACACTTGACAACCTTTGAGGTAGCATAACCTTGATCTCCAAATCTAACAAACATGCATTTAATAAATGGAAAAGTATAAATTACTATTACTTTATATATTTTATATATAAAAT